>NW_003852404.1:22762105-22819662 GCF_000181295.1 Otolemur garnettii | reverse complement strand
CTTGGGAGGCTGAGGCAGGAGACTCGCTTGAGCCCAGGAGTTGGAGGTTGCTGTGAGCGTGATGCTATGGCACTCTACCCAGCAGGATAGCTTGAGGCTCTGTCTCAAAAAAAGAAAAAAAAATAGAATTCTATTTCAAAATTGTGGTGTTTATAATTTATAATATGTATTTTCTTCTAGACACATCTGAAATATACAGATATTACGTGGAAACTTACTTTTTTCTTGGGTATTATAAAAGTGCCTCTGTGTTGAATGGTTGGGAACCCCAACACTGTACTTCAGGGCCTCCCCAAAGCATCCATAGATGGCCTAATACCTGCACTATCACAAGGAAACTCCCCAATTGGGAGCGTGTCTCTGGAAACTGTTGCTTTTGTATCTCTCTCGTCCTCTTCCTCTGGGTCTCTGCAGCCCGGGTACTAGGGAGCAGGGAACAAAGGAGCAGAGGGCCTTTCATGAAAAACCTTCCATGGAAGCAGTGATGGAGAAAAGGGATAAAAAACATTGCAGTTTCTGAAAGCAGTAGAATAATAGCACCTAGGAAACAGCCACACACGGTGAAAACACTCTTACTGCCTTTGGATAAAACATTTGGGCTCTTGCGTCTAGAGCGGTGGAATAAAAGACTTTCTTCTAGAATGGCAAAGACAAAATAGGATGCTTTAAGCAGCCGTAGAATTAAGAGATACGTGATTGTCAAATTAGAATGGAAAAATAATAATTTGCACGCTAGGGGGATACTTCTTTGTTTAAAGGTGTAAATGAGGCATCGTTGCGGAGGCTAAAGCAGAAAACATATGTTCACAATTACTTGACAACCATGTGGATATAGAATCCGAACTGGGGTTATATGTGAAAGGTGGACTTGCAAAACGAGAAACTTGGAAAGGGGAAGAAAAAGATAAAATAATTTATTTGCTTGTGTTGCAAAATGAGCTATTTGTATTCAGAGTACACAAATGAAATGAACATGATTAAGGTTAAGCTATCTGGGAGTAAGGACTGGAAATTCAACCGGGAAAACACCAAGGGAAAATAAAATAGGAGTTTGCGGGTAGAAATCTGTTCTTCTAAACAGTAATATTCCATTAAGCAAATAAATCACCATTACATTTTGATATGTGTATAGTCTAGTTATCAAGAGATTTGAAAGTGTCAGTTAAAGAAATATGTTTAATTTTTTAACATATGAAATCACTGAAATTTTACATGAAAAAAATGCCTTTAATTTTAACTAGAAATGTCAGATTTTTATGGGAGATAAATGGCAAACACGATGTTAAACTTGACTCCAACATTTGTTACTTTGTCAGCTTGCAGACCATACACCCAGGAGAACGGCAGGGCTCCCAGGGTCAAAAGGTGGTGACAGTTTGAAAAAAATGGCATCCACTGTTTGTGTGGCCCTAGGGGCTAGTCCGCACACAGGAACAGTAATAGTTATTTACAACATTGATCTGCAGGATTTCTTAAAAAAATAAACTTCTGTTAGCAGGAAGTCAAGTATAATAATAATAATGAGGGAAGTTTGTCATTATCATTGCACATCCTCAAAAAAAGAATTCTACTGGGCCTTGTAAACGCCGTAGGGCTCAATAGAGTGTACTCATGGTGACTGATAGCCCTGTTTTGCTACTCAGGTGGATTTTTTTCATCTACTTTTGTTACCATGTTATGAGCTAAAGGAAGAATTTTCATTTACTTTCGTAGATTTCATTAAATCCCCTCCAAAGTGTATTTGTTGAAGCCATAACCCCACCCCCACCCCCACCAACGTAATTCTTGAAATAAGACCTTTAAAGAAGTAATGAAGGTTAAATGAGTTCATAAGGGCAAGTTCATAATCTAATATGATTGATGTTCTTATAAAAAGAGAAAGAGACACTAGGGGTGAGCATGCACGAAGAAAAGGCCACACAAGGACGCAATGAGAAAAGAGGCAGTCTTGTTTTTTAGAGACAGAGTCTCACTTTATCTCCCTCAGTAGAGTGCTGTGGAGTCACAGCTCACAGCAAGCTCCAGCTCTTGGACTTAGGCAATTCTCTTGCCTCAGCCTCCCGAGTATCTGGGACTACAGACACCCGCCACAAAATGCCAGGCTATTTCTTTGTTGCAGTTTGGAGTTTGAACCGCCACCCTCCGTATGTGGGGCTGACGCCCCAGTCACTGAGCCACAGGTGCTGACCTGTAAGAAGCTATCTTTAAGACGAGGAGAGGACAGTCCTCAAGAGAAAGCAAATTGGCCGACACCTTGTTCTTAGACTTCCAAGTGCCAGAATTGTGAGAAGGTAAATTTCAGTTGTTTAAGCCACCCCATCTGTGACATTGTTTTACAGCAGCTTTAGCAACCAAACACAACTACACACACACACACACATGCACATTGTATATATATTTGATATAATTTTCTTTTATCTTCAGATAAATAAATGTCTTGTGTGTCACAGCATCTTTAATAACTGTCATGCTGTACTTATTTTGAAATGATTATATATCATTTGAGAATAGACACAAATGTCCAGTTTTAAAAATTTCCCTTGTACTTAGGAATATGCTAATAACAATGTGTGTTTCTGTAACTGATGGGTTCTTTAGGATTAGTTTGGTTCCACTTTTAGACACAAGTAAATACTTTCATTATAGAGCTTTGTGAAGCAGCTGACATAAGTAAGTTAATTTTGACTTCTCAATATCAATTTTTTATACTTTTATTCATCCATTGGATAGTTTCGAACATGTATCATTTGTCCTGGATTATATTGGGTGAGGAGACAAGGGGCCACTTATCTTTTGCTTCTGAAATTGATGGAACTCGGAGACTAGAACGGAAGATTGATGTCAGACAAAGCAAATTCCTGAGTAATGAATTAATGGTGCAGGGAGATAGTTTTCCTCCCACCCTGCTATGTTTACAGCTGGGACCACTGTCATCCAAGGTGAACTCATGGGAGGATGGAATACCAATTTATAAGGAATAAAGACCCAAAGGAACAGTTAAACATGGGTGTTTTTATGTTAGTTTTGATGACGAGTGGAGAGGTACAGAGAAATGTAACAGGGAAAAAAGGGGTATGAGTTAAGGGTGATGAACTGGGAACCTTCACAGGGCCTGTTTGCTCAGATTTCTGTTGGCATCCACTCCTTTCTTCTGGATAGAGAAGGCACCTCCAACATGAAGAGAATCTTATGACGTACCTCACAGAAGAAGAACAGGGAAGATCAGAGAATCTTGCCATTTCTTCAGGTTAAAATAGTTGATATGCCATGGTTCATACATTTAGGGGGTAACATATGCAGAAGCCCATCCATGGCAATTGTGAAGGGCACCTTGGAATTATAAACAGGACATCCCATTCTAACTAGAGGTGGAAGAGTGAATAAAAAAGACCTCCTAAGCTTAAATTTGAAGCTGGAAAGTCATCAAATAGCTAGAGTTGGCAAGTGCTTCTTCCTCCGAGAAAACGAGGCAGCATTTTCTCCACTTTCGAGCAAGGGTTCCTGGTGTGCCAAAGGATCTTTCAGAGAAGCCAAAGTGACTGAAGTAGAAAGTGATAAAGTGATAAAGGACTGGGCGTCCGAAGAGAAGTCCCTGAACATTTTGAAACAGGAAAAACTGATGATTGTATTTGTATTTGAAAACACGGGGGCAAGAGGACCAGTTAAGAGTTTACCAGATTAATTTTTGTATGAGATGTTGGATATTTGAATCAGAATGGTGAGATGAACTTGGTAAAAAAAATGCCAATGCCCATAATTTTTTGAGAACAAACACAAACAAAAAACAGGTAGCCAAGAAAATTCCTGAGGACACAGGTCTCAGTTAAAGAAAGTTAGGAAAGGCAATGCACGGGGGAGACAGTGAGAACACGTAAAAACAAGAGCTAACATGTACTGGTCTCTTAGTACATCAGACACGGAGTTAGAAATTTATACCAGTGATGTCGTTTAATCATTACAGCTACCTCCATGGTGGATCTTTTGGTAAGATTCTGGGAAAATATCCTTCCTGGGCATCCTGAGATCTCTCTTCATCAACAATTTTGTAAGAATAGTTCGCCCTTTATTAATGGACTGTCACATGAATTAGATGAATTCTCTATCCTTACATTACAAGCAGCCAACTCAAGACTATAAAATAGCAGTTGACTTTAGGCCAAAGACTGCTTGAAATGTGAAAGTGTGATTAGTTTTCTTAGAGCAAAGGAACATTTTTTTTTTAATCTCAAAATATTAAAGGGCGACAAATGTGTTTTCATTATATGGATATTTTGTATAATGCTTAAGAAAGGGCTTTGGTTGTGCCCATTGGTAGAAGAGTGTTCATTGTGCCCAATAGCTAAGTCTTTGTCCCACACCCAACCTTTCTAGTTTTTAAAATATGTGGTTTAAAAGGATTCCCCATGGGCACTTTCAAGAAGAACAGGGCTTTCTCTTAGGATAACCCCTGGTAACAGAAGATAACCCAGACGCAGACTTGCTGAGTCCTCCCTGTGGCATCCTGTCTAGAGGAGTAGGGACCACAAGCTACCAGAGCAATGCTCCCTCAGACTTCAGTAAGCAGCTTCCCGAGGTAGGAAGCAGTGACAGTGATTTTTATAGCTGCAGATCTTACTATTTTCTATGCATTGTGACCAGTCACCATGAGGTGTGTCACCAGAGAGGATGATTGCATAAAAACTCATAGAGATACTTTTATTCATATTTACATAAACTAGGCATTCTTTCCAGGCAAATAAATATTTAATTACTTGTATTAAGAAATTAGATAAAAAAGGAAAGAAATTAGATGATAAAAAATAGTATTTATATTAAAATGAGTTTATTTGTTCAGTCTTGGGTTCAGACTTATTATTAGGTATCCAAAATAAATAATGCCATTAGAACTTACATTTCATGAAGACATAAATCATTTATATTTTGTTAGTGATTTTTTAAAAATAAATGAATATATTCAATGGACATATTTGGCTATTAAGGACATAAGGCTTTATGAAGTAAATATATGTTTAAATACCAGGTCAGTCACTTTATCATTGTAAACTTTATTCTTGTAATCCAATATGGGTTTTGGATTTATAAGATATAAAGGTAGAGAATTTATAAGATATAAAGAAGATAATTTGTGTAAAATATTCAGCACAGTATCTATTACATGCTGTGCATAGAATAAATCATTACTATTAATGTTTAGTTATCTAAGATTTATCAATAAGGGCTTAACTGCTCTGTTGTCTAAGGAAATCCTGTGGTCAGTTCAATTTATTTTTGATGTATAATTTGCTTTATTACTATGAAAATACTTATAGTTATTGTGTTCGTAAAATAAAATTCAAATTGTTCAGTAACGGGTAGCTGAAGTACGGAAGTGTTTTAAAGTATTGCTTACCATTTGCTCTGAGTGTTATCCCTACATTGCTTTGGGATGTTATTTCTCTGAGTTTATTACTAGAAAGGCTGTGGTTAGATGCCTGTGAAATGGATCTCAATGTTCAAATGGGACTGTATCCTTATATATTAAAGATTAAAAAATAAAGTGGTACTAAAAATATCTGGTTTTATAGTCTACGTTCCCCTCAAAGACAGTCCACAGTGGGCCAATGGTGGGATATAGACGTGGGATAACAGGTTTTGGAGTAAAAGATTTAAAAGAGAATAAAATATAAAAATAGATATTTTTCTCCTTATTGTCATTATTGTAGATGTATTCATAAGATACAGTTCTTTTCACACATAGGTTCTTATTAATTCACTTAACAAATATAGGACAATAATTTTTTGCTTACAAAATTAAATAAAAAGTATGAAAATATGAGTGCATATGTAAATCATATTGTGAGACAGAGGAATATCACTCAAGCTAGGAGGCTGATCAGCACTATTTTTTTTAAATCACAGACATTGAAAAAGAAAAGAATATATATACATCAGCTTATTTATGAAATATGAATAACATAATTTATGTAAAGTATTCATCACAGTGTCTATTATATGCCTTACATAGAATAAATTATTACTATTAGTGTTTAGTTATCCAAGATTTATCAATAAGCTCTTAACTGCTCTGTTTTCCAGGGAAATCCTATGGTCACTTCAATTTATTGTTTTTGATGTATAAGTCACTTTATTACTATGAAAATACTTACAGTTAAAAAGCTCTATGAATTTCCACAAATACAACATGCTTTTATAACCTGCTCCCCAAAGAAACACCTTGTCCTTTCTCCTATGACCCTGACTTCTAACAGCATAGATTACCTTCATTAGTTTTTGTGCAATTTATAAATGGAATCAAAGTACATAACCTTGTTGAATATGTGGTGAGTTTCATCTGTATTGTGTGTACTATGGTAGTTAATTTTCATCACTGCATTGTATTCCATGGTGTAAATATACTTTAACTTCATTTTTCTTTTCATTAGTTTTGAGGCTTTTGTTATTATAAATAGTGATATGAATATTTTAGAATATGTCTTTTAGTGAATACATGTGAATATTCCTAACAGTAGAATCACACAGTTGTAGGGAATGCATAACTTCACCTTTAGTAGATACTGGTAAATAGTTTTCCAGAATGTTTGTACCAGTTTATACCTAACGCTATCAGTGCAGGAGAATTTTAGTTGCTTCATATCACCAGAGTTTTACGCTTGTATCTGATGTTTTCATTTTTGCCATGCTAGTATCACATTTTATTATTTTTGTTGGCAATTTCATGATGTTTAACAAAATTTATTAATTTTTATATCTACTGTAGAGATTTCGACCATGACATATTAGTCATGAATTGTAATACTTATAACTAATATAAGTTCTGACAATTAAGTTGGTGAACTCATCCTAGAAAAATTACTACATATCTCATTGCTAAATATTATTATAGTCATCTTTGCAGTACCTCACTTGGGAAGATATGGACTGATGATAGTGCCTAGTTCACCCTTCAAAGCAATTTTGAAACTCTTTTTTGTTGGAACGGCCATCACAGCTATCTTTGTATATCAGCTTGATGTCCCTTGATGTCCTGAATGTCATCAAAATGTCTTCCTTTCAATATTTCCTTTATCTTTGGGCAAAGAAAAAAGTCATTGTGGGCCAGATAAGATGAGTAGGGAGGAGGTCTGCTCTGCTTCTCACTGTCAGCTGATGATTCTGATGCACAATTCGACAAATTTTTGTAATGTTACTGCCAGTTCTCTCTTTTCTGACTGACCCAACCTCTCTTCTTTAGTGACTCTCTCTTTTTTCTCAATAGCAGTATCCTCATAAACTTGGATGAATATGTCCCTGTTTTCACTTCCACACTTGCCAAGTTTAACAAGAAACTTAATGTTCATTCTTTGCTCTAATCCAAGCACCAATAGTCTTGCAACAGCACACAAAAATATGCAATTAGAATAATGAACGCTACTCAGAAAGACATTGCCACATGTCGATGTGAACAGGGCTGTGAGACACTGATACACAGAGGTTATGAAACCTTACTGAGTTGTTAGTATGGTGGGACCAGTGTAAGTGCACAGTGGCAAGTTCTCAAACTTAGTAGTCAGACCTCAGATAGAATCACAAGTAACAGTGTGCCTTGTGTCAGGGGACATTTTGTCTCTTGCTTGCTTTATTTTTCATGTTTGTAGGAGAAATTAAATCTAGAATAAATAAAAGTAAGCAACGATTAATGCAATAGATAATATAACGATAAAACTACAGGTGCTGTCACCTTCTTCTTTACTTTATGCCTGGTTCACTTCATACATTGACTGGTTGATTTTTCTGACTTCAGGATCTCCCCTTTATATTTCATTTGATTGCAGAACAATCATTCTCAATCCTATATTATCTCTCTCTCTCTCTTTTTTTTTTCTTTCATAAATATCCCTATGGTATTGAGTCTAAACTCACCTGGCTTTCACATTCTGACCTCACACAAACCATATAATCTAGTCGTTTACTGCTCATTTGTACACTCTTTTCTGGTCCAAAAACTATCTGCTTAGTGAGGGTGGAACATACCTACTCCTGCCTAGGCACTAACACCTTGTTCTCATCACCTGGGATGCTGTTCCATCTCAGTGCTTCTCATCATTCACATTCAATTCAACATGCTTTCTGAGGACCTTAAAGTGCAGATGCTCTTTGAATGTCATCTTGCTTAATTATTGCAATAAACCTGAAAGATAGACCATACTCTGGTTTTTCAAAAGAGAAAAAACACAAAAGTCCATAAAACAAGGCTTAGAAAGGTAAGTGGCTAAGCAGGAGTTCACACCAGACCTATCTAGGTTCAAGTATAAACTCTTGGCAATACCTTATGACTAACTCTTAATCTTCTCACTCAACTTCCTATTTAGGGGAAGAAGCAGGCTTGCAAACAGCTAATTTTTAATGTGAGTGTCTTAGCCTATTTGTGTTTCTGAGGCTGGATAATTTAGAAAGAAAATAGTTTATTTGTCCTATGGTTTCGTAGGCTGTACATGAAACATGGTGCCAGCTTCTGTTTCTGGTGAGGCTTCAGGAAGCTTCCAATTATGGTGGAAAGGAGAGCCATGTGTGCAGAGATCACATGGCAAGAGAGAGAGCAGGGAGGTGCCAGGCTTTCTATAACTACCAGCTCTCTCAGAAACTAAGAGAGCAAGAACTTACTCATCACCCACAAGTACATCACCAAGCTATTCAAGAGGAATCCACTGCCATGACCCAAACACCTATCATTAGGTCCCACCTCCCCCAACATTGAGGATCAGATTTTAACATGAGCTTTGGAGGACAAGCATTCACACTATAGTAACAAACTATAAATAAGCAGCAAGCTATTGATACATTATGAGAATATCAGTTTGTCTGACTAAAAAGAATAAAAATAGCCTCCATAGAAATTGTGATATATAAGGTGGGTCTTCAAGTTTTTCAATAGAATAAGCAGAAATGGGGAAGTTTGCTGCATCAGGGACCAATGTGACTACAGATGAGATAAAAAAAATATTGTGGGATGGAATAAATGGGATGATAATGGGATAAAAGGAACATGAAGTTGGGATGGATGTTGCAGTGTAGACCATAGAGCTTCAAAGCCATGGCAGAGATTTGTTTTCATGGTGCAAGAGAGCCATTAAAGAAAGAAACTGTGGAATAAAAGGATGTTATCTGACCTGAGTTTTACAACAGTCAGGGTAAATTAGGGTAAAGGGCAAATTAGAAGCGAATCAGTTTGGAAGCAAGGAGATCTGTGAAAGGAGTCTTCTAAAGTAGGACCCTCAGGGCAGTCCCTGTGGCTCAAGGAGTAGGGCACCAGCCCCCTATGCTGGAGGTGGTGGGTTCAAACCTGGCCCAGCCAAAAACTGCAAAACAAACAAACAAAAAAACAACTAGGGCAGTCAGTCACTGTGGAGAGAGAAAAGAAAGAAAAACATATGCCAGATTAAAATTGATAGGATTTGGTGCCTGTGCAGGAAGGAAGAGAAAAATAACAAAAATGAGAAAATGTCATCAACATCTATTTGTTTAAATCACAGTGTTACTGTACATGTTTTTCCCACTACAGATATCTGCAAAGTTGGAGGTATGAGGATATGGAAATAGGGAAATATGTCATAAGAGCCACACTCAGGACAAAACATAAAGCAAATGTGGAAGGAAAGTGGGATTTCTGAAGCACAGTGTGTGAACTGTTAAAGTTGTGACTTCCCTACATAGTGGGAAGCAAATGCTATTTTTAAGTGTCCTCTATTGGTTAATTAGGAGAGAAACCTTATTATTATGGAACGAGTATGTACTTTAGCTTTCCGGTTTAATTTTATTCCATGACTCTCAAGTAGATCTTTTAATTTAAATCTTTAACTTACTTAAAATTAAAATGGAAAGTGAAAAATACAATCTACCTAATAGGCTGCTCATTGGTTTTTTTGGGGGGGAGGGGTGGATTTTTAAAATATTTAAGTGAGAAATTAAAAACACTAAGAGTAATGACACTATCCCTAGTCAACCCACTTGGGTTATCTATTTTAATAGTGATCAAAAAATGGATCTGAAACAATACGGCAAAGCTTTGAAGTTCTCTCAATGAAGAAAACAATCAAGCTAGTGTCCTGATTCTGGAATGATCTGTCTCTCCAGGCCAATTCAAAAGCAGACACACATTCTTGGGACCTGCCTTATGCAAATGGAAATTTTTGATAATGGGAAAGTACGTGGCTGCACACAAGGCTCTTCTTTCCTTTCCACCAGTAATATTTTTTCCAGAATTTTGCCACTCTGCACTCATGGCTCTCCTGCCCTTTCCACCATGATTTTACCTTATTGCTTTGGCACTACGACGTAGCAGGAAGCCAGCCATCTCTCCAGCTAGGAACATATCAGTCTTTTCATACACATAAAGCTTCTTTAGATATCAACTGAAAGATACACTTCAGGCCCTCACAGATTTTCTCACACTGCAATTTTCTGAAAGAGTAATAGGTGATCCAACCAAGAAGATATAGAAATGTGGGTTTTTTTCTTTTTCTTTCTTTCTTTCTTTTTTTTTTTTTTTTTTTTGCTCCTCCACCAATCTGCATGTCGTGTGAGCTACAACTAGCCACAATTTTCTTAAATCATACATCTCAAAATAATATGAAGGCTTTCAAGTCCCAGAGGATGGAGGCACTTAAGTATTTTGAATAAGTTTCCAGGAATATGTGAGTATTTACTGAAACTACTTATTTGTGTTTAAGGTAAGCTCAATTTTATGGCTGCAGGCAAGAAATTAGGTGGGCCATGATGAAGAGAAGGCCTTTTGGAAGGGCCTGCAGTCAACAAGTGTAGTGAAGTGAGGACAAGGAAGGGACAAGCAGATGTGCCGTCCTGCTATTCCCCGTCCTCGCACAGGAGCCAATGTTCTCAGCACTTTTAGGGAATGATTACTGTCAACAGGTGTCATTGCTCTTACATATCTAGTTATAGTTCAGGAAGTGTGGTCACCTATATTATCTTATTATAGTAAATACTTTGTATTTGTTTTTTTAACAATTTCACTTGGCCTTTAAATACATCAATCCCATGAGATAGGAGACCAGAGATTGTTCTCCGCCTGTGATGAAGAAAGAAACTGAGGCTCAGATATCAGTGACTTAGTTAAGGTCACTAGGAGTTGGTAACAAAAGCCAAATGAGAACAGATTCTAGATTTCTGGGCTTGTAATTTTTTATTCAGAAAGCAATTTTTTTTTTTTTTTTTTAAGAAGCAAAAAAGTGATTCCTGACCGCAATCTATGACCACATAAAAACTGCTCTGGAAAAACATTTTCTTTTGGCAGCCAAGCATGAACTGAGCTTCAAGAGGACATGGAGGGGGGGGATGAGCAGCTAATTCTCCTTCCCCCTGTGAATATTCTTCATGTGCTCCCAGACGCCACCTGGGAGGATTTTTGTTCATGAGTAAAATTCTGAAAAGAAGTACAAAATACAAATTTTGTGGGAAAAACTGTAGCAAAAAATATTACTGTTATGTTACCCTGGTAGCTCGGATGAAATCAATACATCTCTTAACTTTCAAGGCAAAAAGAGACATCCGCTTGGAATAATCAAAGCTGCTTGGAAAAGCACAAGAAGGAAAATACAAAAAGAAATGAACAGTAGCTGTTATTGAAACCAAAGGAAATTATGAGTTTGTGGAGAGCAGGGAACATAACTGGAAGGAGTGGACCGTAACTGGGAGTTCCCACAGGAAATCAACCCCCTGTCCTCTCCGCTGGCATTCGATTTCTGCCCTCGCCATAATTTTATGTCTCCTGAGGGCTTTGATGACCTAATGCCTCATGACCTTCCAACCAACAAAACAGTAGTGAAACAATTTCTGCCTCTATTGAGAAGAAAGGAAGACTAGCTAGGCTGCTGGACTGTGTTCCACTTCATTTCTGTGAGTATGAGGGAGGAGTGGCGGAATGGGCCACTCAGTGGCACACTGTCCTTCCCTCCTGAGAACACTGACAGCCTCCTCGCTCTCTAAAAATGATAGCATCCATGGCAATGAGAAATGAGTTACCAAAACCCACATTTCAACTTTTTCTTGCCCCAAATTAAACACACTTATTTATTATTTCTCACAGAGAAAAAGTCTGATTCTTTGGAGGCAAAGCAACATCCAGGTACCAGAAAGTCTTAGAAGCAAACTTCTGCTACAGAGTCCCCATGGATAGTTTGTTCTGTAGGAGAGGGACAGTAACACCTTCAGGCCAACCCCCAGGCAGTTGATTAAAATAAAACTGCTAGCATAAGTAGTCCCCCAGGATGTGGAATTTCCCAAGTCAAATCTCTGCAGTTTGTAGCTGTTTACTCTAGAGAGGAAGAACCTCTAGAGGTTCCTGAGGACATCACAACTCAAAACAATAAATGTCCTGAATCATCAAGAAAAAAATGGTGATTATATGATACAGCATTTTAAGGAGATGAGAATGTTCTTAATGTAATTTATTTAAAACTCACCTGAATTTTCATTTGATTCAATTCAATCAACAAACATTTGTCATTGCAGACACTGGATTAGCAAAAACAAAATGGAATTCTTCTCTTGCCTACATGTGCTATTATTTTAGGGACAAAGACAGCTATACATGAATAAATTTTGTATCAGACAAAGGTTAACGTGCTGTGATTAACATTTAAACAATCTTATGACAGTATAGGAGAGAAAATGAATTTTGAATAGTAACATTTGTGACTGGTTTGTAAGGCGGTGAGATTTTTTTTGTCTCATAAATAAATCATAAATGGGGATCATAAAAAGATCTACCATGTAATTGCCTATGAAAGAGAAAACTAGAATCAAAAACAAAAAGAAAGACACATTGGCAAACATGAAGAATGGCAAATGGGGAGCCCAGTGTGACTTGGGACTTGACACATGTAAGTAGGTAGATAGAGGGAGAATGTTGAAATATAGGTTGAGGTCATATAATGGGGAGCTTTAAATGCTAAGCTAAGTAATTGGCATTTATTCTAAGCAATAAGAAGTGGATGTTTTACAACAGGGGAATGGCAATAACTCTGGCAGTCGTGTGTAGTATTGATTGGAAAGGGAGACCAATAAGGTTACCATACAGCATCTAGGACAGAGATTAAGAGGGTCAGGATTAAGTTAGCAGTGGAAACAGAGAGAAAGTTGTCTATGAAACAGATATTTTCGAAATACAAATTCAAATGTTGTGAGTACCTGAAATCTCTTATAGCCAAATAAATACAGGTGGGTTCATGAGAATTCGTTTATGGTAATTTGAATATACAGAACAATCTATGTTAGGAATAAAACCTCATTCAAAGAAAGAGAAATTGTCACCAAAACCACTTTAGATTATCTGTGTGGATGTTTAGGGACAACAGGATAGGTACGAAGTAGAAAAAATTCAATTAGTTAATTATATATTATGATGCTTTGGGTGAATTTATAAACTTCTCTGAATGTCAGCATTCAAAAATTTAGAGTATTGGACAGAATAATTTCAAAGGTGTATTTAATTATCTGTATTCTTTGCATACAAGCAATAATTTTTTAGTAAGCAGCCAGATGGAATATTCCAAATTAAAATATTTTCTTTAAAAGTTCAGGGTTAAAGTTTATTTAATACATGATAGTTACCAATGATGTTGGCATTTGAGAGTATGTGAGTCTAATATGTAAATTGTCCCCAGTGTCTGTGGCTCCACATCACAAAGTTTGTATATGTTGCTAAAGGAATGATAAAATCAATCTGGGGTTTCTTATATTTCAACTTTTACTGCTCAATTTTATGACCAGATGTATTTTATGAAAAGCATTGCACTTTGGATCAATACTGTGTTTACAACATTAATCGGATAAATAATGAAAATAACCATTAAATAAGGCAACCAGATTAAGCAATTTATAAATAACCATTTTATAGCTACAGCCAAGTGATGGATTATGGCATAAACCTCTTTTTTGCCTTTAAAAAATGTTCTATGTCCCCTAAAAGTGATTGCAGTTTTCATAAAATGAAAAATATGTGTGTTTGTCAAAATATTTATTACTCAAGAATTTCTGCAAAAATTTTAGGATGTGGATGATTAAATCATCCAGGCATTATTGACTTTTTCTGATATATAACCTATTTGAGGCTAATGTAGCATTAGGCCTTTTAGAAGAATTCAATTTAATACAAATGAAACAAGTAGTTAGAAAATCTGTATATTTTGAGAAATTATTTTCCTGATTTTTACATCCGGAATAAGTAATCATAAGAATGTGGATCTATAGAAATAGTTCTGGACTTACAGGGAAAGCACGGGCATCATATTTTTGCCTTTATAGGATGATTATATTGAAGTGAATAGCATAGCCAAGTTAAAAAGTCACCTAGCCATGAGGTAAAATGAACAATGGAAAGGAAAAATCATTCAATATTGTTTGTGTTTTAGATTTCTTACAAATTACCTCATTTCTCCTGATAATTCTCATTCCTTGGGAGGCAGCTTATGTATTAACTTGTTTCAAAATAATATGTACTATGCACTATGCAACTGGTATACACAATCCCCAAACAATGTCCAGAATGGTAACAGCTCCAGCCATTTTTATTGTATAAACAATACTAAATATCTGGAAACACTGGCATGACTGACCAAATATTTCTCCTTCCATACAGGTGCCTAGAATATAGTAATTCCAGTTTTAAATGGATGTGTTTGAAGTTCATTAATATCTGTATGACTAACTGAGTACAAGCATTGAGTTTCTAAAGACAAATAGTGTAATGTGATTCCAGGTACATATTTCTTCCTGTAGCTTCCTTGTCCGCTATGACTGTTCCCTATGTGGCTCTTAGAGCTACCACTGCCATGGGGCTAAGGGATGAATAGTCAAGAGAACAAAGGTGGAAAATTTCTACCCTTTAAAGCTTAAACGACCCGAGTAAGCAGTAACTATCAATGACAAGCCAGTCCCAACTCACTTCTCAGATGACATAAAATGTCTTTGGAGCAGAAGAGAAGAAGAAGGAAGCATATGCTATGGGTTCGGGGCAGACATCTAGAGGTATGACATAGAACCTTCTTCTTTGTGTAATTAGATGATCACATTTTTCTGTATCTGAAAAACAATCTAGGGACTATTAAATAATGTAGGGTACAGAGGCCACTGTTATACACAGTATTTTGTGAGTTCCCCGTATTGTCATTGGCAAAACTGTATGAATGTTTGGATAAGAACTTGTTCAAGTCACAGATCCAAGATGCATCATGTTATGTAGGGAACGGATCTAGAGGAAGTTACTTGATTCTGTTGAAACAATGGAAAATAGGTCAATATTTACTAATATTTTTAATATAAAATACAAATTTTATCAATATTTACTTTATATGGTGGCTGTGAAATTAAACAATAGTATGTAAATGTAAGTGCTTGATAACTGCTCTTTTTAGAAATTCTCCCTTATAATCTGAACTTGAAGGCATGAAGCAACTAGTACAGAGCTGTACCAATGACTGGGTCTTCACTAATCGGAGCAATGAGGCTCTCTTTGCCTAATGTCACCAGTGCTTCTTGTTCAGTCCAGTTTTCGCACTTGCATTGTTGCCCCCTTCAACAGCCTGCTGTAGACTTCCGACTGACTGGTCATTCCAGGATAGAAATTTCCCTCTGTGGCTTTATTAAACATGCTGATGTTTTCCTCCCCTGCTCAAGGTATTCCCAAACAAAACTAAAGTATTAAGATGGGATATCAGTCCACCAACTCCTGTTATGCCATCCTCTTTTATAGCCCAGATTCTATCCCCTTTTCTACTTTTACTTACTTTTGCTTCTCTTAGGAGAAGAATACACTTCTTTTCCAGAAGTCTATTTATTGTGTGTTTAGAAACAATAGAACATCGTATAAAGAAAAATACAATGTCTTACGTCATTCGAAACATCTCAGCTACATGCCAAGATTTTTCATCCCATAAAAAGTTGACAAAATTTCCAAACGTACATCATGTTTAAACTTTGGATAATAAATGCGATTACTTCATTGCTAATGAGGCCAATGACTAAAATCTACTTATATAAATAATGTTGCAGATATCCAGTTAGAAAGCAATTATGACTTAAGGAGGGCGTGGCTTTGTTTTCTGTCTCAAAGTCATTCCAAATGTGAAGTCCTGTGTAAAACCAAAGGCGGGATTCAACAAATAGTTATTGAGAGCATGACTCATGGTTTTATAACAAATAACAGTTGCTTATGCAATTCCGCCATAGCCTTACAGTCTACCAGCATAATGGCATCTACTTGAGTTATGACTTGAGTTATTGCAAGTCTGCCTCAGCCTTTTGTCCCTATCAGTAATTTCAACATGTAATACCTAACAACCTATTTAAGGACAGAGAGCAAACACTTTCCCATACACTTGTTTTTTCTTCACATGGAATGAGAATAAGTCATAGCACCTCTCCAGAGCATGAAGCACTTTTAAAAATAACCAGCTGTACAAGGGTAGATTCTGTTTTCTGAAAATAGATATATTTATAAGATGCATATTTATAATGCAGATATAGAAAGCAAAGACAAGATATGAATTGTAATAAACCTCATTATTTATAATGCCAAAGAAACTCTGGATTGGGTAGACTTCAATTATTCCTTTTCCTAGGAGTAAAACAAATAAATATTGTAGAGGGTTTTTTTTTTTTTAATCTTTATTATCCTTTCATGTGTAAACCCCTTCTTTCCTTTAAGATCCTTGAAATAATGCTTTTTTCCCCTCTAATAAACCATAGGAACACTTTGTTCATTTTCTTCTAATCTTCAAAAAGTACCTCATGAAAGTCTTTGGGAGGAAATTGCATAAATCATCATATAAACAATTCTATTAGAACACAAATCCTTACAAATCACTCTCCTGTTGGCCTTCCGAAATCTGAAAGAACTTTCCACGTGGCATGTTTGAGGGCTCTTGGAGATGATTGCCTTTGCTGTCTATGAATTTGGACTTTAAACCATGTTGCAATCCAACCAAAATTCTATATAGCACTGTTGTGTGAGTTGTGAGTATTGGGGAAGGGAGGGTGTGTTTTACGAAAGGGATTCCCAAGTGGCTATGAGGTGTGGGTATAATGTCCTTTTACAACTGACTCCCACAGGAATTCTATCTGAGCAGATAAAAGAGCTGTTGGTTCTGCCTCCTTTGGACAATCCTGTAAACACACTTCCATTTAAGTACGTGGAGTGCAGTCTGTCCCAATTTCACAAGGAGTGCATGAACATTTTGGTGTTGTTTTAGTTGGAAAACTAAAGTCTAATGGTATGATCCTGTTCCAATACAGTGGTATTTCTTAGGCTAAAGTAGGCCCTGTTTCTTCATGTCATCTAACTATGGACAACAAAATCTCTAGGATCTTTTCTGAACACAACTACTTGAAGTCAGGCTAATATTCCCCTTAATGACCACATCTATCCCCCATTATGAAGATAAACTAATTTCCACTCTGTATTCAGTATTAGAATGATACTCTAACTTTTGGATTTACTAAGTAAGTAAAATCTTCCTCCCCATCCACAACCGCAAAAGCCCCAAAGCAGGCTTTATCGTTTATCTTGGACAAAAAAGTTCTTTCAGTAATTTAAGAATATTCTTGGATTTTTAGAAGAGAAAATGACACTGCCAAAAAGGGAGAATTATACTGCTGCAGAGAGGGAAAGTTTGAGGACATGTGAAGTCACATGTGGCTGTTGTTCTAATCCTGGCATAACAGTTTGTGGGTGTTAAGAGGAGCCTCAGAACTCATTATGGCTGACATGGACTGGAGTGATTCCAGTTTTTTTTACTGAAATTTCATATGAGTGTGTATGTGTATTTGATTTTGTGAATATGAAAAGTGTAATGTCCTTCATAATAGGAAAATGTAACAGATCTGTTGAGATGACAAGCTACTTAGGAGAAGTACCTTGGATTACCACGTGGCCTCAGTACCCACCATGATCCTCAACAAGGAGTCCCGACATGTTAACCGTTTGTTGAGCATTTAAATACAGATGATACAGATGATGAGCCACAGATACTTGTTTTTTTTTTTTTTGAGACAGAGTCTCACTATGTCACTCTGGGTAGAGTTTTGTGGCATCATAGCTCACAGCAATGTCACACTCTTAGGCTCAAGTGATTCTCTTGCCTCAGCCTTTCAGGTAGCTAGGACTACAGGTGCCTGCCACAATGCCTGGCTATCTTTTTGTTGCATTTGTCATTGTTGTTTAGCTGACCTGGACTGGGTTTGAACACACCATGGTGCATGTGGCTGGTGCCATAACCACTATGCTATGAGTGCCTAGGCCAAATACCTAATCTCTTTTTTTTTTTTTTTTTTTTTCAATTTTATGGCCAGGGGCCAGGCTTGAACCCACTACCTCCAGTATATGGGCCGGCACCCTACTCCTTTGAGCCACAGGTGCCACCCCAGATACTTAATCTTTAAAGACTTAAAATAGTAACTCCTAATCTTAAACATGGTATTCATATTTGCATTTTCTTGAATCTGGGATGATTTTAGAGATATATGTTTTTCTTCCTTCCAAGTCTGAAATCCAATCTCCTATGAACTAGAGTATATTTTCTGTAGATGTTTCTTATTGATCTATAAATATTTAACTATATAATTTTTATTCCAGTGCACTCAACTGTGGCAGAGAGCAGTTCTACTGACATTCTAACTATGGTACTATGGATATATTTATGCTAGAAGCTAAAAGTCAAGCCTAAGATTACAACAGGATAGAATCATATCCTGTCTTTGGTATGCAGATATTTGAACACTTCCACCACCTCACACACCTTATCTATTTGCACACATCCCTGCAAATTCCAACTGGAGAACATTGCCTTTGAATTTGTTCAGAGTATCTCAGGAAAATAGGATTAACCTCTGGGTTCTGAATTTCTCTGATTCACGGATAGTGTCTGTGGTGTGGCTGCAGGAGAAATCTCTGGATTCCAGGTCTGTTGCTTCTTAACTGATTCACACGTCCTGTCTTGCCTTTCTTTCTTTATTATTATTATTTTTTTAATTGTCGGGGATTCATGGAGGGTACAGAGAACCAGGTTACACTGATTGCATTTGTTAGGTAAAGTCCCTCTTATAATTGTGTCCCACCCTCAAAAGGTGTGTCACATACCATGACTATCTCCACAAACTCACCAGGGCAAGTTTTTAACATCGGAGCATGTTATTCTGCTCCTTGAACCTCATCATCCATTTTCTGTGACACGACAATAAGCCGTAAGCACCTAAACCAAACACCGTCATTCATGTCACCAATCAGTACTACAGATTTAAGACTCTTCCTCTTTTTGCTTTAAAGTCTATACTTTGTTATACTGAACTTGTGTTCTATTTGAATATATAATAATGCCTCCGATACTATTCTCCTCTGTAAGCCAGTGGTGAGGAACTTTTTTTGTGAATGGATGGCTAGTTAATATCTTAGTTTTGTGGGCCGTACTGCATGTATCATTACTTCTAAACTCTGCTCTCACCATGAGACGTGACTATGTCCAAATAAAACTTTATTTACAAAATTGGTAGTGGCCAGATTTAGCCCATGGTCTGTCCCTTGCTAATCCCTTGTCTCTGGTATACTTCTCTTGATTGACATTATCCAAAATAACATGTCATTCTGTCTGCATTATGATTACAGTATTATGATCTGTAGGACTGAGCCTTTAAGAATCATCTCAGGTGTTGACTCGTATGTGAATTCTCCCAAGTACTTTCAAGATGGAATACCAGCCTTTGTTCAGGGATTCTATGGCAGCCTGTGTGTATTTTATTTTTTATTTTAATTTTAAAATATTTAGGAGGTATAATTATTTTTTACACAGATACATTGTATAAAACTCAAGTCAGGGTGTTAGTGAGCCTGCCATTAGAATAGTGTTCATAATCCCCAGTAGGTAAGATTTTATCTCTCATTTCCTTCCCACCCTCCTTCCTTCTTGTTTTCCAATGATCTTTATGTTTCTTAGTACAAAAGACACTATTTCATCCCTTTTTATGACAGATAGTACTTCATGATGTGTATACACACACACATTTTCTTTATCTATTAATGTACTAATGGGTACTTAGGTTTATTGCATTATTCAAATTGTGAATTATGCTGCAATAAACATTCAAGTTTGGGCGTCTTTTTCATACAATCACTTTTCCTCTGGGTTGATACCCAGTAGTGAGATTGTTGGATAGAATATTAGGCTACTTTTATTTCCTTGAGGAGCTCCATACTGTTTTCCATAGAGATTGTACTAAGTTTCAGTCCCACCCACAGTTTGTAGGCATTCCATTTCTCTGCATCCACTTCAGCATCTATTGTTTTGGGGCTCTTTAATAATGTCCATTCTGACAGGGACAAGGTGGTAGCTCGTTGTGATTTTAATTTTTATTTCCCTGATAATTAGTAATATTGTACTTTAATGGCATAATCACAGAAAACTGAAATTGTCAGCTTTCTGAAAACCTTCCCCATTAAGTTAGCAAGTCTTTTCAATTTTTGAAATTTCATTGCCCAGCATAGACCCTGGCTTGTGTGTTGAACTGACTTGAGTCAGTTAATACTAATGGACAGAAGACCCTTAGCAAAATAAAACCGAAAGAGATTATATAATAGAACAAGTATCGTTTTATTTTATGTGAAAATATGGTCTATTAATATTCCATTTTGTTGTATGGAAGCAGTGAGTTCTGAGGACTTTGGAGGGGCAGGTTCAGAGTTGAATGTATGAAACCTTTTCTAGCTATGATTTTCTGTTATAAAGAAATATTTTTCCAAGGGACATGATCTATACCAGTTAATCATTACTGCTTATTAGAATTACATATGGAATCAGTATGTGCATTCACACACACACACACACACACACACACACACATATGTGCCTGACTTCCATTAAATAAGCCTACAATGGTGCAGAGAATTCCATAATTCGAGAATATCTATGTGTGATTCTAACATACATTCAGGGTAAAGAATTACTGAGTGATGGCTTATATCTAGAAATATAAATCTGATAAAGAAAAATTTAAAGTAATATTTCAGATATGAAGTGGTAAAGAAAACAAACTGCACAGGAAGAATGATAACACTTGGAAGAGACTTGGGTACATTATGATGAATAATTATATGGATTTAAGTGACTTGCTTGAAGTGAACACTCCTTGGGTTTTCTTTTTTTTTTTTGCAGTTTTTGGCCAGGGCTGGGTTTGAACCCACCACCTCCGGCATATGAGGTTGGTGCCCTACTCCTTTGAGCCACAGGCGCTGCCCCACTCCTTGGGTTTTCTCATCACTAAAATGACACTCGTTCTATTATTTAATCCCTTTCTGTATCATTTTGCTAAGAGTCTTCTGTTCATTAGTACTTCAATTTAACATCCCAGCCAAAGATTGCTTGGCAACGAAATTTCAAAAATGGAAAAGATTTGCCAGCTGATGATAACTAACCACGTCAAAACTTAGTGGATGGAAACAAGGACAACATACAGTTTGCTTGCTAATGTGTACCGTAGGCAGAGCCCAGTGGGGACAGCTTTTGTTGCTAATCATCAGAAGGCTCAGTCACTGATCTGATAGCTGATGTTTGCAATTAGTTAGGTAAATTCTAGCAGCCCAGGCTGTGACCAGAAGACTTAGTCCTGGTCTTCCCATGTGACTGCTTGACTTCCTCATAGCATGGCTACCGGGTTTCAAGGTCAAGCCTTCCAAAAGAAAGGATGTGAGGCAGAAGCTCTTTGTGACTTAGTTTCAGAAAATATGTAGCATTCTATTCATCAAAATGGTCACAAAGACCTTCCCAGTTTCAAGAGGAAGGGAAATAGAGACCACCTGTGGCTAAGGAAGCAACATATTTCTGGATGAATACACAGAACAAGACATATGTGCTCTTGCAATCATTTTGACACTAGTATTAAGTTACTTTTTCTGTAGTCAAACATTATTACAGTAAAGTCTGAGATACAGTGTGGAGAGCTGAGTTAGTTTTTACAAATAATTTAGGACCTAATTTGCTTAAATTCAGAAATAAAAAGCATTTGTAAGTCTAGTGAGTTAGAAAGAAAACTCTTACGTTTAATATAATAGGTGAAAATTCTACCTATATATAGGAACAGGGCCAGGGCAATAACAGTTATGCCCCCACAGTGATGTTAGTGGAAACTTTCAGAAGAAAGTAAACACATGTTCTTGGCAGAGATATCTAGTTACCTGCTTTATTTCTCCCTTCTTCTATTAGGGAATCCCAGATTTTAGTTGCATACATGACCTAATGGAATAAAGACTATATTTACGAGCTTCCCTTGTAGCTAAGTGTGGCAATATGATAAACTGCTGGCTGAAAGTGCTGGGTGCAACATCTGGGAAGGATTTTAAAAGGGAGGAGACACCCTCGCTCCACATCCTGTATTCATTGATCTTTCCGTTGGCTGACTTGTTGCAGCTGCCTTTTGAAGAATCATGTTGAAACATGAAGCAAAACAACAGGGATGGATCTCTGATGACTGTGTAGTTACTGTTCCAAAAATGGACTGTACTCTCTCCCCAGATTCCATTTGCATGAGAAAAAATTAGGTTGTGTCTTATTTACTACTAGTTCAGATTTAGTCCCATGCATTTGAATCTAATATTAATCAATACAGAAGTCATGTTTTAGCCTTACATTTCATGTTGACTGAACTATAATTATTGCTGATTTTTTGGTATTATATGCCATCTACATTGCTAGTATGGATAAAGTGCCTCAGAGGCTTAAAATTTATGCTTTTCAATCACCATGTCTCCGACTATTATATTTGAAGCCCTTGATGGGTCAACACACAACCCCAAATGGAATACACGTCATAATTTTTGGTTAGATGATTGAAGCTATTCACATACAATTTTAACTTTTTAAAAATATCTAACAAGAAAGTCTATTTTGTAATATTCTGAGGAGAATAATACATGGTGATAAGACACATACCTCGCATGATTGCTCTGAAATCTGAAATAGCAACTATTATTTTTGTGTCGGTAATGGTTACAGTGACTCACAGTCACATAGTATCATATTGTTCAATATTAATTTGCTTCTGAATTAATCACTTGGCAGGTGTAAACATCAGAGAAACACATACTTTTCATCACAGGAGAAATACTGACTGTGGCCTTGAATGCTCATGTGGTCTCTGTGTTATCCTTGTACAGATAAGATCATGCTCTGGCTACGAGGCCCCCTAACTAATTACGGGTGACTTATCCTTACGTGGTGGCAAAGAGAATTTCACACTGACGGTTACAGTGATGGGCCCAGAAATAGGAGCATGCACATGAACAAGGTGGTCCCATCAAAATAGTAACAAGGGACTTTTCTTTTTTTTTTTTTTTTGGAGACAGGGAAAAGTGATTATAATTGTGTGCAATAATCAGCCACGGGACCCACTATCTAGTGTGTGTGTGAAAGGCCTACCAGCAGCAAGAGAGAAGGACGCTGTGTGCAGAAAACACCAATGGGATTTATGAGACAAAGAGAAAGGCAAACTGACAGACAGACACACACTCCTGATATTAGCAAGTCAGTGGTTCTAGGTATTTTTTATGCCAGCTTCATTCTGTCTTTCTAAAGTGCATAAGCCTAGCGGTTTTATTTTTTTCCTCAAAGTGCTTGCATCGACTTTTCAATTCCTGTAATTAAATGACTACCACCTATGTTCATGAGGAATTAGACCAGATGAACAGAGCTACTGGGGAAAGTTAAGTGAATCTCATTATTTGTAAAGCATAATGAGTCAGAAATTTTGTCATTATATTGTGTGTGTGTAAGGCAGGTCATACAAATTGTATCAACACACCTAGTAAAAACAGTGCTTATGGGCGGCACCTGTGGCTCAACGAGTAGGGCGCTGGCCCCATATAACAGGGGTGGTGGGTTCAAACTTGGCCCTGGCAAAAACTGCAAAAAAAAACAAACAAAAACAATGCTTACTTTTCCGATTTAAATCTTTAAATTTTACCATAGTTTCTGTTTAAAAATATTTTATTTTTAATTATTATGGAGAAATGATTGTAAAAATTTACGGGATACATGTGCTATTTTAGATATAATGTGGAATGATCAAGTAAGAGGAACTGGGGTGCGCATTACCTCAAGAATTTATAATATCTTTGTGTTGAAAGCATTCTAATTCCACTCTTAGTTATTTTGAAAGGTACAATAAACTGTTCCTAACTATAGTCACCGTGTTGTGTTACTGAACGCTTCTTCCACTTAACTATATTTCCATATTCACTAACTGCCCTTTTCTCCTCTCTGCCTCGGCCCTTACCCTCCCCAGCCCCTGGTATTGACCATTCTATCTCTAGCTCCATGATTTCAATTCTTTTCTTTTCTCTCAGCTCCCACATATAAGTAAGGATGTGTGATATCTGCTTCTCTGTGCCTGGCTTATTTAATTTAGCACAATGTCCTTCAGTTCCATCAACATTTTTTCGAACGACAGGATTTTATTCTTTACTATGGATGAATAATATTTCATTGTGTGTGTACTATGTTTTCTTTCTCCATATCTATCCATGGACACTTACGTTGATTCCTTATCTTGACTATTATGAACATCATTTCAATAAGAGGGTGCAGACAGCTCCTTGATATACTGATTTTCATTCTTTTGGATGTATGCGCAGAAGTGGGATTGTGGGTCCTGTGATAGCTCTATTTTTAGTTTTCCTGAGGAATCTCCATGCTGTTTTCCAGAGAGGCTATACTGATTTACTTTCCCACCAATAATGTATGAGTATTCCCCTTTGCCCACTGATAAATTGGATTTTTTTTTTTTTTTGGCCTATTGAGTTTTTTTAGTTCCTTACATATTCTGATTATTAATTCTTTGTCAGAAGAGTAGTTTCCAATTTATTTTATCATATTCCATTGGTCTCCTCTTCCCTGCTCTTTCTGTGCAGGAGCTTTGTAGCTTGACATGATCCCATTCATCTATTTGTGCTTTAGTTGCCTGTGTTACAGAGGTCACACTTAGGAATTTTTGCTCAGACCACTGTCCTGGAGTATTTGCCCACAGTTTTCTTCTAGTAGTTTCATCGTTTAAGGTATTTGTAAGTCTTTAATGAACTTCAATTTGATTTTTGTATATGGCAAGAGGTGTGTGGGGGGGCCCAGTTCATTGTCCCACATGAGGACATCACGTTTCCCCAGCACCATTTATTCAAGAGACTGTTCTTTCCCTAATGTATGTTCTTAACACGTTTGTTGAAGATGAGTTGGTGGTAAATTCATAAATTGATAATTAGCTGAAACCACAACACGTAAGCTGTTCATTTTCCTTTCAGTCCACCAGTATAACCAAAGCCTGATTTATGTTATAAACAGCAACCTGTGACCTACCATGCAAATCTGAAAAGTTATTCCTATTTTCCTGCAAACCTCATGCAGCAAGCTTGCAGCTTGACTTTGAAGATCAAAGTCAAACCCTATTTTTTGATTCTAATTGTTTATTTTCCCCATAAACCATAATTTTCAGAATTGAGAAATCATTTTAATTTTGAAACTTTTAAAATACTTTCTCAATTGTTTTATGTAAATCAAAGTAAGCCTTTTACTTACTGAATTGGATATTAATGAAGAATGGCTGACATAGCTATTATGAAAATAGTCTGTTTTAGAAGAGAAGAGAGCAAATATTAACTTCAAAAGTTTTCTATAGGAATTGAGTAAATAAAAATATAACAACATTTTTTCAATGTAGCTAATCATTTGTTCAGGGGAAAGATCTTGCATTCATATGACAGTGCTCTTTGAGAGATGGATGTGTGTCTATGTGTATAAATACATTTTTGTGCATAGCTATGTGTATAACTAAATATATCCCGTAACACAAAGGTCTATAAAACAAGTGGAATTTGGTTTTTTGCTATTCCTAAAATAATCATCACCCTAGCACTTAACATAAACCTAGATGGACCACTGATATCTGATACTTCTACAATGATTCGGTTTGACCTAGAAAGTTAACCAGTCTAGATACTATGTAGGCAGTTGGCCATAAAAAGTCCAAAATTTCCATTAAGACTGTTATCATGTAACCATTTTTTCTAGTTGTCTCATGTTCAAACTTGCCTATGAAGTCTTATGCTTCCCTCTCAATCATTTCTTCTTTTCTTTCTCCTGTAGTTTAACTCTTGTTTTTCCGTCTCCATCTTCCATCTCATATTGTAGTCTCTTATCTCCTGTATGGTTTCTTTTTTTGCCTTGTTCACTCTTTCCACTTTACATAGAACCAAATGTACTAACTTCTAACCAGCAGACTGTATTCTAGAAGACTTTTGTGCTGATTATGTCATAAATCTTTCTGCTCTTCCCAGAGCAAATCTTCTTTGCTCTTCCCAGAATTTTCTTCCCCTGTTTTTCTCTCCACATCTCTATTCCCAGGGATTTGTTTTCAGGTCTGTACAACAACAGACTTTCTTTTACATTCCCCAGGGAGATCAAGAGCTTGGAGCAGAAATAATAACTTCTCCTTACAAAAAGACAGGATAAACAATAATAAAGCATCGGGAGCCATTTAGCAAGATCCGGAATGTTCTCTGCGTTTTAATTGCTACGTGAACGGCAAATGGCTTCTGCCTTAATCAGGCTGTAAATGCGTGGGAGAGTAGATATAAGCTGGGGTTCCTGCTTTGAAATGCAAAACACCAGCCATTGCAACACATGTTTGATACAAATATGAGTCCTGAAAAGTACATTTTCGGAAGTTCCTAATTGTTTTTCCCTCATTGTGAGCATTAACAGCTTAATCTGTAGTAAGCAATGTGGGTAAGCAGGTGGAATTTCAATGTGTAGTGGATGTGAAAGGAAATCCAATTCCTATGCTAAATTAAAATATCATTAAAATGGAAACATGCCATATGCAGTACAAACCCAAATACCACCTTATGGTTTAAGGAAATCAACATTTGGTCTGGTACTGTATTTATGAACATTTTAAGCTTCTCAAGATAGAAAAAAATCGAACATTTTTAGGTTTTATAATAACACACGTATACCTCCGCTTCAATAAAATTGAAAATGATAGTATTGATTTAGAGGTTAACACATTTTATGTTATCCTGTTTTCTGTTACATATTAAGGAGAATATAAATATTGTTCTTAACTAGATTTTTAAAAATTGATATAAGTACTCCATTTTGAGGAGGCATTTCTCCAAACAGAAATAAAAGGATTTGTGATACACACTTAAATCCTCATCTCAAATGGTAAATCTCTGAGTCATTTTAGATTATTTGTCCAAAGTTTCAGAGGAAGTCAGGGTAGAATTAGTGAAAAAGAAAAATAATGGGTTAGCCGATGGAATGTGGGTTAAATATATTTAACATAAAGAGTCAAATGCAGATGTAAAACCAGAGCAAAGCCAAGCCAGAAGCAAAATATGAAGATGAAACTTGAAGTAATTTGAGACAAGAGCAAAAACTGAATAATATTGCAAATTGTTTTCATATGATCACGAGTCTCCTGAAATATTTTTCAAAGGCTGTTTCGTGATCAAATATATCGGTGAACACTGTATTCTTGTCTTTTTATTCCAGATTCACAATATAAGATATTATACATTTTAAGAATGTCAGGAAAGTGAAACTTTGTTCAATTCAGCCTTGTTAGTGATCTTAGAATTTTACAGAGAAATTTACTCAAATTCACTGAAACAAAAAAGAGACATTTAGAAGAAGTCTATAAACATTCTAAGGGTAGGAAGTATAGTCAAGCCTCACAGGGATTCATATTTCCATATTTCAGTATCACATTTCTAGTTTTTTTGAGGGGTAGTCAGATGCACCCATCTTGGAGGAAGTTTTCATTACTTTTTAAATTAGCTGCAGTTGAATTTACATTATCTGATGCACAATCTTATTTCATAAATTCAAAGATGTCTAGATAGCACTACCTCCTATTTTCATTATATTCCTAATACTATAACATCTCTTATCTTTAGAATAATTTCTTTAGTCCATTCCACCTCTGATTACTGCTGCATTTTTTGCAACCCTTCAAAAAAATTCCTTAAATGATACATTTTGTGCATTGCCCCACTGTTACAATGATGAGTTTCTTTTTCAACGCCTTGGAACTGGCTCCTCTCCTCAAAACTCCACTGAAACACTTAGATCAACCATGATCTTCACCTATTACTTTATCAAAGTCAACCTCTTATCAATCGTTGACATAATTGATCATTCTTTTCAGAGGGGGAGAAAAAAGGTTCCTATTATTTGCTTTCATACCATCATGGTCTCTTCTTTCCATCTACCTTATTTTTTTCGTCCATACTTCTCTTTTTTCTACAATAGCTCTTTGTTTAATATCCTATCTTTAAGTGCCAAAATGGGCCATGTTTCTTTTCTCTAAATTCTTCTATAATCTCACTCCTCCCCATCACTTTACATCTATTTGTTATAATTGAAAAAAATGCTCTGTAACACTTACCTCTCCGTAGAGAGGGGAAAGTCACGTTACTTGGCTTCCTCAACAGAGATCTACTTAACATTTCAAATTTAGAATGTTTGAAAATGTGCTCTTGATTCTACCACCTCCTTCTATCAGCAAATGGCAGCAGCACCCACACAGCAACACAAGCCAAAAGTTTCATGGTTTCCTCATTCCCCTCGCACAGATTTGTCTTCCTCTGTTTCCAGAGAAGTATCAGAACTCTCCAATGCTCTCTCTTTTGCTACTTAGGAGAATGCATGAATAATTGCTTGCTCTAACCCTCATTAGTCTCAAAGTAATCACTCTGCTGTTTTTCTTTCAGTTCTAGTTAATGAAACTACAGAGAATTTGATCCTGTTGCTGCTGAGGCTTATTGAAGTCTACAAATAATACCCAATACATGTATATGTTGTCATAGTTAAGTTACCAAATCCATATGGTCTGGATCCTATTAAAATGCTGAGAATAGATTAACTCTCGTGATTTTCCCCCTCCTGGGGAGCGTGCTTTTTTCTGGGTTATAGCAAATACCTGAGTTCGTACATATTCACAAAGGGCAACGCTTGGCACTCCTTCCGGTTGTTTCTGAAGGGTCTTCCTTTCCATTTTCACCCACACTTGACATCCTGCTCCTTCCCTTCTCTCATCTTTTTCAACATATTCTTTCTTTTCCTTTTTATTTCCAAAACAAACTGTAATCCTGAATCTCACTCCTTTTTTCTTTTCTTGCATAAAATGGTTCATAAGGGATGAAAGGTAAGCCTCAGGGCCAATATACAGTAGAATTTCTGTAAGTTGACCACCTATGGCACTGTAACAAACTAGTCAATATACAGAGGTGGTCAACATAAGGAACTAGGTCTTAGTCCATGCAGTGCATGTCCAGTTTATGAAAATTAGGTCAATTTAAGGAGGTGGGCAGTGTAGGCAGGTGGTCAACTATGGAGGTTCTACTGTATTTCTACTGAGTCATCTTGAACATAGAGACAGATTCTCTAAACTTAGCATTAGCAGTGTTATGAATAGAAAGGACAACTCAAAGCACTCCATTCACAAAGTTAACTTTAAGTTGGTAAGAAGGCAGCATTTACACATTTCCTCAGATTTGAAAGCAGGTATTGTTCCAGTCTGAAATACAGCAGGTGGGTGCAGGGAAGACAGAAAACAGAGCAGGGATGTGTGAATCAGCAGGCCTGAGGGCTGTATGGAAGCTTCTCAAACAGAGCTGGCACGTGAGTCTTAACGGTATGAGACCGATAAGCCCTTGAATTCTGTGTCCTTTTACAAGAAGGTTTTTTTTTTTTTTTTTTTTTAATTAGGCCCATTGGATTAAATTGGCCCCTTTTGTTTTTTTCCGGAAAATTAATTTTTTTTTTTTTTTCTTAAGTTTGTCCAAATGTTAAATGACAGCCATGGCTCAGAAATTCTGTGATTACTTCCCAAAATAATAATTGAAAAAGGAAGTCAAACAAAACACAGAGGAAAGTTTCTCTGCACACCACAGTCCGTAGGTGATATGGCTGAAACCTTTGTGCTCAATAAAAATTTATAGTTTACACCTCATTGCTCCAAAAAAGTCCCAGCAGAAAACACTGGAGCCCATGATAGGTGGTGGCAACCTTTTAAGTGAAAGCTTGATTGCCTTTAGATTATGTGAACTTGTTAAGAACTTTCAAGAAAGAAATGATCATTGATAGAGATGTTGAAATACTTTAGATAATTGACAGAGTAAGTGTTCTTCAAAGGAATTTTTCTCTACATCTTTATGATGGTCTTCATAGTATTTACTGCTAACCTTATGATTGATTAATAAATAACAGCATGATTATATGTTAGTTGTTTTAGGTAGGTTTTTACCAATGAGTAAAAACCAATGGGTAAAAATTGGTCTTGAGACTACACCTGAGAAATAAGAGTTACCTCTTATGTAATTACATGTTTGCCTGGCCTGACATTCCAGAAAGTCTTCAAAACCATTGCAGCCACACATTGGCTTTATTTTTAGCTTGTTCTTATAGAATAATTGCTAAGTTCTCAATGAAATGCACAGTTATTTTCTAAATGAAGAGAGGAAACAATAAAAATGTTTTTAGATTTTAGATTTTAGATTTGCATGGTCAAGAAAACTATTGCAAACCTCCAGAGTTATACAATGGAAAGCAATATAAAAATTCATGAGTCATGGAATTGAAATGTTTCTCATGGTCGAAAAAAATTCTGAAGGCCACGTCAGCTTATTTAAAGTGAAATGGATAAATGAGGCAGTTATAATTTTAAAAGAAAAAGAAATCACTTGTTTCAATTATTGGAACTTTTTTTTAACATAACTTGTTCAAATGTTTCCAGGGCTCTCTCCTATTCATCACTGACTAAACTAAAACAATTTGCAGAGCGGCAGAGAATTTTCTAGTGGGAATTAGGCTATTGTGTGGGGTTGGGGAAGGCAGTTTCTTAACCCAGGAATTTGTTCCGCTTTTCACTTCACCTTCTTCTACATAGGTTTTATATACCACTTGATTTTGCCCTATCCATCCTCAAGAAACACAGATATCTATCCAAGAATATATCTTTGTTTAAATCTTTATTCCAAAGGACAGAGAAATACACAATGTCTTTGCTCTTTGGGGGAAGACTCCAGGGCTCTAAGACAAGCCAACTTTATTTACCCATCTGTATGATCTTTGCTTACGGGGTAAAGTGAGTAAATTTTCCTGCAGTAATTTGTGATAGCTGAGAAGGGAACACAGAAAACACAAAGATGACTTCAGTTAAAGCAATTCATGCTTGAACACTTGATGTTTTTGTTAGATTCCTAGATTTTTGATCAATATTACATTGGTGGAGGGGCGTTGAGGACATATCATCTCTAAGATCAATGGTAAGATGCTCTATTCCATAGACCCACATATTATTGAATAGATGAGACTTTATTTTAAATTGTTTTGTATTTTGCTTATTATCTGCAAAAGGGATTTTAATGTAATTGAACTATGATTCCTATACAAAATACAGTAGAAAAGAAAAAGAGATCACTAAGAATTTTAACATTGGAGAGTCATCAGTAGTTGCTCTTTTGTCTCTTAAGCGTTCAGACACAGTGAAGTTCCAAGTCCTACTTTTAATATACTTTAATTAAAAAAATATGTATATATGGTGTAGGGAGAGGGCCAAACATTGTTGGTGTGGCTAAGCCTCCTTCACTGATGATGACAGATTGGTATCCCTATACACGCCCAATGAGACAATTATACAGCATAGGACAGTTTTACCTGAGTCAATCTTCTAGGTCACAAGGCTATTGAGCAGATCTGTGAACCCTTGAGAATTAATACCAGTGAGGAGAATCCTTGATCATAAGGGAAAGGCGTGGCTTGTTGCTAAATCATGGACAACTATTAATGCATATTTATTGAGTCCAGTGCTCTGAGGGCCTTCTGCCTGTAGAAAGAACTTTTGAGTCGTATTTGGTGTTTTAACCAGGAAAAGAAAACTTTCAATTTAATTCTCAAAAGTAGTTCTGCTCCATGGATGTTTATTCATGGTCCAAACCCTGTCAATGTTATGCTAGTGTTTTAATTTTACTAAAATCCTGTGGTATGTTAAATTATTTTTGAGGGAGGATGACATTTACACCTTCAAATCCTAGCAGATAATCTTTATCCTGAAACTTGTTTGGTGCTTAGCTCTATTTAACATATTGATAACTTTTAATCTTCCTTATAAATTAATCAGTCTTAATTTTTGTTTCAGTGAGAATGTTGGTGAATGTGAATTACCTGTTTGAGAACTTTTAGAAACCAAATGTTATCTAAACGGGGGCAAGGGAAATAGGTTAGATGTTGCAGAAAGAAGGGCCATCCAATTGGCTTCAGAGGTAGTTAAAGAATGTGTGACAGGTATATTCCTTGCTCATAGTGTCAACAAGGGATATATTGGTATCTGAGACAGATTTAGAGGCATAGGATACTTGGTCTGAAATAATTGATTTAGTTGGCTTAGAGTTTAATTCGATTTAGTAGTTTTTATATGTTGCTGCATAAATATGTTCTTTAATACAAAATGGGCTTAGTGACTACTCAAAAATTTTAGACTTTTATACCACACACAAAAACCAAACAAACAAAAACATCTGTTCTTAGAAAAGCAGCAAAAAATATTATCAAATCAAATTTTTCTTTTCTCAAAGAAAAAATGATGGGTTTCAAAGTCTATACTCTTGAAGAATCTAAACTTATATTTTCCAGGAAGGAGAAAGTTATTTTGAAGTTTCCTTTTCAACTTTTCTTTCTGTGAAAAGATGAAATTTATCATGTGAAATAAAATGAAGCAAGACTATCAATTACAGGAAGTAATACAAATATGGAATTATATGAATTAGTTAAAATTGTTTGGAACACTTTCCTTATTTTAAACCTTGCCAAAAAATCTATGTCTATTGCAAAATGATTGTTAAAATAGTATTGCTACTTCTTTATCTTTGGAAGGCTATTACAATAATTTCTAAAGTCTGAATGAGCTTTTTGTGAAAAATGTATATTAAACGAGGTTATGCGACACCCTAGAAGTTTAGCAGTATTTTTTGTTAATATTATTTTTTCTGGTACTATTGTTAATGAAATATTTCTTTTAGTCTTTATTCTGAAAACATTCCAATATTTCCTTCTATACAAAGGAATTTATATAATGATGTTTTCTCTCATTTTCTAACAACATTTTATGTAAGTTTCTTAAGCATTCCACTCAAAGAACTGAACTTGAAAATAAGAGTATGCCTCTCTCCTGTGTTAGCACTAAGTAGTAGGAAAAAACAACAACAAAAGGAATAAAAACTTAACATTACTTCTAACAGAAGTTAAAGATAAAAGAGAATCAATTTCTCAGAGAACTAAGTTTCTTTAAAAGGATAACGATACTTCTTTCATGTTTACATCATACAAGAAGACTAATTGTTGACATAATTGCCTTGAGCACACTCTTATTGCCCTCATTTTGTTATCCCTTCTCTTTCTAAGGTAATAAGGCATCCAGGATAATCATGATGCTCTTCGTTATCATAGCATATACTGTATTTGTGAAATTATCTTGTACATATATCTTTTTTCTTTCTTGTTACTATAAAACATAAGACCAGTCTTTATTTTGTTAATTACTGTAATTAATACACAGCAGTTTCTCAACCGAAATACAGAGGGTGCCAAAAAAATAAGTCCACATTTTGAAAAAGGAAAACGCTGTATTGAAATTGTAATCCTTGATAAATACCGATAACAAAAGAGGAATACAAGTCACACTGAGCACCTCTTGTAATCACAGAAGTCAAATGTGACTTTAATATTACAAATTTGATTGAGACTTTTCCTGTCTTAAAATGAGTACATACTTTTTGCCCCCTCCATATGTTGAAAAATAAACATTTGAACGCTTTTTTTGTGTAATTGATTCAGATTCGAAGGTTTACTTCTTAGAGTTTCATATTTCTTTTGTTTATTTATTTCCACTTTTCTAGGGGTGGAAAGAAAAAATCTTGCCTAAAGGATGAAATCTTTTCAGGCAATATGTTAGTCAAGGTGGCACCTGAGGGGAGAAAATTTAGGCAAACAGCTTTTCATGACATCCCTTAAATCTCACAACATAGGAATCAGAACTTGTTATTGTTCTTGTATCAGATATTTACAGTTGCCATCTCTGCTGCGTATGTAAGCCTGCCCTAGAGTTCCATGATTTCCATCCAGATAGAAAGGAAAGAGGGAAGATATAAAAGTTGGCAGGTCCATCCAGCTCTGGGAACCTGTTCATATTTAACTGTTCATGCCGCTTGCCTAATTTTATCTCAACTGTTTAGAGAACTTTTAAGAAATGTTTGCAGTTGGTTTTCCATATGGCATCATTATAGCCATATTTTCCTATTCTTTTCCCTCAAATATTCAAAGTAGCAATGGTTGACCAGTATCATACATTCTAGAGTCTTCTTATTTTTGTCCCCAAACATCTAATGCTACAAAAGTTTTGTGTATCTCATTGCATTTCCCAGGGTGTAGAACTATCAACAAACCTAGCAGTGGATAGGTTTCTTGAATCTCTTAAGAAAATTCTTAAAGATCTTTCTGTGCTCCAAATAAAATCAAAGCTGATTTTCATCACCTGTAAAACCTTGCGTGGTATAGCTAGCATCCACTTCTCTATTGAATGAATGAAAACAAACAAACACAAGGTCTTTTGACCACTAAGTCCATGTATTTAAAGACCTTTTTCAGCCTCAGTAACTTATATGGAGTTAAATAAAGCATAGTAAACAAGCCCCAGAATTCACTAGGGAAGGAAAGGGGGAATCGGCTTTTATTGAACACTTAATGTACTCAATAAATGTCAGGCATGTTTGTTTATACATCAACTCTGTGAGGTCGGCATTATCATTCTTAGTTTTCAGTTGGGCCAATTGGGAGTCACAGTGATTGAGCATTTTCTCAGGTTAAATAGGTGGTAAGTAGAGGAGCATGAATTCAAATCTAGATAGACCTGAAGAACCAAAGTCTGTAACATTGAAATGTATCATTCTAGCAGTATGGACAATGATTATGATATAGAGTGTTCATTCCTTTATTCGTTTATTTATTTTCCAGCAAACATTTATTGGGTGCCAATTATCTGCTGGGGGTCCTACAAGGTGCAGAGAGTAAGTAAGCAAAACCCAGACGTGGTGGTCCTTGCTGTCTGGGAGCTGATAGTATCAGAAGGTGCAAGATTTTCAGCAAATATTCATGGTACTGGCCATGTGTAATAGGCATTTAGTGAATGTCAAAAGAGTTCTGAATAAATGGAACACACAATTCTATAAAAGTGTATTAAAATTCTAAAAAAGGAACTGAGGTTGAGAGGTTGGGGAAGGCTTTCCTGGGGTAGAGATAATATCTAAAGAATGAGTAAGAATTAAACAGATGAAAACAGGAAATTTAGGATTTTTTTTCCCCAGGAAATGGGAACAGCCACCTTTGGAAGGGCTCTTTGGTGCATTTCCAGTGGATGCAGAAGTCAGAGAATTGGGGGAAAATGATGTAAAAAGATGTAGAGAGGGGGAGAGTAAACATGGGACTAAACTCGCAGCTCTTTGCAGGGTTAGCAAAAATGCCCATGTAAAGGGAATTTTATCTTCTACTAATGCAACATCTGTTAACCAGTGAAATGACCAGTTCACATTGTCTATAGTGGACAGTGGTGTCTGCAGTGGATCTAGGATCAAGGCATCATATGAGCACAATGCCAATGAACACATAGTGGAGTAAGTAATAAGCCTACTTTTATTCATGTACTCATTTTTTAAAAATAAATTACACATAAGGGTGAATCATTCATTGATCTTCTTTCAGGAAGTGTATGCTACAGTGAGGAAAATAACTCATATAAGTCTAAGTTAGAAAAGCAAAATCTGTAAACGCCCTGGATGGAGGAAGCTGGTGCTGGGGTGGGGACAGCTGGAGAAAGGTTCCTGGAGGAAAGGCTCACTGAGCTAGGTCTTAAAGCAGGGGTGTTCAATCAATTTCTTTTTTTTTCCTGCTGTACATTGAAAGAATCAGAGTTGTCTTGGGCCACATGTTTAACACAAACACTAATGAAAACTGATGAACCCCCAAAAGGTCCATGCATACTTTTCATGATTTCTGACACCACTGATAAACCAAAAAGTCCTCAGAAAATCAGCATGTGGCATGCAGGCTGCAAGTTGGACCGCCTTATCTTGAAGGATGAGTGGTTCTGTAGTACTCAAAAGTGAATTAGAATGATTTTCCAGTCTGCCATTCATTAGTGAGTCTCATGGGAGTGGTAACTATTAAAGGGGGACTTCATAAACATGTAAAGATAACCCAATGCCAAATTAGGGAGTTCCTTGGGAAATAATTATAAGTGGGGATTATTCCTGGTAGATAGGAGCTCGTGACTAGTAGAAGAAGTAGGAAAACCTTTTTTTTTTTTTTTTTGAGACAGAGCCTCAGGCTGTCCCCCTGGGTAGAGTGCTGTGGCCTCACAGCTCACAGCAACTTCCAACTCCTGGGCTCAAGCGAGTCTCCTGTCTCAGCCTCCCAAGTAGCTGGGACCACAGGCGCCCGCCACAATGCCCCGCTATTTTTTGGTTGCGGCCGTCATTGTTGTTTGGCGGGCCTGGGCTGGATTCGAACCCGCCACCTTAGGTGTATGTGGCTGACGCCTTAGCCACTTGAGCTGCAGGCACTGAGCCAGGAGTAGGAAAACTTATCACCACAGTGGAGCTGGAGAAATGAGAGTCTACATAGGAAAAACACCCTAAATGAGTTGAATAAAATTCCCTTGTAGAAATAGGAGGCAGCTTTTGTACAGTCAACATAATCATGAAGCTTATGTTCTTCTCTGTGGGGTGTTTTCATCCTCGGGTTCCAACTGCTGTGGGGGAAGACATGACTCACTGTTTTGGTCAGTCAGTCCTCGGATACTCTCAGAAGAGACACAGTTTGCACAGTTCACAGTTCTCTTGCCTCCCTGAGTCTACCACACCCTATCACATTGTCTGCTCTGGGAGAGAAATGCCTGAGATTTTCTCACAACTGCCCTTTGTTGCCTCTCTTGCTCTGAAGAAAACATCATTCAGTCATAGTGACAAAGGCTGCTGAGAAAAGGGAATTTTGGAATCCGAGAGGAGAGCTGCTCTAAGTGTGTTTCACACGTTAAGCACCCTCAGGTTTATACTTAGCCTCCCTGTAGATTTGCTTCCTATGGTTTCAGGAACCGTCTCTTTATTTCCTTCTACTGATGGTTTCGTAAAAACTTAGCATTTGGTGTGCTGATCCCCCTTCCTTGTCACAGTGGCCAGTATCAGGTTGTCTCCATTACTCTCATTTTTCTGTGCCCACACTGAAACAGACAGGACAGGGTCAGAAATGAGACTCTTTTTCCCCTTCCAGAGCTTTTCAGTTTGGAGCAGTAAAGCCTCTCTGTGTCTAAAGAGAGAACTTCAGATACAGAGTGAGTGTCTTGGCTTTATCCTTCGCTTCTCACTTCGTGTCTGTCGTGTGTGTGTCTTCTTTCACTGTCTCAAAAGTTTTTGAAATATTTATGGTGTCTGGAACTTGTTTATAAGTGCTTGCTTCAGGGGGCGGTCAAAAGTGTTGTCATGTGGTAACAGAAGTGTGGAAAAAGTCTTCCGAGTAGCAGTTATGAATGCTTGCTCACCTTCCTTCGGGAATTTAGGTCCCCCGAAATCTGCTCTCTTGGGAAGTAGAGACCCTGTAAGAACGAGACGGATCCCTGTTGTTTGAAGTCAGTGGCTCTTCTGGGATCGCTTACTGGTTCCATCTGCAGTTACTTCATGTCACTAAATGCTTCACTATTTGATCAGAAACAGCCTGCTTTTGATACAACTGGAAAATGTGAATGCTTTTTGTGCTTAACTTTTCAGTTTTGTGGGTTTTTTTTTTTTTTCCTTCCTAGTCTCACATTGGGTTTTATTCATCCATTCATTCAACATTTAAGGAACATCCACAGGGGGCCTGGCACCATGCGAGGCTTTGGAAGAAATGGGAAGACAGGGTCCTGTCAAACACCGAGAAGACACAGCCCCTGTATTCAGTTGTTCCGGAGGGATCTTTCTCTGATATCTTGGATAATGAAGACTATTAAAAGGGAAGCTCTCTTTTACTTCAAAGGGTGTTTTGTGCATATATGCGGCTCCCCAAGGGGCCCGTCAAAGGGAAATGCAGCTAAAATTAGAGTGAGTGGGTGAAGCTTCCTATAAAAGACACAAAGTCTGATGTTAAAAATATCTCCACAGGAATAAACAAACAGCATCAGCTGAGTCTTATTACACTGTTGGTGAAGGCTTCAGAGGGCAGGGTGGGAAAAAGAAGTGAAATAAACACTGATTAATATTCAGAAAGCACAAGGGATTCACAATCTAAGCAGAAACAAAGGAATGATCTCTGTGGTTTGGGGACCAGCAAGAAATAGGAGAATAAGCTGTAACCCCCCGCGGCATGGATGGCTCTAGGAGCCTTGGCAAAACCATTCCCAAGGTGGCAACATGACTTTTGTAAATCAACAAAGTATCGCATAACAATTCTTTTCTTATTTGCTTTATGAACCAGTGTCACAATTGCACCCGACTAGGACAAAGGGGCACTGCATTAGTCAAGGAATATTTTTAGAAATCTGTTGAGGGAGAATTTTATTTTACAAAATTAAAATATTGTTGTAATGAAGCACATGAACACAAAGAGGCATACACTAGAATATCAAGGAAGTAATTTGCCTGAGAGGTAAATATGTTTTTATATCTTTTGGGAAATTGTGGGACTATGTACTTGGAGAGTTTAAAATCAGTGGTAAGGTATCTCACCAGGTAAGCTGACGGGTGAGAGGCAATTCCAATTTCTTAAAGTAACCCGTTGTGAGCACTTACTTACCTTGTACTTAGGTGTTTTAGCCTTCACGAGGCTCTGTACCCTGTTATTTTAGTATGAAAACTCATTTGCCTTCACATCTGAAAAAGACACTTTCTATGCTTTTAGCCTGGGTTCTAAAGAAAGAACTAAAAGAGTTTTGTGAAGTTATGCACATTCCCATATTTTGCAAAGGATTTGGTCCCAATTTTATTGTAGCGACGCCACTTTATGTAAGTAAGGGGTATTAGATTTTGGTATTTTGAAGAAAAGTAAATTGGGAACTGATGCAGAAGCAAAGCATGCATGTATAGAATGTTATTAATTGGTAAAAAGAGAAGAACAGAGAGAGGGGAACAAACCCAACGAACAAACTCATAATTCTGGTGAGCCTCAGTGTTACCACAACTACTGACATTGAACAATGCCGTTATGCCTCTCCAACCACAGCAGTTATAGTGGACACGTTTTAAACCACCCACATTTGGAAGGCAGTCCACGACACCCAAATGGCATATAACTTTGATATTCTCAACATTCTACCCCAAAGTATATAATTTAACTCATTTCAAGGGAGTGCAACAATTCTGCAAGAGTTCTAACTTTCATACTGCAGCAGGTGTATGTAGGTAAGAGGCAAACAATTTTTAAAATTTCTGTGTTAATGTTAAACATTTTAAAACATAGGGACATTTTTATTCAGTCCACAAATTCTAAGAAATATAAATTCTACATCAATTTAATGTGTTTTAGATTTCTCCAATAAACCACCACAAATGTAGTGGTTTAAAGCAGCACATGTTTATTCTCTGACAGTTCTAGAGGCCAGAAGTCCAGAATCAGTATCAGTTGGCAAAGAAATCGAGATGTTAGCAGCCAGCATCCTTTTTGAGGCTCTGCGGGAGAGGCCATTCCTTTTCCAGCTTCAGATGGCTTCTGGTATTCCTTGGCTTGTGGCCACAACACTCTAATTTTCAAGGCCAGCATCTTCTAATCCAGTGGTCTCAACCTTCCTAGCCATGAACCTTTAATACAGTTAGAAGGGGTCTTGACCCACAGGTTGAGAACCACTGTTCTAATCTCTCTCTTGTTCATCTTCATATTTTCTTCTCTTCCATGTCTGTGTGTGTCAAAATCCTTTTGTCTCCAATTTATAGAGAGATATGCGATTATATTTAGGGTCCCAGCAGATAATCCAGAAAAATCCCCCCATTCTAGAAATCCTTAATCACATCTGAAAGACCTCTTCTTTTCCACATAAGGTAACATTTAAAAGGTACAGACATTGGACTTGGATGTTTATTGAGAGACCAGTTTTTAGCCTACCACAGATGTCAACAGAAGAGACAAGATCTACATAATAACCAAAACCCTTCAAAAAATATTTACTTATTTCCCCCTGCGTGTAGATAGCACCTTTGCACTGCCTCCCCTATCAATAAACCTGGCTTGGAAAAAACAAACAAACATGAAAATCTTATTTATCAGCAAATAACATGGTAGACAGAAAGGATAACTAGAAATGAGACCGGTATGGTTGCTGTGCTCACAGCGCTCACCATCAGTGAGGACTGATGGCTTCCATTTTTTTCACAAACTAGGGGGAGAGACATTGTAACAGACTACATGATAGTTGGTAGGGAGGAGGTTTGAAGAATAGCAAGGAGATCAGAAATGGCTTTGGTGGGAAATAGAAGTGAAAAGAGAAAATACTGGGGAGAAGCAGGACTTCTGAGCCACTTTGAGGACCAGGCGTGGTAGCCATTAGGGTTCTTTGCCTGTATTTCCGTGTCTTCACCTCTTAAACCCATGGCAGACATCACGTCTTATCCTCCACGTAACTGTTTCCAGACAATGAAATGAAGTTTCTCATATTCTGTGTCACAACTGACACATGTTCCAAGTCGTGGCTACTGGTCATGCTATGTCTTGTGTTTGACACACAGGAGAACTCTCAGTTCCCCTCCAGTGAACGTGAAGTGTGCAGAAGAAAAATATATTTGTTTATAGAGATTTCTGAAGTGTCACCGCATGCTAAGCTTTCCCATTCTGTTTGATAAACCATGTATGGTTAGAGACAGGGATTTTTTTAATTGACATTCATTGGTTGAGTTGCTCAATTTTCTCTGTCTATGCTCAGGGCATTATAAAATAGAAAGTATGGATCTTGGATTTTCGTGGGCTTGGGTCGAGGGGTAGGGGATTGTGGAGACATAGCTACAAAGCTTTTAGCTATAACATTTTGTGTTATCGATGAATCTAGTTGTTTTGATTAATAACAAGAATGACATCAACTAATCTAGCATGACACTTGACAGTTTAAATATCATCATGTCTGCTGATGTTCATATTAACATTTTGATCTAACTTTCCTCCCATTTTTATAGAAAAGATATTTGTGGTATAGTGACATGAAATAAATTTCCCCAAATTTACAAAACATTTACTCTTGGTTACTGTAACACAGTAACTGTAACACAGTTCTAGGCATGTAACCAGAATGCACAGAAGAGTCAGCAGTTAATGACACAAGCTTAGTTCAAGAGCTCATGATACATACGGCAAAACTGTGTCAAAAATTTTTCTGAATCCTATACAAAAAAAAAGTTCTTTTTAAAAAAATTCAGACCCTATTTTATTCATTATGGTATGTATCCTCTTAATTATTAAAAACCTAAATCAAGTAGGAAGGAGAAGTTTTAGAATACTTAATGAGACATTCTCAGAATAATACCATTAGCTGTAATCCATCCTACATAGAATAGTCGTAAAGCAATAATAGAATGGCAACTTTATTATCAGTAGAAAGATGCAAATTACATGTCTACAGGGAGACTAAACTCCATGTGTAGGAGATAGGAAAATCTGATGTGTCTGCCTTTGCGCTGAATTCTGATACCTGAAGATTCTTGAAAACCACTAAAGGTACTTTTAAAGTCATTAAGCTAATTAGGGGTAGACACTGTAAGTTCCCAGGTTATTAAATTTCTACAGTCTTTTTCTTATGAGTATTCCTTTTATTGTCTCTTAAAGAAATAAAATGTAGAGTAGGAAAAATGTATTTTCCTTCTACTGTTTTAAGTTCATGGCTGGGGCCCCTATAACCAAAGACAAAGTAACAATTTAAGCATAGAAATATATTTAACATAAATAATACATGATATAAGAGCATTCAAAAAGAAACAAAGACCCAAAGGAACGGTTACATTGAGTGTTTTCTTATGGTGGGTTTGAAGAGTGGGCAATGTGTAGAAATACGAAAGCACAAAAAGTATGATCTAAATTTAACAAGGCCTATTTGTCCAAATTCTTGTGCATTACTTTGTATTTGAAGCTACGGATATTACATTATTCCAAGTATACAGAGGGTGCCACTCACAATTGGGTCTCTCGGTATACCTTGGGAAATTCAGAAAATCTTTTCTAAATTTTATGACCTGCTTTACAGGAAAGTGTAAGTGTCAGAGAGACCTTCATGCTTATGCCATTTCCTCAAATTCCTCCAGCTTAAAAGTGCCAAAGTGCCATATTTGGGGTAGTGTTTCCTGAACTCCATCACAAATATTTAATTATCTGAATTATGAAAAAACTTTCCTGGATCATGTTAAAATGGTGACATAGTTCATCATGGAGAAGGAATGATACACTTCACCTGCACACTAGCAAACTGTACCACCTGGCGGTAGCCGGGTGAATTGCAAGCACAAGTGCAGAAGCAGAAACTTGGTAGTTGGCTGTGTAGGTCCTAGGGAAGCTGGGGCATTTAGCTTGAAATCTGGATTTAGTACTTGTGCATCTTTGGATGTTAAAAACTTAGAGTGACTGCTGTGATATTTTAGAGAAATTATATCGCTTAAAAATATGGGAATTAAGGACACATGTCTCAGAAACACTAATAATTATGAGCTACTAGAAGAGGAAATTTTACAAACTATTTAGAAGGATCTGTTTCAAAAATTAGGAAAACACCATTACTTAAAAAATAATAAAAACTGGGCATCTTTAGACTTTTATTATATCTCCCACACTATGGACACAGAAAACAACGTGTAAGCACCGGAGACTTGTCCCTGTAGAGCCTCTTGAGTTTCTTAATATTTTCCTGCCATGACCTTGTTTCAAATAGCCAACACATAACTGCATTTAAGATCCTTTCCACAGGCTGATGTGAGAAAACCATTATTTATTGACAATTTTCCTCTCATGCTTTGCTAGTTCTTTTCTTACCCTTAAAATTCCACAATAAATATTTAATATTTAAAACCTATATTTTCTAGAAAAAGAAGTTACTTTGAAAGTTGCCTTTCAACACAGTTACAAGAGGGACTTTACCTGACAACTGCAATGAGTGTAACGTAATTCTTTGTACCGGCAATGAATCCACCACCCAAAAAAGAAAAGCCGTATTTTGTTTTCTGGGATTTCTGTTGTTGTTTGTTGGTTTGTTTTGTTTTTGCATTGGGCACTGGATAGGAAGAACTTGAATATATGGTTTGAGCTAGTCATGATTTTCTGAGAAGGCAATTGTGTCAGGTCCAATAGATTAGCACATCTTATGAACCTAGTATCTATATAACTGAATTAAAGAAGTTACAGTGAGATTTTTGTAAGTTATATGATTCTTCGTGTTTTTTCCTTGTCTTTTTACATTAGTAGTGATCTCTTATTATACTTGTATCTAGAATTTATATATATGGGATATATAATAATTATATATAAGAATATATATATAATTTTTATATTAATGCAATGCTCTGATGATTAAGAGATAGTAGAAGATATATAATATATATTAATATACATATACAAATATGTCAGAATTATATATTCCATATATATTTATAATTCTTGCTGCTGAGTTCCTAAGAAAGAGAAAATGTTGAAATCAAACAGCTCTGTGTGTGTTATTTCTGTATCCTAGTGGTAAAGATGTCTTCAATCTACCATTTATCATATCAACAAATTCCATTTCTAACACAGAGCAGTAAAAGATTAAATATATATCATTCTATTACGTGGTCTTTGGAAAAACTGTTGTGTATTTCTAATGTGCAGTTATTAAGAGAATACTGAAACAATACAGCAATTAGCAAACTTGTATATTTGCTCTTCTTTATCATTTCTTAATTTTTGTATTCCTTAGCAACTCCAGGAAAATAAAATACTGAAAAAACACTGAAAAAGATGACTCTTAATACTATCTGCTTCCCTAAGTAAAAAAAAATAATAATAATAGAATAGAAAGATAATGCCAAGTGAAAAGATAATTTCAAAAGCAAAATCTTGGTTTAAAAAAAAAAAAAGCTGTGGATTTCATTACCCAGGTTTTTTATGTTTTCCAGATCTCATCTGATGACTTCATGGACTCCTTGTCCTGCTGTCCAGCATAACACCTTTGTCTTGCCTTTGTTCTGTCCTTCCATTTTGGTTAGGCTCTATATGCCCGACCCCAAAGCTACCTACACACATTCTCTTGCTGAATGCTTTCAACCTCTCTGCCATATAGGAGGGGTGAAGTAACATTTTGTTAACAGTATTAATCAATTTCTTTATCTGCCTGCATTTAGCCCCATCCCTCCTCTCTATTCAAGCAAATGGATTGCTCTACACTTCTGACCCAGGATCAGGAATCTGGCAGGATAAGATGTAGAAATCTATTTATTTCATTTCAATAGCTCTACCTCAGAGCTTCAAAGTATTGCTGAGCATCAAATACCAGATATTCTTGTGGTCCAAAGCATAGTGAAATGAGAATTGTTGCTTAGTATGAAATCTGCATTTAGTAGCTATGCATATCTGAATATTAAAAATTTACAATGATTGCTGTGATCTTTTAGAGAAAATGTTATTTTCTTAGTTTATCACTTTCTCTTTACTATAAACCCAAGCAAAGAGAGAAAAGTGCAGCCTATTGTCTTGCACAACTCTTAGAAGAGACTGAAACCCAAGAGAAAAATACACGTAGACCAGTATTTCTTAACCTGGGTGCTACTGATATTCTGATGATAACATTCTTTGTTTGGGGGCTATCCTCCTGTACATTGAATGTTATTTACCAGCAATCCTAGGTTTTACCTGGTAGATGTCAATATGACCTTTTTCCTCCCCCTTTGTGGCAAATAAAAATATACTCAGATATTACTAAGTGTCCCTAGTGGGGATATATGACAAAATTACCCTTACTTGAGAAGCACATACGACCAGGTAAATTAAACTATGAAGGAACCTAATAGAAACTTCTTTAGCCCATACTGCTGGAATTTTGGACTTGGTTCAGTGTCTCTCAAGAGTTCTTGAAGGCCAATTTTAATTTATAACTTTCCAGGTAGGCAAGCTTTAAACATAGCCCATCTCTCAATATGTCTTTAAGAGGTGCCTATTATGTTTATCCAGCTCAGGAAGTTATTAGCTTTCTTTTAAGACTTACCAACAAAATATTTTTTTTCTTCTGATGAACGAGGACAGATTGCTGAAAACTAAGTACTTTATTTTTGCTAAATAAGAAAATTTACATGCGTTCCACAAGCACTCTAGAAAGTTTAATCCACATAATGTTAGCTAAGAGTTTTGAAAATACTGCCTCAGAATTGGTTTTTCAGTGCATTATTTTACTCAGTTTTGATGGTTCAAATTTAAGTAGTCTTTACCACCAAAGCATATATGAGGTGATTAGTAATAAAAACCACTATATAAAATAGACATATAAACATAATAATAAAAAGATATATGAGTTTATACAGAAAAACTAAGAAAACTTCCTTGCCAAGAACTGTAATTTAGAATTGCCAAGCTAAGTTTCTTGGCAAATTGAAAAAAATAAAAGTGGAGCATGAAAAAGTTATTAACTCTTAATTGTATTAATCCATTTTTTTTTCATAGCAATCCAGAAAGGCTAATAGGAGAAATGGATTTTGGCTGGTAAAAATTTTGGAATCTTCATAATCACATTGTTGTCTATTTGAAATAATAAGTTTTTCCATGTAATCTCATCTTGGCTACTATTTAAAAGCAAACAAGAGTTAATTGTTCTTTGTTTTATTGACATTGTATACATAAAATCTCTTTTCTGAAAGAAGCTTTTAAACCCACTGACTTAGTTAGTTCCATTTATTTACAATTAAATTTTATGGGCTTTATGAATAGAAAACATGTGCATGATAAAATGTTCAAAAGGAGTACTTGTGTAAAAAGTTAAAAATGAGTCAAGCTTCCCGTCCTAAACTAATTCCCTGTTTCCCTCCCTGGAGGCCATCATTGTTATCAGCTAGGGTCTCTTTCCACAGATATGCTATGCATAAACAAATATAGATATGTAATCTCTTTACACACGTGGCATTGTGCTATATATAAAAATCTAACGAATAAAAAAGCTGTGGGATTTTTAAAAGTAAAATTTAACTTTGATTTGTAAGTCAGATTTTAAATACGTCTCACATTTGACCATTTAACCCATGCTTTTGGGACACATTAATCCTGGGTGTACAAATAGAGACACATTAGGAGTCATGACCCTTATTTTGTGGGATTTTGTCAGCCTGAATTTCTGTTCTAGCAGCTTCCTTTAAGCCTTTTCCATTTATCTTTTGTTGTCCATCCATGGTGTCGCACTTGTGTGCACAGAAATAAGGACCTCTGTTGCCCCCAGACGTAATTCTCACTGCTTTACTAGAGCTCTGCTGGAGCAGGGATGTGCATTGTGTGCTCGGCAGAAATGAGGGGATGCTGATTCTCTTGGTGGTTTCTTGCGGGCTCTCTTTGCTAACTATCCACCCTCCCTCTGGATTTAGTCAGCCACTTGGCAACAGTACTTTAAAAGAGGTTTCTTTTTTCTAATAAGCATTACAGAATAGTCCTACGTATCTCAAGCATTGTGGTTGGACATCACCGATGCTTTTGATTCTCTGTCCCATTTGGAGGAGGGCTATCCAAGGGGGGATACTGGCCCTTCCATAAACACGTTCCTTATAGATCTACCTCACCAGTCCATTAGATGTGTCTAGACTTCTCTGACACTTGAAATAAACACAACTTATCCTCAAAACTAAATTTCCTAGGTACTTACAACATTGCCTCTTTGTGCTAACCTGTATCTCAGCCTCTTTCTATTCCCTCTCTACTAGCCTTGGCTAGTACATTTAAGATAGGAGAGGAGAATAAGAAACAGAAAAAGGTTTGGACCCTCCACTTTACCTCCCACCTGCAGTTAAATCTCCTGGCTGTGCTAGGAGATTTGTTTACCTGTGGTCATAAGTGGACTACTTGATCTAACTTTAACTTTCCTTTGCAATAAGTAGACACCTGATGGCTGTGCAGACGCCCTCAGGATGTCTTTGCTTTCGTAGAAATCTAACATGGTACTTCTCAGATTTGTTTATGGAGCCCTTTCAAAATCATACCATTTTAGCAGAATACTAGCTAAGATTGTGAGTTATAATGATTGCATTTAGCAATACTACTCTCAGCAAATAAAGTTACATTTTAAAAAAGTTTTCTACTAAAATAACAGGAGATATTTTGCTACGATAGTATGATTCTTCTTTCATTTGTGTGGTAATAAGCCTGTATCTTTACTCCCCCTTAACGTATCCTTCTAGCTTTGTACCTTCAGAGTTGGTCTATAACGTCTGTAGCCTCCGGAATTTGAGGTACTCTTAATACTACCTGTGTACGTATCCAAACTGTAGTTATTCCTCCTAACCACCCTCCCCTGGCTACCTCTTAGACCTAGGGATATTTTAGTTTTCTATGTTGCAAAAAAAAATAGCACAAATGTAGTGATTTAAAATGCCCGTATATATCATCTTATGGTGTATTTAGAATAGTAGTCAAGGCCCAGTTTAGAGGAGGGTCTTAGAAGCCTGAAGTTGAGTAGAGTCAGCCTAGCAGCATCTGGAGACTTGAAGGGGGAAACTTCACTTCCAAGCTCTCTCAGTAGTACGTTGGCAGGGGTCACTTCCCTGAGGGTGTAGGGATTCATTGCCTGCTTTCTACAAGGCAGCAAGGAGAGTATGATTCTCATGAGTCAGGTAGCAAGTCCTAATGTAACCATAAAAGTGGCATACACTCTCCATTGTTAAATGACATAATGTAATTATAGCAGTGCCATCCCATTGTCTTTGCATATTATTCGGTCATGTTCAAGGGAAGAGGACTGAGGATTATGCAAGGGTAAATACCAGGAGGCACTGATCACATGGCCACTTAAATCTGTCTTCCCCCAGTGCATACACAAGTGATATGGGCTTCCCCCAGAAGGAAGGACCAGGAAAGGCTTGTGCATAGATTGGAAATGGTCTCAGGGACTATGAGGGCAAGGGATTCTGAGATACAATGTTCCTGGGCTATGTTTTTAAAGGTGAGCACAAGGCTCCACGCTTTTCAAGCCCTCTTCACTTGGTGGACTCCACACCTCATGGGCGAGATGCAGTTACAATAAGGCTGGAGTGCAAACCTTTTAGGTGCAGACAGAAACCAGAGCTGAAGCCACCCTTATTGGGTCTAATAATGGTATTGGCCACAACTCTTGCACTCAAACTTGTGCTGTGTGGCATATCACTGCCCTAGCACTGGAAGTAACCAGGAAGACAAGGGCCGCCATCATGGATAGGACAACAGTGACTCAAAGAACAGCAAACATAATCACAGGTGAACCTGAGGCCCTCTCTTTCACCTCCCTACAGATGTAGTTCACTTTTCCATAGAGCAAGATGACATCTTAAGAAGGACATGATGGAAGGCAGATGCAAAGTGAGCATCAGCATTTGCCGGCACTGGGCTACTTACAGTCTGCATGTACCAGAAAACACAGTAAGAAAACACTTTGGTCAGTTAAAGTTTTATCATTGCCTAAGAGCTTCAGAAGTATGAGAAAAACCACATTAGCTATAAAAAATTAATTTTTTTTCCCATGACATGAATATTTTGTTCCCATTACATAAACCTTCAACCAAATTTCCAATTTATCCTGTTGTCCATAAGTTTATCTTGGGCTATTTTTGGATCTACACAAACCTGGAATGAGCAGGGCTTTGGAGTGTCATGCAGCGCTCTGGTGAGTTGAATATTTGGAAGGTCTCTGCTGCTGCTGGGTATTTGAATACACTTGACCTGGCTTAGTTCCCTTCACTCGTTTTCCATGGCTTAGCCTGTGTTCTCAAACACGTCTATTATAGTTTTTGCTGTTTGTAACATGACTTATAATTCCATGTTATGTTTTCTTTTCTCAGTTTCCTTTTTATGTACTTGCTTATTTATTTTAATCTCTCTTTGTATTGTTTTTTATTTCATTTTGTCTTTTCTTGGATATATTTTTCTTAAAAGACCAAGTTTTTGAGCATTTTTGATCTCATTTTACATGTATATGAAATTTAAAAAGAATCCTCCCTCGTTCTCATTCTAGTAGATAAAACTCCATTTCTTCTCCATTTGTTGTGTTCTTTGACTCCTTTTCTGCTATGGTATCTTTATCTCGTTTTTAGGAAAATTCCTTTCTGATTTTGGTTCATTTCTAATTGGGCCATAAAGACTTGTTAGGATCAGTTCTTTGCTGAAGAGTAAGATGAGAAGAAAAATATTTCTCCAGATAATGTCTTACTCCGTTACTCAGCAGATGTGTACAGAATCACTCACTCAGTGCTTTGAGCATTTCTGGTGAAATGGAAGTAAGCTTGTACTAAAGAGAATCATTCTCCTGCAAACTTTTGAGGGTTTTTTATTATCTTGTATTTTGACAAGTCTCTTCAGTGGTCCATGATCAGCTGTTGTGACGCTGATCATCTCCTTAACTTCCTCACTCTGACAACCTTATTCTTGTGTGTATTTCCTCGTTCTTTGTTTGGCTTGACTATCTGCTACCCCACAGTGTTGAGTGAGGCCCAAATATTTTTCCATAACTCATTCAGATTGCTAAGCTTTTCATGTCAAATAGTGATGCTTAGGGTACATTTGAGATGTCTACCATCAGGTTATATATATATTAACATATACAGATAACAGACATAGACATGTAGGCATAGACACAGATATAGAGATATACAATAGAGCCTCCATAGCTCACTCTCTCCCTACATTGACCAGCTCATTAAATTTACCTAATTTTCATAGATAGGACATGTACCACACATACTCAATGTACAGTAAGCCTACTTCCTTACATTGACTACTTCTACATGTTGATCAGTTTGTCCAAGTCTTCTGGGTGGTCAACTTACAGAGGTTCTACTGCATATAGAGACAGATCTACTTGAAGTGTCATAGCACAAATTTGTCACAATATCATTGTGTCTTACAGATTGAAGCTTGCAAATGAATTGATTTTTCATGTTTTTATTGAGATTAAAAATCGTTTTTTTTAAAGATAGAGTCTCACTCTGTTGTTGTGCTCTGGGTAGATTGCTGTAAGTCACAGCTCACAGCAACTCAAATTCCTGGGCTCAAGTGATCCTTCTTGCCTCAGCCTCCCTGGTAGCTGAGACTACAGGTGCCTGCCACAATACCTGGCTAGTTTTTCTATTTTTAGTGGAGACAAGGTTGGTTGGTCTCTCAGGTTGGTCTCGAACTCCTGAGCTCAAGCCATCCATCTGCCTCGATCTCTCAGAGTGCTAAGATAACAGGTGTGAGCCACTGCACCTGGTTGAAAATTAAAAATACTTATTGGAGCTTTGTGTATTTTGGAGTTTTGGTAGGTTTCAGGGAAGAAAATCATCTAGAAAAGCCTTTATTCTGGCAGCTGTAACCATGGGTCTCTTGTCTATGTATTAAAAAATAAAAAGCAGGCTGGTAAAGAAGAAAAAAATCTTACCTACAAGATCTTTTAAAAATTTTATGACACTCTTTATTGACATTATAAAGGGCAGTATTGCTCAGAGAATATTAAAAAGACAAAGTGGGCTATATGGGAGGCCTTGGTTATGACAAACTGTCTGTAGTAAGTGATGGGTTTAATATTCCAAATGAGCCTACAATGCCAGAAACAGACTGACCCTGGATTTATTAACATTGAAGTCACTTTTACTTAGCTACTATTTTTAAGAAAATTCCATCTCTGACCATACATACCTATTCTTGGTGCTCTAAGAAGCAGAATACAAGGATCTCAGAGGTCTCTTTTGCCTTTTCAGGCAAGAAAAAATGCATTTTGAATATGCTTACCTGGCCTTTTATCTCCAGTGAAAGGGTGATGAAATGGACAGGAAACTACTCTCTGGGGTGTATAGCAAGAGCTAACCCAGGGCCAAGGGTTTACTGAGCTCCGTAAGAAAACTACTGATATTTCTATTTCAAGTAATTTCTTTTGAGATTGAATTGAAAGATATGAATACAAGAAATAAAGCTGCTATTTTAATTCAACATATTTGGACCACTTACTGTTAACTCTTTATTTGTAGGGGATATTAACTTATATTCCCGATGTTACTGGTTTTAATACAATGAGATACAGTTCTATGATGTCCTCTAGTAATACGTTAGCAGAAGACAAATTTTACAATAATCAGTCTATGGTCCGATACATATTTATTATGATATGTATCACGTACTACAGGTAGTATGTCTAATGCATATTTTAATTATCTCTCTTATTTCCTCAAATGAAGAAGCAATATCTATATAACCCTTCCTATTCCACTGTAGCGTGACATAGTATGTAGCGCCATTAATACTTTCATGCTTTTGAGGTAATAGATCCCATTTGTATTATCTTCATGATCATTGAGAAAAACACTTATGCTATAGTTCATGACTACCATTTTATAGATAAGTAAATTAAAGTTCAAAAGTATCAGATAACTCCCCTAAGATCACATTGCTAACAAGTGGCACCAGTAGGTTTCTCGATAAAGTGACCATAGGCTGTAGCACTAATTTTGAAAACTGTAGCCAGAAGGGCTATTGTAGGGAAATAAAGTTCAATTTAATAAATGTCTTATAGAAGACTTTCAAACAGGCCTGAGAAGTAACTAGTGATCTCATTCTCCACTATTAATGGGTGATAGCTAGTTGCCCTGAGAATGTATCTGAAACTTATAAACAAGAACTTATTGTTTAAGGGAATTGAATAGAAAGCAAGAATATTTCATTGTGTTATAGAAAGCAAATCCTGAAGAAAAATTCACCTTTGTAATACTGCCATTGTACCTAACTAGAGAAGACCCAGGCCTCCTTGGGTATGTTACTGATTTGTTTACTCAGCATTTATATTAAACTTCCCATTTAACATATTCCACTTGTAAGTTTAAAATAGAATATAGAAAAAAAACTTTACCTGCCATACAATAAGTTATAGCTTCTTAAAAGAGGTCTTCTTGTTCAATATGATGTAACTATGAAACTAGTTGAATTTTAGCAGCTGGGGGATAAAAACAGGCAAAAGAGGAAAAGGGATGGCAAATAGGACGCCTGCTTTCCACCCCTCAAACTCCTAAGGAATTACACTTCTCTGAGTTTCATGAGTCTTGAAATTGCAAAACATATTAACAGTGTAAAATAATTATGAATTTATATACTCTCTGTCATACCTTTATTACACAGCTGTATTTAGTAAAATGGAAAGCTATAGCTAATAGTTCAGCTATTGATAAGCTCTAGTTCTGGCTGAGTCATTTACTTGGCTTCATTGTTTTCAAAAGCCTACTTTTGTTGCTACATTTATAGCTGCCATTATCTCTTGCAAATGGCCTGAAAAGCCAGGACATTAAAGAAATAGGTGACTGGTGGTGCCTGTGGCTCAAGGAGTAGGGCGTCGGCCCCATATGCCGGAGGTGGAGGGTTCAAAACCAGCCCTCGCCAAAAATTTCAAAAAAAAAAAAAAAAAAAGAAAGAAAATAATTAAAAAAAGAAATAGGTGACCTACTTTTGTTTTGGCAGATCTTTAAATTTACTCATGGACTAAATGTGCTGTTTGTGAGTTATCTGTCACTACATAAGATATTATCACAAAATTTAGCAACTTAATGCACATTTATTATTTCACAGTTTCTGTGGGTATGGAATCCAGTTGTGGCTTAGCTGGGTCCTCTGCTTCTTGAAATATCCCAGGGCTGAAGTCATCTCAAGGTTTGAGAAGAATCCTACTTATTGCCAAGAATGTATGTTTATAACCTTCAAGAAAATAACTTTATTTAATTGCTTATAATTTACATCTTTTTCCCCTTAATTTTAGACTATAAAACATGCTTATGACTTCAGTATCTACCAACAAAAAAGCAATAGTAAATTTCTCCCTATTTTGAGCAAATAGCATGTTTTACTGTACTGAAAATAAAAGGAAAGGAATTGAGGGGGAAGGAAAGGTTTATTTTTCAGTCTTACGGTTCCCACAGAATGACGAGAGTCAAAAATTTATATTTAAGAATCATGTATGCAACTTTATAAGCATTATGCTATATTCTTTTTTACTTTTCATAATAATGAGATTTGGGATTGGTTTGGTTTAATACATCAAATATTATAACACCAGGTCAATATTTAGCTTATTATAAATAATACCTAGGGAAAAAGTAGAGACAAATTATTAGCACTCACCTCAATCATTGATTCTTTCATATAAAAATTACAATGGAATTCCTGACTCTAACTTTTTTTCTTATGATGCTATATCTTGTTTTCTTTGGACTTTTTGTGGGAATACGATTAAGGAAGTAAAGGTTTATGTGGATATTATTCTCTTTCTCAAAAGTTCTCCAATGTGATTTATATTGATAGCATCCTAGCTTCCAAATATTTTCAAAATTTTGACAGCTGCTAACCAGCTCTCTTGCTATTATCCTATTTTAAGAACCGCCACCTCTCATATAGATGATGGCAATTTCCTTCTCGCTTTTCTCCCTGAATCCACTCACAACCCTCTCCCCTGTCCTCCTTACAGCCTATGATCGATCAGTAGAGCAGCTAGAGCAATCTTCTTAAACTGTGAGTCAAATAATATCACTTCTCCATCAACGCCATGGGCGCCTTCTCATTTCACTCAAGGAAAAGCTGAAGTCCTTTCAAAGGCCAGTGGGCCCAACAGTCGGGCCACCATTATCTCTTAGACTTGGTTTGCTTATTATTTTGCCTCTTGATCACTCTGTTTGATACACAATTGCTTTGTTACCATTCCTTAAACACCCCAGGTGTGTTCTAGCCTTTGGCCGGGATGCTCATTCAGCTTGGGATGCTGTTCTCCCGGACACTTGCTGGGCCTGTTCACCTCCTCTTTTAAATAATACTTCAGTGTCTCATCTCATTGCTGCTGTCTGATCTTATTTAAAAGTTGAATGGCATATCTACCTGAATGCCTTTGTCCACATTCCCCCCCACCTTTTTTTGATTCCCTTCTCATTTATTTTATTTTATTTTTTATTAAATCATAGCTGTGTACATTAATGCAATCATGGGGTACAATGTGCTGGGTTTATATACAATTTGAAATGTTATCATCAGACTGGTTCCCTTCTCATTTTTAACATCACTTAACTATGTGTTTAATTTTTCTGTTTCTCCTCTACTGATGAGCAGGAAGAAGTTACCGTCCGTTCTCTTAGCTTAGAAACTATAATGCTGACTGGTACATTCTATGGTTGGTGCTCAAGAAACTCAGAATAAAATCTCTTTTTTTCTTCCTTATGTAAAATACATAATTGGAGTCATGCTTACCCTGTCTTACCTCTCACATGAGTAAAAAATTTGCACTGCTTTATTTATTTACAACACAGTCTTCTGGTTCCTTTACTTTCTTGATATTGATTAAATGTACAAGAAGACCTGAGTTTGCATACAGTCTACTATATTTAAAAACTACATGCATTCTATAACCAGTTTTCCTTGAGATAGCTTATATTCAACACATAGAAATAACCAACTCTGTGATAATGGAACATTTTGGTTCTATGTTCAATAATTGTGCTGCTGGTTTATAACTATTTATTATGAGAATCAGGATTTACTCTCTTACTATGTTATATAACAATTAACAGAGTAAATTAAATGATAGTATCTCACACCATATTTCCCTATGTTCTGCTATGTGTAGAAGCATATACATTGTTTCAACTAAAGGCTGGGACTTTCCCCCCCCTCTTTTCATTTAGTTTATTTCTTTTTCAGATTTTCTGTCAGGAAGCAAAATGGAGGGTTCTTCAAAAGCTGCTTATTTTTAAACGCCTCCCGGCTGCACTGAATCTTGCTTTGGTGGTCTGACCCGAGTTCTCACTGTGCCTTGACCTGGTGCTTTGGTTGGGTTCCCTAAGATTAAGTTAAATCTAACTAGATGAAATGTCTGGGTACAAAACCCTACTTAAGTTCTATGAAATTGAAGTCACATAATTGGACCGCAGTGATTTTGATTGGCAAGAAATTTCTACACAAAGCAGCTTCTAAAGTGAAGGTAAATTCTAAACTTAGATTACATGAATTGTCATATAATACACAGAGTGTAAGAAATAATGATACAATTATGTTCTATTTTGCATGGAGCTGTATGATTTGTTGCTTTATACTGACAACCTATAGCGAATTGATAAAGGAAAGTTTTACTGCTGAGAGGGTTGCTTGATAACCTGTGGCGTAAGTGAGGGAGGATTTGGAGCAAATAGAGGAAAAAAGACATAAAAACTGTTCTCAAGGGCTGTCCCGGGCAGGAGGATTTAGAAGTTTTATATTGTTTGAAAGGTACAAAAAATGGTTGAAAGAAAAATCATAGTTTTCATAAAAAGTTAGACCTTTTAACAATAAGAGGCTTTGGAAAGTGGAATGTGTTGCTCTGTGAGGAAATGAAACCCACATTGCAGGACACATGTGAGAAGAACTCCAGATGTTCCAGCTTTAAATGGAGCCTGAGGTTGATGATTTTCAGTTTCCTTCCAATTCTGAACGTCTATGTTTCTTAAAAGAGAAAGACAAAAGAAAGCTCTCGGATGAAGAACTGGAGTTGTGCTTAATATAGAGTTGGTATTTATAATAATATGATAAAGAAACTCACTGAAATGTCCATTCCTCTTAATGTCATAGGAGGAGCCATGTCAAAAAGCAAACAAAACTGAAAAATTAGATGAAAACCCACAGTGAAATATAGGCACCAGTGGTATTTTTAATTTAGGGAAAGGCAGAAAAAAATAATAAATCAAGGAGCTAAAGAAGTCAGGACTCAGATCTCCTAATAATAACCTCAAGCTGGGAGAAGCCCTGGCTTCTGTAATATCACAGAAGTGCATGAGAGAAGTTGTTGTTCACTGTGACCTTCATGCAATCTGGACAAAGAAAAGGCAAGAACAGCCTGTATCCTGGTATAAATCAACACTCAGTATGTTGTGCTGTCTAGAAAGGCGGAACTGAAGGAGGTAAGGCATTAAAGGAAAAAGTCATTACCCTCATATGAGGAAAGTTCCAGCTGTGTATCTGTTAAGATGGTATCAATGGGCTGACTGTGAAATGTTTCCCGCAAGCAGGGTTTTAAGTGGTGATATTTCAAGAGCACATATTCATTCACCTTGAAAGTTTTAATGAGAAAAGCAAGAGCGACTAAATCATCTCTTGGCTTGACCAGGCTTTTCTAGAATCTTCTTTCCTAGTCATAGGTAAGGGCATATGTCTTTCTTTGTTGTTAAGGACACATTGTCACATAAATATGTGGCATTGTTTCTCACTGGTTCCATTTACTTGATAAATAAAGGAAGAAATAAGGTAGAAACAGATTGAGCAAAATTGTTAAATAGTATTTAACAAATTGTTAATAGTACTTAAGCAAATTGAGCAAAATTGTTGAATAGTATTTAATATTAATTCTCCCCCCTCCTTTTTAGCTTGTTAGGGAGGGCAAAGAAATCTACTTCATAATAAAAGCCAGAGATCTTTTCAGTATCTGTTTAAATATTTTACATTTGGGAATGTTTAAAACAGAGACACTTACAATTGAGATAATTGAAACTGATTACCCAGTATAAAGTATAGGGACCCTAAGTGCTGCCCACCTATCTTAGTTAGTAGTCCTTTATCTTTCCTCTACAGTCCTCAACCATTTACATTTAATTATGAGATGATAGGGCCAAATGGTGATAGTTTTTTCCCACATAGGCAAAAGAATATTTTCCTTCATTTTTTCTTATTTCACATGTAAGACTTGCATTACTCTGATAGCTAAATCATGTACCAACATTGGACTTCACAAAAGAAAGGACTGAATGAAAGTGATAGCTTTGTTTTCAAGAAAGCACCTAATTCATCTAAGATTTTTCCCTAAGAGAGAAGTTGTCTGTAGTCAATAATAAAGTAAAATGATCAGATGTGTTCACAGAGAAGAACATTGTACAATTTGGGCTAATATGTGCACGTGCAAGCTTGACTCTCTTTGAATCTTTCTGGAAAATGCATTTCCTAGTTGCCATTCAATATGAACTGTTGAGCTAAAGAGATAAGAAATGGGAAAGTATTGCTGTGGCAAGTGTGTTTTGATGTGGCATCATCTTTGCACCGGGTAGGGGACATTATGGTATATGTATATAGACAAGAGATGGTGAGGGTATAAGTGTTAACAATGGCAGTGAAGTTGGAAGGTTAAGAATAAACTTTTTTTTTTCTTTTTCTTTTTTTTTTTTTTGAGACAGAGCCTCAAGCTGTTCCCCTGGGTAGAGTGCTATGGCATCACAGCTCACAGCAACCTCCAACTCCTGGGCTCAAGCGAGTCTCCTGCCTCAGCCTCCC
>NW_003852404.1:22751895-22762085 GCF_000181295.1 Otolemur garnettii | reverse complement strand
GCTCAAGCCAGTCTCCTGCCTCAGTCTCCCAAGTAGCTCGGACCACAGGCACCCACCCCAACACCTGGCTATTTTTTGGTTGGAGCCGTCATTGTTATTTGGTGGGCCCGGGCTGGATTTGAACCCGCCACCTTAGGTGTATATGGCTGGCGCCTTAGCCACTTGAGCTACAGGCGCCAGGCCAAGAATTAACTTTTTTATATTGACTTTCAGAATTTCTCCTATTCTACTCTCCATTCAAAAATAAGTTCCAGATTACAAAGTGACACCAGTAGGACTAATATTTTTCAATCAGAATAAAAATATTTACTGCTTTTTGAAGCCCTTTAATTATGGAATTAAAAAGCCTTTTTAAGTATGTGGGGGATAATTTTCGTTTCTTACTCAGTATTCATGAAAATAAAATAAATTGTAAAGTGTATTAACAAGCCTAGTTAAAAGTTTTCATATGGGAATTGGAAAGAGGGAAAATTCGGTGAGTTAAAAATAGCAAAGAAGAATAGTAAAGGTGAGGAAAGTTTAGGGTATGTTCACGTAATTGGCTAGAATTATCACATTTATCTCCCTGGGTCTTGAACTGAAGAAAGAAATTCATTAAGGGAAGATTATAAACTTTGTTCCTCTTAACCTTTCCTAAGAACTTTCAATTATTTAAATGTGCTATTTACCTTTTTTACCTTTCTCTTACAAGAACAGGCAAGCTTTTCTTTATTTTCATTATAACAAGTCTCTAAATGAAAACAAAGGCCTAGTACAGAATCTCTCCATCACAAAATCATGAGCAAATCGTTTGCTCTGGTTCTGCTTTGTAACAACCAATTTCATAAACTCTTTTTTTCACTTGCAACCAATTTACTATCATATCATAAATCTGAACAAACCCCCCAATCTAATTAAAATAGCAGTTTTAATCTCCTCTCCCTAGGTTCCTTATCACTAAGAAAACATATTCAATAGCAGAGATCACAACTGAGCTGTCTTGGATTACTAAAATTTCATTACTGTCATAAAATTTGTCACACCACATTTACAGACAGATAATACATTATCATCAAACACTACACATGTCTAAATAGATGATTTCGGCTTCTTTGAGGACTGGACTGGGTAACCTCCCTCATTATCCCTTTAATCCTAACTTTTCTGGGATCCTGAGATGGTGCTGACACAGAGAAAGGAGCTTCATGTCTGCGGAAGAATGTTGTAGGAATAATAACAAGAAAGCAGGTGGAACACCCAGAAGCCAGTTGATTGTTTTTTTTTTTTTTTTTTATTAAATGATAGTTGTGTACATTAATGCAATCATGGGGTACAATGTGGTGTTTTCATATACAATTTGAAATATTTTCATCAAACTGGTTAACATAGCCTTCATGTCATTTTCTTAGTTATTAAGACATTCATACACTGCTTTTAGAAAGATTCACTTGTACCCTTGTAAGATAAACCATAGAGACTACAGAGGTAACTGGGCTTAGTGGAAGTACAGTGATTGTCTTCTTCAGTCAGTTTACTTTTCCTAGATGTCTATTAAGGTTGATAACAGGCAAAATTGTGAGTTATGAAAGATTACTTTTTTCATTTATGCATTTGATTTTTATGCTTTCCAATAACATGTATTAAGAACCCCTGTACTAGACATTGTGCTAAGTGCTTGGGATGTAGGGGCACTAGATGGAAAGAAAACCATTCTCTGCCCTGCAGGGTTCAGTCTAATTAACTGTATTATTTCAGTGTAGCACCTAAATGTTGAGACATAGGTATTCAAACATAAAGTGGAATAGAAAAGAGACCTCTGATTCAAATGAAAAGGTCTAGGAACATCTCAGAGGATGGCACACTTCAGTTGATAACTGAAAGAACACAAACTTGTCAGGAGGGGCACGAGTGAAAGAATGGATACAAGGAAACATGAAATATACTACAAACTAATGCAGCATCAGGTAATGCTTGACTAGAAGCTAGGTCCCTAAATATAAAGAATTTATAAATTAAGTCAAGGCATTTGGACTTTATCCTGAAAGCTATTGGGAGCTGCCATAGCATTGAGTAGTAGTAATATTTTCCCTTAGTAAGGTCACTGTCAGTCATGAGAATAGAATTTGGAAGGGTATTAAAGTGGAAGCAAAGGACCAGTCTAAATTTGTTTTGGATTTTGGAAAGATCAAAGACTAAACTATGGTAATAGTAGGAGAATCAAGGCAGATCCCAGGCAAAATTATCACCAAAATGAGAGATAGTTAGGAAGCAGGATGCATAGGATTTAATGACAAATTGTATGGCCAGATGGGGAATAATCCACTAGATAAATAATAGTTTCATTTTCAAAAATAGGCAAGATATGAAAAACAACACTGATGATAAGTTTGTTTTGAACAACACTGTTTTGGGGGTTTATATAGAACACTCCAGAGAAGATATGGAGGAAGTATTTCAGAAGGTAGCAAAGCCTGGCAGAGTAAAGAAAGCACAAGAAAGAAAATGAACAAACCCTTGGAAAAATCTAAAGCAAGGAAATGAAGGGAATGAAGATGCAATGCATATCTTAATAGCATCATTCTGGATTCTCTGTGGATACTGGGGCTGCGTTGGCAATGGTAAGCCTGACACCATCCCTCTAGTCCAAAATACAACTTTCTGCTAAGAAGGTCCCTTCAGTGAGGTGGTAGACCATGGGCAGGAGCTGGTTGGAAAATCATGGTTAAATATTAATCAAAAACAGAATATAATGAAAAGAACTCTTATCTTGCTAGGAACTATCATTAAATCATTCTTTAGTATCAGAATAAAACATTAAGAATGTTGTCTTTTTAATATTAAAATATTTATTTCTCCAGATTCGGCTTTACATCTGAATTTTTAAAGATCACATATTAAAAACATTATACTAATAAATGTCTCTTTTCCCATCTTTCTCTGAATTCAATGCATAAAAATATAATGAACTATGATTGTTCAAAGCATGGAACTCTTAAAAGCAAATTATATTTCAAACATTTTAAAAGCTAGGGTACTAAACAAAACCATATTTTACATTGAAGAATAAAACATGTAAGGAATATATTTAAATAAGATCAGCCCTATAAATCCAACCCATTTATTAAGTTCAAGAAACAGATTAACTGCAAAATGGCTGGTGAGAGTTTCTTGACTACAATTTCTGTAGTAGGAGGAAGGAGAGAGAGAATGAAAATATTTTGATGCAAAGAAATCTAAGAGAAAATATTTTTAATAAAAGAAGGTTGGTCTTTCTGGTAGCATTTCATATAAGCGCTCCATCACCCTAGAAAGAATCTTTGTACTTTTTAGTAGTCCCTCATATTTAATCCTCCTCCTTACTTAACAAACACTAATCTACTTTCTGTTTTTATAGTTTTACCTATTCTGATCAATCTTTTTTAAATTTCTTTTCATTTTTTCAGGTTAATTTCAGGATACATAAAATTAGGTTACAATGTTTGCAATTGCTAGGTCAAATCCCTCTTATAATTGTGTCCTGGCCCAAAGAGGTATGCCATATATTCTAATGTATCCATTAAATGGGACCCCTACCTTTCACCCCCTACAAAAATTGACTCAAGATGAATAAAAGATTTAAATGTAGGAGATGAAATGATAAAAATCTTAGAAGAAAGAGTGTGAAAACCTCTTGATGATATTGCACTGGAGAAAGATTTTATAAGGAAGACTTCAGTGACCATTACAACAACAAAATTCAACAAATGGGACTTAATTAAACTGATCTGCTTCTGCACAGCTAAGGACACAACAAGTAAAGGAAAAAAAAACCTTCAGAATGGGGAGCTTTTTGCAGGAAATTAATCTGGCAAAGGGTTGAAGAGTCCCTGACTATTATGATGTTACAGGATATCATGTTGTTCAGACCCATCAAGGTCTATTTCATAACTCTGAGAGTATTTAAGTTGCGTACATAAATATTTAAAATTGAAATATCTTCTTGTTGTATTGTGCTTTTGACCAGTATAAAGTGTCCATCTTTGTCTTTCTTAACTTTAGTTGCTTTAAATGCCTCTTGTGTCTGAAAATAAGATTGCAACCTCTCCTTTTTCTTGGTTTCCATTTGCTTGAAATACTGTTTTCCATCCCTTAACTCTGAGTCTTGATTTGTCCTTCAAAACTAGGTGTGTCTCCTGGAGACAGCATATTGATGGCTTGTATTTTTATCCAATCAGCCAGCCTGTGACTCTTCACTGATGAATTCAGTCCATTGACATTTATTGAGAGAATTGATAAGTGTGGCGGAGTTCTAGTCATCTTGTTTTGTGAAGTCTGTTGTGTAGTTTTATCCTTTGTGCCCTTGTGGAAGTTAAGTTTTGATCTTCAGCGTCTGGGTGTTTACTTTGCTGGCAGTCCATTGCGGTGGTCAGTGTCAAGAATAGGTTCTATAGAGCTGGTCTTGTGGCAAATTTCCTCAGAGCTCCAAAAGATTTGATTTCTCCATCAATTTTAAAGTTTAGATTAGCAGGGTACAGAATTCTGGTCTGAAAATTGTTTTGTTTAATGTTGAAGGTGGATGACCATGCTCTTCTGGCTTGGAATATTTCAGTTGAAAATTCTCCTATCGGCTCGGCGCCTATGGCTCAACCGGCGAAGGCGCCAGCCACGTACACCTAAGGTGATGGGTTCGAATCCAACCCGGACCCGCGAAACAACAATGATGGCTGCAACCAAAAAATAGCCAGGCGTTGTGGCGGGTTCCTGTGGTCCCAGCTACTTGGGAGGCGGAGGCAGGAGACTCTCTTGAGCCCAGGAGTTGGAGGTTGCTGTGAGCTGTAATGCCATGGCACTCTGCCCAGGGGGACAGCTTGAGGCTCTGTCTCAAAAAAAAAAAAAAGAAAATTCTCCTATCATCAATGGCTCTGCCTATGTAGGTAAGTTGGAGCTTACACCTGGCTGCTTGTAGAATTTTTTTTTTCATGTTGACTTTGAATAGGTTCATTACAATGTGTCTTGGAGATGCTCTGTTTGAGTTCAGATGACCCAGGGTTCAATATCCATCTGAAAGGAGTGTATTGGAGTCTTTAATAAAACTTAGGAAGTTTTCATTTATGATAGTCTCCAGTAGAGATTCCATTCCTTTGAACAATCTTTTTCCCCTTCAAGAATCTCTATTATTTGTATGTCAGAACACTTTATGGAGTCTTGCAGTTCTCTAAGCACCTTCTCTGTTTTCTGTCTCTTCTTTTCTGAATTTTTATCTACTTGGGTTAACTGAAAAACTTTATCCTCCAGCTCTGAGGTTCTTTCTTCTCCATGGTATAGCCTATTTTTGATACTTTGTACTACATCTTTACATTCCTTGATTGCCTTCTTCATTTCCTTAAGCTCATCTGACTTTTTGTTCTGTCTTTCCATTTTCGAATCTATTCCTTTTATTGTCTTTATCATGAATATTTTAAATTCCTTTTCTATCAAATTTATAGATGGAGTCTTCTGGATTAGCTGCCTTATGGTCCCTTGGAGGAGTTATTCTGTTTTGGCTTTTCATATTGCCAAAATTTTGCTGTTGGTGCCTACTCATGTATTTTTTCTTCTTGTTCACCTCCTTGTCCTCCTTTTTCCTTCTCACTGTTTCCATTGCTTCAAACAGCAGTCCTGCTCTTGTTGACAGTATGTTGCAATATGTCGCTGGGACACCAAGTGGCACTGTTTTTTGTTTTTTTTTTTTTAGGAGATGGAGAACACAGCCAGCAACCTGTATGGTCCTTATTCCAAACTTAGTTGCCTTCAGTAACTACCTGATTGTGTCCTCAGGTTTCAGACCTTGCTATGCTGGGATCTTAAAACTCACAAGAATCCTTCAGGGACAGGTCTCACAGTGCCCTCTGACTCCAGTTCCTGTGGTGTGCAGGAGTCTCTCAGCCTGTCCCAAGAGTGGAGTTCTAATCCCAGCAGGGAAAATTAAGACATCTGTGCTTTAGTCCCCTGCTAAGTAGGACCTTCTCACAACCTTCCCAAAATGGCAGCCCCCTGGCTGCTGAGAACTTCTCAGTATGGCTGCCTCACCAGCTACCAAACCCATGGCAAATCATCTTCAACTGGTATTCAAATCTATTCAAGTATACCTACTCTCCCAAGCTTTCCACTCAATGTGCAGCTTCCCACAACAATTGAGAACTACAGAAAGGCTTCCTCCCATCCAGGACCTCTGTGGGGGTCCAGCCAATCCCAGCCAGTGTCAATCACTTGCCTAATTAATCAGATTTTCTGGATTATGCACTGTATCTAGCTCACCATCTCCTTGCTGTGCTCCCTAAGCTTTGATTCCAAATAAGGTCCCCAAGCCAGGTATGTCTGGGTTGTCTTTTTCTCCAGTTGTTATAGGAGAACTCAGCTGAATGATCCTTCTATCTGCTATTTTGCCTCAACTCCAGGGGTAATTGTATTTAGGGAGGAAGATTATTTTTGCTGAACATGTATGAAGTATGCATGTTAAGTCATTTAAATCAAGGTTATACATTGTCTTTAGACATTTATTCTCTTCTATATTTTTTGAATGTAAAAAGCCAATTGTAAGCAGTTTTAATTATTTTTTATAATTATGTACTCCTTTGATGAAGGATATTGAATTATTTTACAAAGAAGTTGCTAAAGGTTACATTGTTGAATTTATAGCATAACAGCAAGAAATTAACCAAACAAGAAGAAGGGAGGATGCTAGTATACAATCTGAAATATAGCATCTCTTTTAAAGATTGATACCTGCACTTTCAACTCCTCATAATCACATTAGTGCTACTTGTTAGCATCTGGGCACAATATTCACCTAGTATGAAAATTTAATTTTAATTTTCTCTATCCAATGAGACTAGCTTTTAGAACAAAGGCAGGTGGTACTATTTTTTTTAAAGCTATTTTGAGGTTGGCATTAAATATGCAGAGGCATAAAAGGTAAGAGAAAAGTTGATCTAATGAACTTGATCCCAAGAGGAAAGAATGGAAGAGTCATAGCCAATGTCAGCAGATCTCATCATGGACATGCTAGAGTACTCTCAGAAGAAGTGTGTTTTTGTAGGGCAGTGTCAGTCAGGGTACTTATGATAAAGTCACACTACCAGAAAGAATTCTGTTGATTTTTAATCTCAGATATATGTCTCAGGTCAATTTGAATTTTGTGGTTTTTTTTAAATAGTTGAAAGAAAAAAAATACTTTAAAAATCAATAACTTAATAATGACATTGTAATTGTTGTCACATTTTTTTATTTTTGGATAACAAATGTTTTCATATTAGCCAACAGAGCAATGAGGAATGAATGATCACACATGTAATAATAAGACACATTCTTTGTCTCTAAGTTCTGCCAAGCAGAATTGCTTGGATTCTAATTTTTCCTGTATTTCCTCCCATTTTTTGGCAGGGATTTGTGTGACTTGTTGGTTTTACTTACCAGCTTTTGATGCTTGCCTGCAGGCATCAGTTTTTTTTCTGTTATGTTACTGCCAAGCTCTGCTGCTTTGCAATAGCATCTCATTATGTGGCCCAAACTAGGGATATTTTTCCTCCAGAGTAGAATCACTTCTTCTATAATTACTGACAGTAATCTGCTAACCTTCATCACTGGTTGTCTTTCTCTCACTAAATCAACACAACCTTTCTTTTCTACTTGTGTTAGAACCATATTTGGACTCCCATAATGGAAATAGTAATTCCTGATTGTTTTAAAGAATATTTCAAGTGCTAGAGCATTTACATTTATCCATTTTCCCCAGTTTCCTACGGCTCTTGTTTTCAGTAAACCTCTATCTAATTGCCTCAAACTTGAATAAAAGAATAAAACAAGTTTCAATTTAAAATTATTCTTCTCATTCTAAAATCAAATCATTCCCAATGAGGTTTTTCTGCTACAGAGAATTATTTTCCCATCTGAGACAATAAAGTAGCTTCTGTCCCCACCTCCTTTCATAATAGTCTAAACATAGTGTACCAAGACCTAAGTTATATCTAGTCAAGATCAAATCTAAATCTCTTTCCTATTTCTCCTCCAGAAACTCTCCAGATTTCTTAGCAAATAAACCCTTCCACCCACAGATTTTCACAATGTGTATGACAGTTCTCTTCCCCCTGCTCTCCAAATGCTAGAACATAAAAGGATTTGTAATTTAATGTAAACATCATGTAAACTGTTGTTTAAACTAACTATAATAATATGTATAATATAAATGTAAACAAGTTTTCATAATTTCAAAATTGTTCAGAAACTTTTAGTTTTTAAAATGGTATGTAGTAAAAATATATAGTAAAAAATATGTCATTCAATTTTTTATTGTGCTTGACTTTATTGTAGTTCATGGATATTACAATTTTTACAAATTGAAGTTTTATGGCAACCCAGCCGGGAGCAAATCTATCTGTGCTATATTGCCAACACTATGTGCTCACTTTTTTCTCTCTACCGCACTTTGGTAATCTCACAATATTTAAAATTTTTCTTTATTATTATGTATGTTATAGTGATCTATAAGCAGCAGCTTTTGACATATTATAACTGTTTGGAGGTGCCATGAATTACACCCATGTAAGATTGGAATTTTATAAAGTTTTGTGTGTTCTGACTATTCCACTGACCAACTGTTCTCCCTCATCTCTCCCTCTTTTCAAGTCTACCTATTTTTTTTGAAACACAAAAATATTTCAATTAGGCTAATTAATAACTCTACAATGGCTTCTAAGTGTTCAAGTTAGGAGTCACATATCTCACTTTAAATCAGAAGCTAGAAATGATTAACCTTAGTGACATAAGCTCAATGCTAGATTTACTGTACCTAACAGTTAGCAAAGTAATGAATGCAAAGGAAAAGGTTTTGAAGGTACTTTAAAAAAGAGCTACTACATTGAATACACAAGTGAAACAACCTTATTGATGACATGGAGAAAGTTTTAGTGGTCTGGATAAAAGATCAAACCAGTCACAACATTCCCTTAAGCCAAAGCCTAATTCAGATCAAAGACCTAAATCTCTCTCATTCTATGCTAGCTGAGAGAGGGGAGAAAGCTACAGAAGAAGAGCTGAAAGTTCTAGTTTGAGGTTGTTTTATAAAGTTTAAGGAAAGAAGCCATCTCCATAAATAAAGTTGCAAAATAAAGCAGCAAGTGCTAACAAGGAACGTCGTCAAGTTATCCAGAAGATCTAGCTAAGATCATTACACTAAACAAGAGACTATCACTGTAGAGAAAACAGCCTTTTATTAGAAGATAGTGTCATCTAGAACTTTCATAGCTAGAGAGCAGAAGTCTGTACCTGAATTGAAAGCGTCAAGGGATGGGCTAACTCTCACCTTCGGGGCTTATGCAGCTGACTTTAAGTTGAAGACAATCTCATTTGCTATTCTAAAAATTCTAGGATGTGAAACAATTATGTTCTATCTACTCTGTGCTTTAGAAATAAAACAACAGAGCCTGAATGACAGCAAAACTGTTCACCGTGTGATTTCCTGACTATTTTAAGCCCACTGTTGAGAAATTTCTTGACTATTTTAAGCCTGCTGTTGAGAATAAAAAAATATTCTCTTCAAACTATTTAATGCTCATTGACAATATATGCAGTGGCTCAAGAACTCTGATGGAAATGTACAGGGAGATCCATGTTGTTCTAATGCCTTCACAGCAATCATTTGCAGTCCCTGGATCAAGAAGCAAGTTTGACTTGGAAGCCTGACTATTAAAGAAATATCATAAGGCTATAAATGCCATAGATAGTGATTTGCCTGATAAATCTAGAGAAAGTAAATTGAAAACTTTCTGGAGAGGATTCACCATTCTAGAAATTATTAATATTAAGAACATCTGTAATTCATGTGAGGAGGTCAATATCAACATTAGTAGGAGTATGGAAAAAGGTAATTCAACCCTCATAGGTGGTTTTGAGAAATTCAAGACTCAGTGGAGGAAGTGACTACAGATGTAGCAAGAAAACAAAATTTAGATTTGAAGTCTGAAGATTTTACTGAATTGGTATAATCTCATGGTAAAACTTTAATGGATAAAGAGTTGCCTCTTAAGGATGAGCAAGAAAGTAGTTTCTTTCTTTCTTTTTTTCTTTTTTTTTTTTTTTTTTTTTTTTTTCTCTATTTCCCCAGGGCTGGATTTGAACCCACCACCTCTGGCATATGGTGTTGGCGCCCTACTCCTTTGAGCCACAGGCACCACCAAGAAAGTGGTTTCTTGAGA
>NW_003852404.1:22747268-22751875 GCF_000181295.1 Otolemur garnettii | reverse complement strand
TGCAGTTTTTGGCCAGGGCTGGATTTGAACCCACCACCTCTGGCATATGGTGTTGGCGCCCTACTCCTTTGAGCCACAGGCACCACCAAGAAAGTGGTTTCTTGAGATGAAAACTACTCCTGGTAAACATTCTGTCAACATTATTGACATGAATGGCTTAGGATATTACATAAGGTTATTTGGTAAATCAGGTGCAAAGTTTGTGAAGATTAGTCCAATTTTGAGACAATTTCTACTGTAGGTAGAATACTAGTAAAAAACATTGCCTACTACAGAGAAATCTTTTGCAAAACAAGAGTCAATTGATATGGCAAACTTTATTGTTGCCTTCTTCTTTTTTATTTTTTAACTCAATTTTTATTAAATCTTATCTGTATACGTTTATGGGGTTTAATGTGATGATTTGATATACCATGTGGAATGCTTAAATCAAACTGATTAACATAACCATCACCTCACTTACTTATTTTTTTGTGGTAAGACATTTATAATATAATATACTCTTAGTTGTTTTGAAATGTACCCTTGCATTGTGCACATTAGGTGAGATCCCACTAACGGGATCTCCTTCCACTTGCCCTCTCCCTCCCCTCTCCTTTCCACTGCTTCTTTCTGGACTCTATTTGTGTATTCAGATTTATTAGGATAAAAATGTTCTGTAGATGTCTGTTAAGTCCATTTGTTCTAGCATTAAGTTTATTATTTCTTTGTTTAGTTTCTTCTTGTAGAATCTATTAAGAACTGACAGAGAGGTGTTAAAATCTCCAACTATTATAGTTCAGGAAGATATCAATTTGTTCATATGGTTTAGGGTTTGCTTTATAAGTTGAGGAACATTTAAATAGGGAACATGAATGTTCTTTATTGAAATCTCTTCTCGTTGATTGTTTCCCCTGACAAATATATAGTGTCCATCCTTGCCTTTGTTGGCTTAAATACTATTGTAACTGCAAATAAAATTGTAACCCATGCTTTTTTTCTGATTTCTATTTGCCTATAATGTAGATGTTCATCTCTTCACCCTAAGTCTACCTTTATCCTTTGGCGTAAGATGTGCCTCTTGTAGGGAACAGATACCTGGCCTGGGTTTTTGTATCCAGTCAGCCATCCTGTGCCTCTTTGGAGGACAATTTAAGTGATTCATATTAATTGAGAGAATTTATAGGCATGGTAGTGTTCTGGCCATCATGTTTTTCAAAGGTTGGGTGCATATTTTTAACCCTTTCGCCATGTGGAAGTTAGGCTTTGTTTAATAAATTCTGAGTGAGTTTACTTTGGTTGTAGACCATTGTGCTAGTCATTATGGAAAATGGTTCTGAGTATTTCCTGGAGAGTTGGTGTAGTTGTGACAAATTTCCTTAACATGTATATGTCAGTAGTATTTGATTTCTCTATCACAAATGAAACTCAGGTTAGCTGGGTACAGGATCCTGGGCTGAGGATGTTCTAGAAGATTGAAGGTTGATCAGCATCATTTTCTGGCTTGAAAAATTTCAGCAGAAAGATGTGCAGTCATTCTGATATTTCTCCCTTTGTAGTAATGCTTTTTGTATGTCTGGCTGCTTACAGGTTTGGCTCCTTCATATCAACTTTGGGGAAATTAATTACAATGTAAATCTTCATCAATCTAGGAGATGCATGATTTGGATTGAGTCTTGCTGGGGTTCTGAAACTATTTACTATCTGAATTTCTGTACCTCTTGCAATGCTTGGGAAATTCTCCTCTATAATATCTTGGAGAAAAGTATCTGTGCCATTAGGACCATCTTTTTCTCCTTCAGGAATTCCTATAAGTCAGATGTTTGGTCTTTTTGAATGACCCACATCTTTCAGGGTATATTCTGGTCTTGCTTTCCATTTTCTTACCTCTTTGAATAATTGGGATCATTCAAAAGCCTTGTCTTCAATTTCTGAATCCTTTCTTCTGTCTGCTCAACTCTTATCACTGAAGGACTCTACTGTATTTCAAAGCTCCTCAGATAACTTTTTCTTTTTCTTTTTTTTTTTTGAGACAGAACCTCAAGCTATGCCCCTGGGTAGAGTGCCATGACATCACGCTCACAGCAACCTCCAACTCCTGGGCTCAAGCAAGTCTCCTGCCTCAGCCTCCCAAGTAGCTGGGACTACAGGTACCCACCACAACGCCTGGCCATTTTTTGGTTGCAGCCATCATTGTTGTTTGGCGGGCCCGGGCTAGGGATTTGAACCTGCCACCTTAGGTGTATGTGGCTGGCCCCTTAGCCACTTGAGCCACAGGCGCTGAGCCAAATAACTTTTTCATTTCCTTACAATCTGCTACATCTTTTCTCATTATGTCCATATCCTTACTGACTTTGTCTTTGAATTCATTAATTTTTTGTGACAACACTTGAACTATTCTTTCAGTTTCTATACCCATGATTTCCACCATTCTTGTCATCTTATTTGCCATCCATCCATATTCTGAATTCTATTTTTAACAATTCAGCCATTTGTCTATAAATGTCTTTTTTTTTTTTTTCTGTATCTCCTTTGTCTTTCCTTGGGGGAGTTGATCTATTCTGATTATTCATGTTGCAAATGTTCTTCCTGTGGTTCTGCCCCATGAGTATTTTCTGCAATTTGGCAATTAAAACTGATAGGGTGAGATTGGATTGAGGATCACAGGAAGTAGAGTTAATGAGCCCTTTACCTATGACCTGGGGCTTGTGAGTGTCACTTTTTCCCTACGTCCTTTCAAAATCCATTTTAGAGCTGTAGCCAGAGACTCTGAGGACCTGCTTGGTGAGATAGCACAAATGGTTCTGTCTTGAAGTCAGCCAGCCTCTACACAATTCTAATGAGTCATAGATTTGGATGAAATCTCAGCTGGGGAGAGATACAAGCAACTGCAGCACCCCTTCCCAATGACAGTTGGTGGAGGAGAATCAGTTCTTTCCCACTACAAAACAACTGATCCTCAACCTGGGATAGTCCCTGGGTGGACAGCCCAGGTAGCGAGGTCTAATCAGATTGTCCTGGGCAGTACAATCACTGCTCAATAGGGAGAGTTCGAAGGGTCTCTAGTGACCTGATAGTAGAAATCCAGAAGCAGAGGGGATGGAGCCTAGAACCCTCTAGTGAGTCATTAAGTCAGAAAAGATTGTCTCCATGAACCAATTGCAATTGCAGTGTGTTTCTCTCTCCCTCATGTCCCTCTCTTCCTGTGTCCCTCCAGTTCCACATGAGTCACTGTTTCTGTGCTGCTGTCCAGCAGTTCACACAATGCCCAGGACTCTGAGGGAATTGCCAAATAATCTGGGCTCTCCGGGGGTGGGGGGGGAGGAGTTCAGAATTGTGGAGAAAATATTTATTCAATGTTATGCCGTACAGGATGATGCCTAGGCTCACAGGTGGGATATCCCTGGAGAAGGAGGCCAGGTGTTTAGTGGCTCTCTCCCATAGGGTTAAATGAGAGATCTTTTGTTCCCTACTTGGTTATAGAAAGCCCACAGTGAACCTCTTGCTTCGGGGAGGGGTCTCGTCCTCTTGGTGATGGGCTTTGTACCTGGAATTTGGTTAATTGGATCATCTTTCTTGGAGTCACAGCTTATCTCCGCAGAGATGATGTGCACTTGCCTATATTCTTTCTCAGCTCAGCTCCCTACCTTTGGTTTCACTGAGTTCACTTCTGTCCTGTATGTAGCAAAAAGCTGCCTCTAATTGGCCATCTTCCTTCCTCCCCATTCTTTTTTTTTTTTTTTTTTTTTTTAGACAGAGTCTCACTCTACTGCTCAGGCTACAGTGCTGTGGCCTCAGCTTAACTCATAGCAACCTCAGACTCCTGGGTTCAAGAGATCTTCCTATCTCAGACTCCCAAGTAGCTGCAACTACAGGCACCCACCCCAACACCTGGCTAAATTTTTTCTAGCTTTGGTAGGGATGGGGTCATGCTCTTGCTCAGACTGGTCTTGAACTCTTGAGCTCAAGCAATCCTTTCCCCTGTTTTCCCAGAGTTCTAGCATTACAGGCATGGGCCGCCACACCCAGCCCATTGTTGTCTTATTCTATGAAGTTAAGGCATATACATTGTGTTTTTAGACATTATGCTATTGTACATGTAATAGACTGGGAAACCAAAAAATTTATGTGACTTGCTTTATTTTCATATTTACTATATTGCAATATTTGCTTTATTCAGGAGGTATGCAACTGAACCAACAGTTGTCTGAGGTATGCCTATATTTGAATTGTAAGTAACTTATACTTAAGTTTTTAATTCTTTAGCAATTATAATAAATTTTAGTGGATTTTTAAAAATAGCAAAATGTTCATAAATTAGTGGAGAGAATATTTATGAAAAGTTTTTTAAAAGGATGCTAGTAATTAATGATAAAAGTTATAATATGAGAATAGGTCCAAGGGTTGAGAATCATACAAAAAAAAAAAAAAACACAGAATACTACAGAAAAGGCTTAGTGAATAGTATCTCGTTTTGGCAAGATATAAAGAATTTGTAAAATTAAAAAAGTTGTCATAAGTGAAGGGCTCTAGAAGACTGAAACTGGACCCACACCTTTCACCATTAACTAAGTTAGACTCTCACTGGATTAAAGATTTAAACTTAAGACATGAAACCATAAAAATAC
>NW_003852404.1:22731526-22746118 GCF_000181295.1 Otolemur garnettii | reverse complement strand
AAAAGTAAAAAAAAAAAAAAATAAGTGAAGGGCTCTTGGTACATGAAACAGCCTGAGGATGAGTGGAGTGTAGAAATTCACTGGAGAATTCAGAAATAATTTTATGACTCGGATGTCAGAGATCACTTGCTGGAGCTGACACTATGGGGTTGGATGTTTGGATTCCATTCCTGGATTTCCTGATGGTAAGCTGTGTGGCATAAATGGAGTTACTTCACATCTTTGAAGTAAAGTTTTCTTGCAGATGGAATAGCATTAGTGATAGAACTGGCTTATTCCAACTGTGAGTGGTGTTTGTGGGACAAAGAGTGATGTAAAAATCTTTGCATACCTGATATGTGGTATGTGGTCTGGGGAGAAAAAGCAGGGTTTTTAGTTGGGGATTTGGAACTTCTTGCACTAGGCATATAAAATTCTACTTGGGTTATAGGCCTCGGTTGATTGCACACATGAGCAAATTATTTAATCAAATTCAGAAGAACTATTAATTCATGCTTATTAGGTTACCAGTCAATTTGACAATGAACTTTCTGACATTGAAAATTCACAGGTGAATAATAACAGCTACAGCTTATTTTCAGGTCACTATTTACCTACATTTAATTAGATTCTGTATACTACTACAGTATTCAAATAAAAAACAGTACTAAATATAGAGAAATAGAATCAAATATTTTATAGATGATCTAATTCCCCATTAACAATATATTTAGTACAATAATATTAATGTGATAATTTAGGCATTAATATAATAATATTTTTATATTACATTTTATGATAATATATTTCATATATTTTATGTAATATATTACATTTTATGATAATATATTTCTTAAGTCCATAAAAAAATATTGGAGTTTACAGATAGATGAGAGCAGTTATTTGCCCTTGACTCATGTGGGCCATACTCTGCTTGTTTACGTCATTGATTTGTGTGGCAGTTCTTATTTTGAATTGACTGTACAGAAGTAAACTTGAACAGGGCTTTCTCAAATTATCACAAGTCCTAAAAATTAATGGTATTATATTGGCCCAGTGTTTAATAGAAAAAGTGACTTTTTTACTAAGATGATTCAGATAATTATCTTAATTTATTTCATAACTTTATATGTATTGATTCACAATTAGGGCTTAAGAGATAGAATCAGAAACCATATATTTATGCTACTGGGGACAGGTAATCAGGTGATTTAACCTGTGTTAAGTAACTGTTCAATAAAAGACATGCACATGATTTTACAATTTTTAAGGTACATTGCTAACAAAAATATTATGAAATTGAAAATAAATTCATAGATTTGTTGGAAATGCTTAAACATTTTTTAGAACAATAACTGCTTGTTAATGTTTTAGACATAACATTTTTTTAGAACAATAACTTTTTTGTATGTTATTTTTTGTATTTTTTTAGAATAACTTCTTGTTCCTTCTCATGATAAATCATATCTGAAGTATTCAAAACAAAGAATAGTCAGAAATGTTTAATACAAATTTCACCTTTTCATTTCTGATACACATTTCAAAGTAAAGCAACTTGTGTAATAATACTACAGATCCTTAACCATTTATATAGCTCATTTCTTTATTTTTATAATTAATGTGGATCAAACAAGTAGAATCCATACGCCTCACCCTCTTATCTTCCACTCTTTAATGTGCATTTACCCTTATTATACTCTGACTGAACTGGATGTTCTAGTCCATTGACTTTCTCTTCTCTCTGCCTTTCTGCTGACTTCTGTATACCCAGGGTAATGACTACTTTCCTCTCAGCAATTATATTGTGATATTTACAAACATTTCAGGCATCATTGTAAAGAACATTTGTTCACAATTTCTTAAGATTTGTGTAAGTTCACATAACTCTGTATGTCTGTATCTTTATATTTTATGGTTGTATTCATTTATCATACAAATCACGTTTCTATATTACTATTATCTTTATTATAGTTATTGATAATTAATGTCTGCTCAAATCTATACGTATTATGTTTTAAATATGCATATATATATGTTGAGGGAATAATGTTCCAAAGTATAATAGTGTTCTATTTAATTGATTAATTAATTAGAAATTATCCTTTTTATTAAGGATACACTTTCTCTAAAGTATTTTATCTCATATTGATATTTTTATGCCATCTTTATACGACGATTGCTTATTATATTTGTATTAAATTCTTATATTCAACTTGCCTGACACTTAAGTTTTAAGGTTATCTGTAGTAAATAACATCTACCTGGATTTGAGTTTTATCTATTGTAGATATTGTGTATTTTAACAAATATATCTAACTTGTTTACAAGAATTTTGGCATCATAATTTACATTTTCAAATTGACTGTGCTATTTTTAATATATTATTCTCATTGCCCTCTGTTAGATTGACAATGATTTTTAAACTCATTTTTTGCTTTTCTATTATTTTACAAGTCACATTTATCATTTTCTATTATTATTGTGTTTACTGTCAGACCTATAACGTCCATAACTTGACCTGTAGTTGCTAGAATTTATTTACAAATATCCTTACCACCCGTCTTTCTTGTTATTTTTGCCTATTAATTTTATACTATTTCTTAAAACACTGAAAATTACTGTTATTAACTTCAGTATTTATCCTGTATCATAATTTATAATTTATGTCTACTCAAACCTAATGACACATTTTTACATCTCCTCGCTCAACTTTGCTTCTTATAACTACTTCTTATCTCTAGGTCCAGTTATCTTATTTCTTAATACTCTGCGGTAACTTTCTAAGCATATACAAGGTCTTTCAGTAACGATTATGAATGTCAAGTTCTTTCAACATCTCTGAGGATGTCTTTATATGACTCTTAGTTAACAATAGTTTAATTGGTTGCATGCTTTGTGGCTGATAAGTATTTTCTCTCCATTTGGTAAAGATACTCCATTTGCTCCTGGTATCTCTTCAAATTTTGTCTTTTCCCTATATTTCCTCATTTCTTATTCCAAAATAGCCTTATTTTGAAACTTCTTATTCAGTCCTCAATATCTTTTATATGTTCTTTCTTCTTTTTCATCTTATTATCTGTCTCCTCAGTGGTCCTTTTCTTTTTCCTAGTTTGCTCACTTAAATCTGGTAGGTATATAAATGGTTTTTGTTTATTTCAATGCTTATAGTTTTTTTCCTCTAAAAATCTACTTGATTCATTTTTTTCTCTATTTCAAAACTGATTATTATTTTTTCATATTGTCTTTTTCATTCTGTATGATTTCTGTTTATTATTTTCATTTATTTTTTTACAATATGTGTTTAGTGTAGTTTAATATTGTTATTTTCCTGGTAAGAATTGTTTGATACATTCACTAAAAATCCTGGTTAGTTGTTTCTTTGTGTAATTTTTTTCATAGCAACTGGTTTGTTTGTGGGATATCTCTTCCCTGATTCCCTAAGAAAAAACATCTGTATCAAAAGACAAAATGTTAATATGGAATACAGTGATGTGATTCTTAACAATGGAGACAATTTTTTTAAATTTCTTATAGTATAACTGTGTACATTAATGCAATCATGGGGTACAGTGTGCTGTTTTCAATATATTTTGAAATACTCTCATCAAACTCTCATTAATACTCTCATCAATACTCTCATCAATATATTTTGAAATACTCTCATCAAATAACCTTCATGTCATTTTCTTAGTTATTGAGTTAAAACGTTCATACTTTGCTTTTAGAAAGATTCACTTGTACCCTTGTAAAGTAAACTATAGAGGTGACCCCACCAATCTCCCTCCCTCCCCTCATCTACCCTTCTCACCTCCCGCTCCCACCCCCTTCCCATATTCTAAGGCTATAATTAGGTTATGACATTCCTATAAAAGCTATGAATTAGTTTCAAAGTAGGGCTGTGTACATTGGATACTAGGAAATGCCTCATTAGGTGATTTTTGTCATTGTGTAGACACTATAGGGTGTGCTTAAATAAACTTAGATGGCTATATCCTATTATACACATAGGCTAGAAATGGCATAGTCTATCACTCTTACACTACAAACCTGTATAGCATGTTACCAAATTGAATAATGGAGGGAATTTTAACACAGTTAAGTGCTTGTATATCTAAACATAACATGCAGTATAAATATGGTATAAAACATTAAAAATGGAACACTTGCATAGGCTCTAACTATAAATGAAGCTTGCAGAACAGAAAGTTCCTCTGATTGAGTCCATGAGTGCCTGTTGAGTAAATGCAAAACTCTAAGACGTTGCTGAACACTGGGGTAGACTTTATAAGTGTCGTATATTTAGACAACTGTAAAGTTATAAAAAAAATTATTTTCTTTATTCAATGATAAATTAACCTCAGCTTACTGAACTTTTTCCTTGATAAACTTTAATTTTTGTTGTTGTTGTTGTTGCAGTTTGGCTGGGGCTGGGTTTGAACCCGCCACCCTCAGTATATGGGGCCAGTGCCCTACCCACTAAGCCATAGGGACCACCCTGAACTTTGTTTTTTTTTAACTCTTTGATTCTTTTGTAACAATACCTAACTTCAAGCATGCATTGTACAGTTGTATAAAAATAAAATTTTTTAAATTTCTTTATTTTGTAAGCTTTTTTCTGTTTACTTTTTAAAAATTTTTTTGTTAAAGACCATGACATAAAAACACACTTAAGCCTCGGACTACACAGGGTCAATGTCATCAATTTTACTATCTTTTACCTCCACCTCTTATCTTCTTTCTGGAGAGTCTTCACAGGCAATAACATGAGTGCAGCTGTCATCTCCTATGACACCAATGCCTTCCTCTGTAACACCTCTGGAGAGACCTACCCGAGGCTTTTATAGGTTACTTTAAAATAATAATAAAAATATAGTATAAGAAATGCATAAAGCAGTAACATAGTTTTCATTATCACTATTCACTATATATGCTGTGCATAATTGTATAATTTATACTTTTCTTCTATGAGCAGCGTAGTAGATTCGTTTACAGTATCACCACAGACAAGTGAGTGATGCATTGCACTAAGCTTATAATGGCTATGATGGCCTTAAGCATAGGAATTTTTCATCTCCATTATAATCTCTTGGGACCACCATTGTCTATGCAGTCCATCACTGAACAAACTGTCATCACGTGGTCCATGGCTGTATTATACAGAATGTCATCATGTGGTCCATGGCTATATTATGTCAGAGGGCAAACATCTGGGGAAGAATAGGTGAAGGAAAAAATAAGTGAATAGAGAAGGAATAGAAGCAAATATTCCATAATGCACTACTGAGCTGTCCACAGCTTTGCATCAAAGCAGAGCTGGGACTCAGTTATGCGTGCTATTTCTAAATGGCTTCCATGAAACACTGCATTTTGAAACAGTCCGTTGGTAAAGAGAAAGTGAGAGAAATTTATCTTCTATCTGCTTGCTGTCTCCTTGTCAAACTGATCAAAGTCTACTGCCGGGGGACCAGGTCGCCTTATACTTCAGGAAGCTGCTTAGAAGAGCAGTACACCCACAGGTCCCTTCTGCTCAGTGGTATAGTGATCTGTTCCTGATAATTTATGTTGCATACATGTCATTTTTGGTGTATATAAATGTGCTTGGCATCTGCAGCAAGAGGTAGGCCAGGATTTTTGACTATGAGAACAGATGTGTCAACAGTTGGATAGTTCGTCTAGGAATGGAGATGAGCAGCTGAGGCTCAAGCAGCAGAAAGACTAGACTGAATTTAGGATGCAAATATAGATAAACCAAATCTGTACAAGGGACATGTTAATTTCATGGGGGGGTCTCATGAAGAAAACACCTTGAAAAATAGGGAAAGTCATCTCAGATGTTCATAGCCACAGGCACGCCTAAAGTATCAGAGGTAAAAGTGGGTATGGCTTATCTGTGGCACTGAAATTCTTCATTCTGGCTAGATCTCAGACTTTCATATCAGTGGAGAAAATTTACCCTAAAGAGGAAAATAAAGCTGTATGCAAAAATGTTCATGTAACCCATTTCGTACACCTTATATACCATGTACATCCTCAAGAGTTTGGACTTTTCCACTGAGATGGGTGGGAAGCCGGAGATCCCACAAGTGTCTCGAAAGGAGGTTTTCACATGAACCTCTGTTGTGGCTAAAATGATTATAAACCTGTTTCCATTTTAATTTGTTTGGGTTAGGATTATAGTACCATGATAAAAATGAAATAATTATGCATGGAAGAGGCTTGGGTTTTCATTTTTCATAGATGACATTTCCCCCTCCCCCCAGCTTACTTAGGGTCCAGGAAGAATTAAGGGTTTCCATTACCTTTCCAAACTTTCCCTGGTTCTCTTTTCAGAATTGAGGCAGCTTTTGTAGCGTTAGTTTTTAGATAGAGAAATAAATTTTAGCCACACATATCTCCTGGCATCTATTTATGGGCATGAAAGACTAGTTACCAGCCCTTAAATCCTAAACTTGAGTAAAATAAATGTCCCAGTGGCTGCCAAGTGTTAGTTTCCCTCCGAGTTTAGTGTTTTCTTCTTTAGGGCTGATACCTAGGGATTTACCTTTTCTTCTTTTGAGATTGCTTATGCATGTAAACATTTTGTGTTATGTTTCACCCGTTGATTCAGAGTGTTTGTAAAAGAAAAGGAAGGTTCATCACAGCTCAGTTCACTACATTTCTAGAAGTATCAATCATTGCTTACAATGCCACTTGGAACGTAGGTCACTATGAACGCTTTTGAGACAGACTGCGTTATGGTCTATTATTTCACTTCCAAGAAACAGTCAACAGTGCTCTTTCTGATTCAGCCATGCAAGTTTCAGCCTGCTCAGCTTATCAGTGCTGCTGGGAGGGCTTCATGGTTTTCTGTCTGTGCAGATTTTACATTTCTTGATTTTTGTGTGTCTCAAAACGTTTGTAAGGAAAAAGGACGAATGATAATGAGACTATGAAGGACAAAGAAACTAGTCTAATGTAAGGAGTTAAACGTGGGCATTAAAAGGTGAATATGACTGGTGTGTGGAGGGCAGACTATAAGTGATAAAGAATTTGGTGTGGAACAGAATATGGAAGAGCATGTTAAAATGAGGCCTGTCCCTAAGGAGCAATGGGACAACAGTGAATAATTTCTTTGTAAGAGTATCTGGAGTTCATTCATTGACAGATATAAAAAAAGCTCTTCTAAAGTTAAAACAAGGCTTCACAGTAGAGGGGTGGCAGAAACCACTCACCAATCTTTACTCAAATTTCTACTTTGTATATACCTAAAGCTACCCTTTTTCCAACATGGCATTCTTTCTTAATTTGCCTAGTTCAAAACAAAGATCACATTAACCTTTTAGATAACTCAGTGACTTACTAGAACATTCCACTTCAAAAGTTAATCTCCTAAATTAATCCACAGCCAAACTACTCAAGACGCATCTCCCCAGGGTGGGAGCCAAATCCCAAGACAATAAGAGTGGGAGACAGTGAAGGTCAGACAGGACTTAAACCAACTGGACCTGTGTCCAATGGGAGATGTGTCCAATCCCAGCTGTGTCAAATGGGAGAAGATTAGTTAAGGTCAGGCAGAATGTACACCAGCTAGGATGTAGTAGGATGTGTCCTGTTTGTCCAGGGAGCCTGACTCCATCTTACTCTCACCGCATGTGCTTTCACAGGCTCCCCTTTGCCTTTGAATCGATTCATTCTTATATTAATCTTCTCTGGCCCTATACCTTGTTTTGTCAGTTTAAACAACTTCCCTCAAAGTTGCTCTCTGCTTTACAGAGTTCCCTGTATAGAGGCTGCTTTCTTTTTTCTTTTATTGTTTGGGATTCACTGAGGGTACAAAGATTAGGTTATACTAATTGCATTTGTTAGATAAAGTCCCTCTCATAATTGTGTCCCACCACCAAGAGGTGTGCCGTACGCCATCACCCCCAACCCCCTTTCTCCTCCCTTCTCCCCACTTGTTCATTTCCCTAACTCCCCTTGTATTAGCTCATCTACTGCCTTCATACTAGAATAGAGTCTATTGGATTCTCACTTCTCCATTTTTGTGATGCTTTACTAAGAAGAATGTATTCCACCTTCATCCAGGTTTATACAAAAGATGAAAAATCTCCATCTTTTTGGTAGCTGAATGGTACACATATACCACAGCTTGTTAATACATTCCCGGGTTGGTAGACATTCAGTCTGTTTCCACATTTTGGCGACTGTAATTTGAACTGTGATAAACAGTCTAGTGCAAATGTGCTTATAATAAAAGGATTTTTTTCTTCTGGGTAGATGCCTAGTAAGGGAATTGCAGGATGAAATGGGAGTATGGAGGATCTCCATACTTCTTCCAAAAACTTGTATTAGTTTATAGTCCCACCAGCAGTGTGAAAGTGTTGCCTTCTCTCCACATCCACACCAGCATCTGTATCTTGGATACATTACGATGTGGGCCATTCTCACTGAGGTTAGGTGATATCTCAGGGTAGTTTCGATTTGCCTTTCTCTGATGATTAGGAATGATGAGCATTTTTTTCATATGTTTGTTAGCCCTTCCTCTGTTTTCCTTAGAGAAGGTTCTATTCATGTCTCTTGCACAGTGATATTTGGGATTGTTGAGTCTTCTTTTGTTGATTAGTTTGAGTTCTCTGTAGATCTTAGTTATCAAGCTTTTGTCTGGTTCATAATATACAAATATCTTTGACCTTTCTAAAGGTTGTCTGTTTGTTTTGGTTGTTGTTTCCTTAGGCGTTCAGACTTAAGTTCTATTTCTTTATTTTTGTTGTTGTTGCAATTGCCACAGAAGTTTTCTTCATAAAATCTTTCCCCAGGCCAGTATCTTCAAGTGTTTTCCCCACACTTTCTTCAAGGATTTTTATTGTTTCATGCCTTAAATTTAAATCTTTTATCCATCTTGAATCAATTTTTGTAAGTGGTGAGAGGTGTGGGTCCAGTTTCAGTCTTTCACATGTGGTTATCTAGTTCTTCAAATACCGTTTATTGAATAAGGATTCTTTACCCCAGTGTATGTTCTTGTTTGGTTTATCAAAGATAAGGTGGCTGTAAGAGGTTAATTTCATCTCATCTCATGGTTTTCTATTTGGTTCCAGATGTTGTTGTCTCTATCCGTGTGCCAATACCATGCTGTTTTGATTGCTGTGGTCTTGTAGTATAGCCAAAAGTCTGATAGGATGATACCCCTGGCTTTGATTTTATTACTAAGCATTACCTTGGATGTAAGGGGATTCTTCTGGTTCCATACAAAATGAAGAATTCTTTTTTTCCAAATCTTGAAAGTATGATGATGGTATTTTAATGGAGATTGCCTTGAATTTATAGATTGCTTGGGGAAGTATAGGAAGTTTGACATTGTTGATTCTTCCCAGCCATATACTATTCAAGTACGTCCACTCTTCCAAGCTTTCCAGATAATGTGCAGCTTCCCCCAACTACTAAAAACTCTGAAAATACATTTTCTCCTCCCTGACCTCCACACAGTGCCAGTCAATCCTATTGGGTGGCAATTATTTGCCTAATTCACCAGATTTCCACTGCTCTGGATCATATGCTGTGACCAGCTTACCACCTCCTTGCTATGGTCCCTGAGCTACAACTCTGGATAAGGTCGCTGCATCAGGTATGGCAGGGTTCTCTCTTTTTCCCTAGTTTTTCTGGGAGAGCTCAGCTGAACAATCCTTCTGGTTCACCATCTTGCTCAACCTGGACAGTAAATAATTTTAAGTGAGTGAGTAGTGCAATGCAGTTTTTATTTTTTCAATGTAACTCTCTTGAGTGTTGATTTAAGAGTTGTCAGATTTGATCAATGCATGAAACTGGTTAAAAGACCATTAAATAGCTGGTAATTGATCACGCAGGGACATAACTTAGCTTGAAATACTGACAAAGGAAAATATTTTATATTTTCAGCAGAATTGAATTTTAGCCACTACAATAATGACTGAGCAGCAACTTCTAACTACCTTACAACAATTGCCACATTTACTATGTTACTATTATGTAATTGTTATGTTACTACAGCCCCAGTCTGGTCTTCGTGACTCCCACTTCACTTTTTTGAAGGCAATCTGTATTGCTGAAGCCGGAAGATTGCACTAAAGCATGAACTGTATCATGGCAATCCCTGGTTTCAAAACTTCCGCTGGCTTGCTTCCCACAAATCTCAAGAGAAAATCCAAGAGATAATTTTAATGTGTACAAAAGTGTACAATAAAGCCCCTTGGCATTTTGGCTTTATTCTACATTTTGGATTAAAATTTATCCAATATCAAACTCAGAGATTTAGCAAGAGTGAAGAATTTTAACCCCACAAACAAGCCATACCCTTTATCAGGCATCCTCAAACGATGGCCCGTGGACCACATGCGGCCCGCCTAGGACATTTATCTGGCCCATCAGGTGTTTTTGCCGCTGCTGCTGCCTGTCCTGATTAGCAGCCGACTCGTCCTGGGGCCCACAGTCCGGCTCTTTAACGGTCTGAGGGACAGTGAACTGGCCCCCTGTTTAAAAAGTTTGAGGACCCCTTAGGGTGTGTGGCTATGCTTGCAGCATCTCCAATGCCTGCCCCCTCTTTCTGCTTCATTCCCATGATACCTGGAAACATTTACCAGATTGGTGGTTGCTAATTTTTCAGATCACAAGTTTTCTTGTGAGAATATTACTTTCTTGTTCTCAGTTGTACTCCCAGAGTCAAACACAGTTGGTGGTTGATAAATAACTGGTTGAGTTAATGAGAAATTGAATGACTAAATGTTTGAATAGATGGATGAATTTTGGTATTTTATCTACCCTCAACCACATTCAATCAAAACTATGTCAATTAGGAACTATATATTCACAAGTGACTTATTTAGCAGTACCTGATAAAGCAGGTGTGAGCTCTTATCTGCTTTAATTTGTTTCCTAATGAAACCACAGGGGGGAAAAAGATAATTTAAATCAAAGGTCGATATACAATACATGTATCAAAAAGTTAGAAAAAATATCAAGTGGAGGAATTAACTAGCTCCTAGCTCTATCCTTGTTCTTTAGTCTCATGTCTTGGGATGAATATATTGAAGGTTTCTTCTACCTTGCATAACTTTGGGTCAGGATCAGTTTTCAGAAGACTGCTGGTTTTCTCCAGGGTACACTCTTCTTCTCCTGAGACCTGTGGATAAAACCTAGGGATTATTGAGTTCAAGCATATGATCCATCTTGCTGCCTAATTCAACATCTTTGTCAGCATCTTGTTTCCTAAATCTTGTGACATGATTCAGCTGTGATATATTCTGTTCATTCTTGATATTGACATTGTTCTTTGCTGGTTTCAGAAACCCGTAATGCCCTTTGGAAAATCTAAAAAGGAATCTAATAGCTTGTCAAGGGAACCTGACCAGACCCTGAGGTCAGACTGAGATATAATTAGGGAAAGATAGATTAGCCTTAATTATATGAATAGTTGAATGTTTCTTGCCCATTATTCATATTCCATTGTCACTGATTACTTCAGCTTTATAGTCTTATGTTTATTCTATTAGCATATTTAGAAACTGCAGATGTGTAACACTGCTTTCTAGCTTTGTTCCCTTAAAAATATACCTTATTTCTCATCTCTTTATAGTTTTCTTTTTTGCTCATTTGTTTCTATAAGACATTTAATTTTGTGAAAGAGATGATTGAAAAAAGATATCTCATTTATATTTACAAAACTCAATAATATATTTTCAATTCTGGGCCAAATAATATGGTACCAAAAATGCATAGAGAAGAAAAACATTTGAAAATTTAATTGTAATGGAAAGCTAAGAGAGGGCTTAAATGAGATAAGTGTTTTAATATGAGATTATATGTATAATAAAATTATGTTTATTATATACCAAAACATTCTGAATTAATTCCTCAATTTATTTTAATTTATAGAAATTGTCCAAACTTGATGTGTTTGTAGAATTCAAAAGATGTGAATAAATTTCGAAACATTTTTAATATAAAGCTAAACCTTCAGAGAGTATAATATATTGTTCATTAATTAATATAGAAGTGATTTGTGATAACTTCTATAGAAAATCATTGCTAATAGGAAAATCCACAATTTTCTTCTATTTAAAAAATAGTGTCCACATGGGAATGTTATTGGAAGTATCGAATTAATATAAGCACAAAACAGGGTTAAAATATTGTAGCTAATTTATGTTCTTTACTTTAGCAATTTATTATAAATTGCATTTGTGATTAAATTATATACATTAATTTTCTGAGTCTATATCTAACTTTTTATTTTAGAAAATAAAAATATTTTATTGCCTTAGATTTCTATTAATAATATTTCATTTAAAAATATGAAAAATGTTACTACCTTAAAAAAGATAAGTCCTGGCTCGGCGCCTACGGCTCAAGCGGCTAAGGCGCCAGCCACATACACCTAAGGTGGCAGGTTCGAATCCCCAGCCCAGGCCTGCCAAACAACAATGATGGCTGCAACCAAAAAATGGCCAGGCATTGTGGCGGGCGCCTGTAGTCCCAGCTACTTGGGAGGCTGAGGCAGGAGACTCGCTGGAGCCCAGGAGTTGGAGGTTGCTGTGAGCGTGATGCCATGGCACTCTAACCAGGGGGATAGCTTGAGGCTCTGTCTCAAAAAAAAAAAAAAAAGATAAGTCCTTTAAAAAAATGAGACTCATCTTCCTGCTATTCTTTGATTAGAACTTTAATCCTGGTAGTGTCTTTCCCTCCTACTTTTTCACATTTAACATAATTAATGTTTACTTTCTAAAAAATTCCATTTTTATATCTTTTTAGGGGGTGAACTTTTGAACCAATGTTTTAATTTCCCACAGGGATTTTGATTAGGAAGGCATTTAATTTAAAAGTTAATTTGGAGAGAAATTATATCCTCACACTGTTGATTATTCTCTTCCCAGGACAAGATGTATATTTCCATTTTTTTCATATCTTTTGTTTTAGGATCACATGTAAACGGTAATGATTACTTTCTCTATATTGACCTTAAAAGCGTCTTCTTGTAAATTAAAAATATCTTCTGGTTTATTGCTATTGGGAAGTTAATCCTCCCATCCCATTAGCACATACACATTTTTAGGTTGATTTATTGGTTTTTGTTGTTATTTTGTTGTATGTGTTGTTAATATTATTGTCTAGTTTCCTAACTCGACTTCCTAGTTTGTCTTCTTTTTTTCAGTTGCTAGAATAGGAAATCACATTATCAGAAAACAATAGTTTTATCTCAGTCTTGGCAAATATTGGAACTAATTTATTTTTCTTTAATTATTGATATGAGTAGTGATGTTAGAAAACAATATTGAAAAGTAATTGAAGTGATACATCTTTGTTTTATTCTAAACTTTCATATATTATAAATTAGAAACTATTAAAAAGTTTACAAAATTTAAATTATAACATATTGCTAATGTTTTTATAGGTGTATTCATTTATACTTTTTCTATTTGTAAGCTACCAAGATAACTTTTTATCCAGGAATGGACCTTGAATAGTTATGTAAAAACTAAGCTTCATCATGTTTCAAAGATTGTATTTATTTCTCCCTTATATTAATATTCATTAATATATATGTATGACTCTAGAAAATTCATGTTTTAAGATGCTGAATGTTTCTTAAACTTTTAGGTAAACTCATTGGTTATAATATCTAATTTTTATAATATATGATTGGACTAAATTTGTGAAATAGTTAAAATTCTTTAGGCTAACCATATCTGCAAATTCAAGTTCAAGTTGATTCAAACAAAGAAAAAAAGAAAGCTCACAAAGCAAAAAGTTCAAGTAGGATTCGCTAAGAATTGGATGAGTTAAGAGCTCAACAATATTATTAAGAACTCAGTTAATTTTCAATGTTATGATCAGTGTTATTATAAAAGCCATTTTGTTAGCTAAATTCTGTTCTTTTCCATGAATGATCTAAAATTATTTAAACATTGTTTTTATATTCCATATCTAAATTATTTCAAATAATTTAAACTTGTGACATTGATAAAAATAAATTTGGACTAATCTTTACATTGTATATTTTTTTTCTTTAAGCTATATTCAGAGAAGTGGAAGTACAGTATCAAAATGTATGAGTAATTTAAGGCCCTAATCTGTAAACAATCTCATAGCTTCAAACAACCTTAGTATAAGAATTCCTTTTCCATTGCTTGCTCTGTCTGCACTATTATCAGCCTTGAGCGTTGTCATTAAAAGAGTGGTTCTAAGAATAATGTATGTGTATGCTAATTATATAATTCCCACTGGTATGATATTTGCCCATTCTGCTTTATTTATTCTGTAGTGCCTATAGTGGTTCAAAAATTCCATCTGTTTTTATTATTTGGACAAATCTCTGTATTGAACAGAGGGTTCTGAAGTAATTTTTAGGTGACTCACATTCTCACAATCAAGTTCTCTCCTGATATTCCTTTGTTATAAGGATAAAAATATTAATATAAAAGTGTAAGTAGCCCTTCCCACCTTCTAAAAAGAGACCTTGAAGTTTCCCACATGAAGCCCCAAATTGGAAGAAAAAGAGCAAAAGTGCCACAAGCTGGTGGAAGGAGAAGAGTGCTCAATTCACCTGAGGAATGGGAGAGACAAAGGAAGGAGAAGAGTGATCGATTCACCTGATGGGAGAGACAA
>NW_003852404.1:22681906-22717801 GCF_000181295.1 Otolemur garnettii | reverse complement strand
TGCATGTGAAAACCCCACACTGTACCCTAGAAGTGCATTAATGTACATAGTTACCGTTCAATAAAAAAAAAGAAAGAAAAAAAAAATAAAAATAGGGAATATAAAAGATAAAAAAAAAAAAAAAAAAAAAAAAGAAAAATCAACAGAACAACAGAGGCATTTCTAGGGATGATTCCTTCATGGTATTTGATAAATGTATGTAAGAGACTTGATGTAAGTTGAAATTATTTTTGATGGCATGGATTATGTTTTATGGTCCACAGCACCTGTGTAAGATTGAACCATGTCATTTTTGAAAAACCTTTTCATTCATATGTTTGAAAAACCTTTTCATACATATTTTGATTATGCCTGGCATGGCCATTACTAAATCCAAGATAGCAAGTCAGTTTTTTTTAGCAATTTAATATTTACTCTTCACTACTAAGTTCTTTCTCATTTCTTATCTATAATGAAAAACCTTCTTCAAATTCCCCATCAGGTTGTACAAGGAGGCATCTATGGAGCCCTGACCATGTGTGAATTATAGTGCTGGTGCTATGATGAGGGAATGTGAAAAATGTATGTAAAAGCATGTGGAAAAGACAGACGCACAGTGGTAGAGGGCATACTTATTTGCCTACTCTGAATCTATTCCTCACTTTCTCCTTCTTAATGGAATCTCAATTTATTAAGGTGTTGATGACAAACTAATCAGCTCATTCTATACCAGAGAAGCCGGGTAATTTATGTTTGCTTCAATCAACAAGCGCATGCTGTTCTCCTGATTATTCAAATCCTGGCTGTTTAGACTTATGAAACAGCCCCATTTCCCAGACAAGGGAGAGGTTTCCTTCTCCTGGATGTTAATAAGAAACTATATCCTCAGTTGCTGATGACAACCTTTCGGTAATCCACGACATCTGCGTTCCTCCTGACTTCCTTTTATGGAAGTTAATGATTTTTAAAACATTTTTTTGAACAGGGGGTGTTGAACTAATTTTTAGATGACTCTCATTCTCATGATTTGATTCTCCTCTGATTTTCCTTTTGTTATAAGGACAAAAATATTAATATAAAAGTTTAAGCAGCCCTCCCCACCTCCTAAAAAGTGACTTGAAGTTTCACAGCTGTGAAGTTTTTGTAAGTTACATACTACAGCATTTTCACCTGAAAGCCTTTATTTACAGCTACATAGATATATACATTCTGGAGTACATTGTTACTTTTATTGCAAAGTAAACGATTAGTTTTCGTTCCAAACATACTTATGGTTTTTATTTAACAGACTGTTTTTTTGCATCTGTTGACATCTCCATCTCTTTTCCCATCCTCTTCTTAAATATTATGGTTTGAAAATCAAATATAGCCTAAATGTTTATGTGAGGAGATTTGAAAGACCACTCTTGTTCATTTTTACTGAACCTTGAATTTATTATTGACTTGATGAATTTAAATTCTCTACTATTCAAGGTATTAGTAAATTTGTACTAGTCAATTGGGTGGAAAATTTTATTTCAAAGTATATGTAACTGGTTGCTATGTTCAGATTTATATAATCTAAAGGTTTGGTGGCCCTATTGTATTTTTAATTACTGTTAGTAGCATTATAATCAATGATTAAGTTATTCTCACACTTCCGTGTGACAATATCCCTTATCGTTACTTTTTACCTAATATCAAAATAGAGAACTCTAGTGAGGAGAGCAACTTGATAAATCACCCATAAGGAATGACAGAGTAAAGAATGTTTTCCATTTTGCAAAATAAAATAGGAAGTTGGAAAATGTCTTAATCTCAAAAAAGATAATTACATTTATGCAGCAAATAAAGTGGGCAGAGAGCCGAATACAACCTTCCAGTATGTGAAATTGAATGTTAAGGTAGTACTTTACTTATCATTTGGTTCCACTGCGAGGTATTCACCATGGTGCCCTCTGGTAGGAATTTGCATTCAGGATTGAAGGCAAGTGGTCTAGAGGAAAAGCAGAACTGTATATATGTATTAGGATGAGGATTATGTTTAGGGAGCAGGCACTTGATAATATTGGCTGATAATAATAAACTCAGATTTTATTTAAGCAACCTTTAAGACTTATTTTTTGCTGTGCTAGAATGTGAAGGAGCCACAAATAGGGAAGAGATTGGTTTTATACAAAGGGCCATCTGAAAGGAAAATGGAAGATAACACATGACTTCAGATGGCAAACAAAAACCTTATAGATATTTCAATATTATAGTATCATAATCAGGAAACAATAATTCTGAAGTATCTAACGTGGGTGGTGATGGGCTAAGTTGTCATAGTGTTATCAGAGACAAATAAATAAGTAGGTAGATACAGGAAAGATGATACTGTTTGTGGACTTCATCCTCATGAACATTGTTATTTTGTGTAATTTGTATATTGTGAAGGGAGGGGGGTGTTTCAGGTAGAAAAGTCAGGTCTCTTCTCTCATGTTCATTATCTCATACCCGGTACCTAGAACAGTGTATAGAACATAGAAAGTAGGCCAACAGGAAAAAGTGTCGTACATGATGGTCTGAATTCTTTTTCTGCTGTATTGATGACATTTACCAGGGCAATGCCTTGCTCTGCAATAACTTGTGAACATAACAATCATTACCAGCCTAGGGTTTGGGTACAGATAAGGGAAGTTTCCAGTACGTTTCAATATCTAATGGTCCTGGTAACCCTATTTCATTCAGTCAAAGTACATAATGCTTTCTAAAATAAATTTACATTCACCTGGCTTTATTTTAAAATAATTTGCATGCTTGATTACTAGTAGGCTTGATTTTCTGCACACCTCAAGATTAATATCAGGATGTGGTTGCTGATATTTGCATTTGCATAATATGCACAACAGTGCAGCCCAGTTTTACCTTCTCGAATGGGAGTTCATAAATTGCATTTGAATTACTGAGATTCACGATTTTGTTTTAGTGCCTGAGAATGACTTAGTTTAATAGTCTTTACCTAAAGAGCTGATGGTTCTCAAATTGTAATCCAAATGTTTTGACCTTGCTATCACTGAAAAAATGTATGAAATGTAAGGAAAATTTAGTCCTCAATTTTATGATTCATTTACTCTTCAAACTATCTTATTAAAGCCACTTCATATTCAGGAAACTTCTTAGCAAATTATTTCCAGCTTATTTCAGAGTCCCAGGAAGTTGACACTTACTAACCTAACCTAAATCCCTGTAGATTCTCCTCGTGGTATAATTCAGATCTCACACAGATTTTATGTTGCTACAATTAATGGAGAGTTTGGCCTTCAAATCCACCCTAAAGCATTTATTGTAGCAACTGAAACCAAATTTTTAGTACCTATTCGCTGTCTTTGTCCAATTTCTCCTACATTAAAGGAATAATTTTCATTGTTTTATTATTTTTTTCTGTTATTGATGAAGTTTCCTGTTTCAAGACAATATAGTTCTAGTATTTTTATCATTGTTTTCTTAAAAGGAGAAATAATCTAGGGCTTGATTTGTCCAAAATAAATAAAATCACAATTTTAGTGAGACCCAGATGCCTTTGTACACCCAAAGGCATCTGCTTTAACTGGTACCAGGGGAAAAAAGAATAAAGGTCACTTGATAACATGTTAAATCCAAATTGAAAATCATATGATGAAAATAAATGAAAGGAAATAAAAGACATATTCTGGGTCATTGGACTAAGGTGACCTGGAAAGGGTTGGAGGTATAAGTGTGTACAGAGAATTGAAAGCATATTTATGAAGCAATTTTATGAACTGGAAATCTATAGGATTTTTATGTAAATTTTTTAGGAAAGATGAGGAGAGGGATGAAATAAGACAACCACAATTTACTGGGGTGTTATCACGGAGTGAGGTCATAGTTTTCTCCAAATTGATTGTAAATAGACCACATATGCTGTAGGCATGTACTGGCTAGTGGGGTTATCAAGTGCCATCAGTAAGCGGAATAGAGTATGTCGTCTTGAACTGTTTGAGGTATATGGTGATTTTAAAAGAAAGCAAGACAGAAATTTTAAAAGAAAGTAAGGCAGAAATTCAGATGTATTTGTGATTGTTGGAGTGATCTTATTTTTGATCCTCTGCCAGAGATCATACTCCAGGGTCTGGAGCAGGGGAAATTTCCACAGAGGCAGAAGCCTAACGTTCATTTTACCATTTACCTGGGGTGGAAGGTTCTGTTCCTCTGTTTATATTCACTCCTCAGTTCAGCCCTTGCCCACACTTTATTGACATATATTTACATACAATAAATGCGCTCATTTTAAATGTACAGTTTTATGAGTTTGGACGAATGTCAAATATATGACGTTTGAAAAAAATGACATTTGTGTATTAAATCGGCACACTAAAAATGCCCATTTATTCAACACTCCCATCAAAAACAAGACATTTCGATCATTCCAGAATGTTCTCATATATTCCCTTCCTGTCATTCCCCTTCTCTGCTTCTACTGCATGAACTTTCGGTTCTGAGTTTTATTGATGTATTTCACTTTTTCCCCGGACTGCATAGTAATAGAAGTAACGCATGCGCACTGACTGCGTCTTAGGTCTTTGGCTCCGTGACACTGTAAGATTCGTCCCTCCAGGTCAGTGGTTTGCTTTTTAACTGCGGAGCAGTTTTCTGTTATAACAAGTCAGTTTATTCACTCTCTTCTTAATGGATACTGGGGTTGTTGCCAGTTAGTTTTAACTTTTGTGAACACGAACATTCACCTATTAGGCATATTTTCTTTGAGTGCCCTCATCTTTAACATGAAAGAAAAATACACTTTGTAGTAAGTTGAGTAATAGCCACACAAAGTTCTCTAATCCTAATCCCTGACATCGATAACTGTTACCTTATTTGGATTAGGATTTTAAAACGAGGAAATTCCTCTAAATGCAATCAGCTACACTGTATAAGTGAAAGACAAAGGGAGTTTGGAGAAACACAGAGAAGAGAAGGAGGCGACGTGTTCCTGGGGGCAGAGATGCAGCCACAGGGCCGCAGCAGAGCAAGCTCGGAGCTACCAGCAGGTTGACGGCTTCTCTTCGGGGGCCCCCAGAAGGAGCACAGCTTTGGTGGAGTCAAGATTTCTACCTGCTGACTGTTGGGACGGCGTAACCAATGGCTAGACGTGGCTTTCTTGGCCAGATCCCTGTTGGGTTCCAACTCCAGACCTGGCTAGGGCTTCCTTGCTCTGCAGCGGGGCCTGGGCAACCTCGGACACAAACGCAAGCGCCACGGTGTCTGTCCCCTGAGTGCAGGAACTGGCGTCCAGGCCAAGTGGCTGTACGACTGAGGAGCCTGACGCTGCCGCGGGGAGGCACAACCTGCCATGCCCCATCCTGTTTATTTTGAAGCTGATCCCAGACATCACTTTATTTCTTCTCTGAATATTTTAGAATGTATCTCTCCAAGGCAATGATTCTTCAAAATAACCTCAACATTTATTACACTCCAAAGAATTATCAATAATTTTGAAATATTAAATGTCTAATACATCTTCAAATTTCAAAAAAAAAATTTCCCCCTTTCTAGAACCGTGAAAGAATAAATTTCTATCATTTTAAAATACTGAGTTTGTGGCAATTTTTTACAGCAGATTAGTGAAATGAAACACCCGCTTCCTGGTCTTTCCTGTCTTGCTGGTTTTGATTTGAAATTGGGGATGTTATGGGGGGACAGTCTTGTTTGGGAAAGAAGGCATGCCTTCCCATGCCCATTTCAACTTGCCCCTGGATAACTAAACATTATACTAAATATATTTAGTATAATATGTTTGACTAAACATATTAACTAAGCATTATTTAATAACATATAGTTATTAGTTAACCTATTTAAACATATTCACTAAACATTACTACTAATTATATTTAGAAAAGCATGAGTTGGCACATTGTTTCATAAGGATGAAAAATATTTTGTCATGGTGTTTTTCCTTTTTTTAATATTATGGGTAAAATATGATCATCTCAAGAACTAGAGAAAAAAAAAATGCTGGGAACAAAACCCACCAGAACACACTAAGGACAAAGAAAAATATTGGCAAGGACTTTGTTCTCAGTGACTTGTGCATGGCGTGTTCATCCACAGCCCACACCATTTCACTTGATTATTTCTATTAGGTTAAAATGTGTCTATTATGTTTACTAGGAGAATCTGGAGCGTGTCCATACATCTTTAGTTGTATCATTAAAATTTAATTCAACAACCCGCCGTTAAACACATGGCTTCGGGTAACTCTATGTGTGTGTAAGTAACCAAAGGGGTTTGGGTACAGATTGCACAGACCCACTCTCTAATCTCAAACTGTTTCCATTCAGTAATAAAAGAGATTTGAATTACATAGCTGTAACAACTAGAAATGTTTCAAATAACATTTTTACAAGCAAAAAGACACCTCTGTATTAAATATTGTTAACAATAATAAAAATATTTTTGAATGCATCTTCATACTTCTATTATGAGTCACATATGGGGGAAGGGGAATCTTATTTTTCCTCTAATTGGAAAAACACATACATACACACACAAGCAAAGCACTCAGACTCCCCTCCCGTCTCGTACTATCGATGGCCCTTCATGGCTCAGCTCCTTGAAATTGTATTTGTCATCTTGCAATGCCTTCATGTCCTCTCCTCCTACTCACAGAAGGAGGTTGAAATCAGCCTTCCCATTTCACCCTGCCAATGACACTTTCAGGCAAATGTCATCAATGACTGACTTGCCAAGTTAATTCAGTTTGTCTTTTAAAAGTCCTCTTTCCCTGTTCCTCTGTTGTATTTGACACTGTCTAATTTTTTCAGCTTGAGAGATTCCTTTTTGTGTCTCCCATGAAATCATTGGGGTTAGAATGTTATACTAGATAATTACTTGCCCATAATATAAATGTATGAAGTGTTTGTATAAAAGAATTAATAAGTTATTTTGCTAATCGTAGTAGCTCATAGTTTTGATACATAACCTGACACATTTTCAAATATAAAAGTATAATAAAACTCGTAGACATGATAATGCACAGGAGAGGCCAGGTCATTTTGTAATTTCAAGTTGCTTCATGTTATTTCTCGTATGTAATTTTTTTTTTATAAGCCAATGGTATCTCAATTACTTACAACACAATTATTTTTCATATTTTCTCTTTAAGAATGAGATTTTAGAGACAATATTTATTAAACTTACATTTTAAATCAAAGGCTTTTTGAGAGATTTTCATTAGTGGCTATGAATAATAGTGGATAATTTTAAGATAAAGAAATTGACAACACTTCGTATTTAACTCTTTGTTATTTGCAAAGCTGTATTTTTTATTAGAATCATGCAGTTTTATTCCAACCGCAATTTCATGCTGTGCTTGATTACTTTTCATTTTATTGCATTAGCATGGCACAGCATTCATATTCTTGGAATTCAATTATGTTCTAAATGGTTTGCATATTCCAAATCATATTGCCTTAGTTTCCTTTGCTTTCTATTTATATATCCCCAAACTAAGGAACATTACTTTTAAAATATTATGTGTTTAGATCTTCATAACCCAAAGATGAAAGGCATTTTTAACTTTTACCTTTATCCTATTTCTTCTATTATTCTATATTTTAATTCTTAAAAATCTTGAATAATTACTAAATTTGAAAATAATTTTCTTTGACCTTCTATTTTTGAAAACACTTCATGGTTTGTGTATACTATTTAAGGGGCACCTGTGACATTTTGATACAAGCTACAATGTGTAATCATAAAATTAGAGTAATTGGGATATCCATCATCTGGAATATCTATCATATCTGGTGTTAGGAGAATTCCAATTCTATTGCTAGTTATTTGGAAAAATATACGACTTATTGTTAATTATATTCATATTATCACTAGATCTTATTTCTTCTAACTGTGTTTTTGTACCTAATACCCCAAACTACCCTTCCTACCCTTAGGAACCATTATTCTACTCTCTATCGCATGAGATTGTTTTGTTCTTTCAGCTTCTACATATGAGTGGGAACATGCAGCATATGTTTTCCTGTGTCTGGCTTATTTCACTTAATAAAATGTCCTCCAGTTTTAATTTATGTTGTTGTAAATAACAAGAATTCATTCCCTTTTATGGCTGAATAATATTCCACTGGGTATGTGTACCACCTTTCTTTATCTGTTCATCCACTGATGGAACTTAGATGTGTGTTTTAGGTTTTGTGAATAGTGCTGCAGTAAACACAAGAATGCAGGTATCTCTCTTCTTATAAATTTCAGAATATTGCAGGGGCACACACATATTGGTTATGTAAATTGCTTTAATACATTTTAAGTCAAAGTTGTAAGTGTTCCCTATACCCGGAATATATGCACTGAACCAGTAAATATGAATGTAACCTGCCCCTCCCCCTTAGGTATCTCTTTGATATACTGATTTCCTTTCCTTCGAATATACATGTGCTGTAGGTTTGCTGAATTATACAGTAGTTCTGCTTTTAGTTTTTAAGGAGCCTTCATGCCATTTTCTACACGGGCTGTGCTAATTTCCACTTCCACCAGCATTTCCCATCCCCTCCATCCTTGCTAGCTTCCTTTTTGTTGTCTTTCTGATAAAAACCATTTTAATTGGATGTGATGATATCTTATTGTGGTGTATTTAAAGTAAGTTACTTCATGTCAAGACTTTTTTAAAATGTAAGACTATCTCTGAAAAGTAGTCAGGGTAAATTTCTGAAAGAAAGGGACTCTAAATACGGGCTGGGGGTTCAGGATCTTTTGTATCTCCTTGCTTCTGAAAAAAGCACAGATTACTTAAATCCCTGTATTTTAAGTTTTCTGATATAAGCTAGATCAAATCCTCTGCCAATTTGTTTAAAAATTACAAAAGATATATACTTTGAAAAGATGAATTAAATATATACATATATTTATAAAATTTAACAATAAATAATGAAGAGTTCTTTAAAATCTTACCAATTAGAGTAGTTGAACACTGCCAGAATACTAAACTGGCACTCTGTGCTCTTACATTTTGGCATTCATTTTTCTAGACTCCAGGAAAACCTTTTGCAAATTTGGGTGAAGGGCTCATTTGTTTTTCCAACGTGCTTCTATTGGATTTTCTCATATAAGACAGAAATTACATGAGATCCAAGAAATGGGTTCGTCAACCAGGCTAGAGATGAATGGAGTTCCAAGAACTTAAAACATCAAAAAACACTCCTACTTCTTATCAAGACATCAGTCGATGTAAATTAGACCAGAAGAATGGTAGATTCAAGGAAGGTTATCTCCAAGTCACAACAACAAAAAAATGGATAGATTTCTTGAGGGTGTGTATGTTGTGTATTAGAAGAGTTTAAATACCTGACAAAGATTTGAGGTGGAATAAGATTAAATAAGTGAGAATTAACATAATTATTAGCTTCAACTAAATTATTAATAAATAATTACATAAATATTATAGATTATCTTCAAACATTTACAAAAATGAAATAATATCATTCCCAATTAATATTCAAAAATTGATAATTCAATAAATATGTCTGGATGTAGAACTAGGACAAATTTATGTGTGTATGCATGTTTGTGAATTTATTTTTGTGCATAGACTGTAAAGTACAGACAAAAGCTCTATGTTTATCCTATATATTAGAAAGTTGATATATTATGGCTCTAAAAAAGAAGAAAAAGCAATAATAACATGACAATATTTATGTAAGTATCAGAACAGCTAAATTGTTAAAAATATCTGCCTCTCAAAAAGAGGCATGAAAGATAATTGTATGACTTTTAAGACTATTCATGAAGTATTCTAAAATTTTTAAAATTATATAAAATAAATATATTCATGTGTATATCCTAATATTTTAATTGAGATATTTACAAAATTATCTAAAATAAATTATATAAAATAAATATATTTCTAAAATTATGTAAAATAAATATCCTTATGGGCATATCTTAATATTTTAATTGGGATTTTACAGATCATGAATGTAAAATGTTTGCTATACGTGATTTGTTTGCCTAGACCAGCTTCTTTCCATTGACATAACAATTAAAATAATATAATTTGAGTCCTTTAACCTTTTGTCTAATTTCCTTATTATAAAATAGTAAAGCCAATCATTATGTAATATCTATTTAGCCTTTATATCATTTATGGAAATATTTACATGCATGCTAATTTGACTGAGAATAAATTATAGACATAGAAAGGTTGGCATTAATATTTCTCATTTATTTTTACTCAATAATCTATACTTACTTTCCTATATTCCAAGAATCAAGTATTTGCTTTGAGTTCTGCATTGAATAGAAACAAATGTAGACCAACAGTTCTAATTCCTTTTTCCTTAATTTGATATTCTTCTCTACTGCTTTCCTGTGCTACTTGGAGATGCATGAAAAGGGATTAAAATGACATCAGTTTTGAGTTATATTTACAGTTTATTTAAATGATCTCTTAAGTTCTATCACTTCTGGGAAATTAGCTAACACTTTTATATACAGTGAATTTGTTCTCTTTAAAGTTAGCTGGTTTGCCCTTTAAATAATTTACATCATTTATTGAAAATGATCATTTTTAGATTCTAAAATATTTTTTAGGTCACTGTGCCTGACGTTATTCGAATCATATTTTTATTGTCCCCACAGTAGACCCAAGATACAACCAAATATGAGTAGGTTTCCCACTACAATGCTGTTTATTGTTTTTGTCAATTTAATGACAGAATAATCCAAATGAAAAAAGTAAATGCAATTATACTAATATTCATATTTTTATGGAATATGTGAAATTCTTAAAGAATATTTTTAATCCCAGAATTTTTTATAATTTTGAGTTAGAAAATGTTCTGTTAGATGAGTAGATCTTTTCCCACTATTGATCTCTGTAGCTTTGAATAATAAAAAGCAAAGGCATCTGTTTATGTGGACCCGAAGCATGACTCCCAGCATTCAATTATATATTGCATATAAATGGATATTTTATTTTATGTGTTCTTTTTTTCCAATATAATTTCCAGCCAAATTCAATTTTAATATAAGCAAGGAACCAGCTATCACATCTTAACATAGACAACTATATAGGATATAAGAGAAAATTGATACATATTGGTAGTATAGATGACCCTCCATATTTGAAGCAGTACACTGGAAAAAGTCTCACTCACATAGTTTGTGAATGTGGTAATCAAATGTCACCAAAATGCAATGTGCCATAAAAGAAATTCAGGCAAATAAAATCATGGTTCTAATCCATAAACATACAATAGGTTTAAAAAAGGAAGTACTGATTTTTATAGAATGTTCTTATTTTCTGAGAATAATATTATTCATAAAAATCACTTGTGCTTATTCTATACAATCTATACAATGTCTTTTTTGTGTGTTATAAAATATTATGGGATACAAAGCTCAGTCTTAGGTAGTATGCCATTTAAAAATATTATTTATTTGGAATACTGTCATAGCTATTACTGGATAGCAAGTGAATATAATTTACAAAAATGATTTTTATTTTTTATATAGATCTTCATTTTAGTTGCTCAGTACTAGTTTTAATTATGGTTTCTGAGAGGGAATATTTAACACCCACTAATGTTTTTTGTTATCACAACATTTTCAATATGATTGCATTATAGGAAAAGAAGCATCACCAGCCTTGTAGGATAGGTTGTTAGTACTGCTAACTTTATCACTGAATTCACTCCTTTGTCTTCATTCTAAATTTAGTTAACTATGCCATCACATAGAAGTTTAATGAACTTTTATAATCAAAGGCAAAATCAATGTGATATTCAAATTTATTACATATAGAAATTTTTGTCATGCCTTACATCTCACATGATGTAATATACAAGTGAAAATCATTTTTAAGAACATTTTTATATTACATATAATATTTTACTGCATCAGTCACAGAGAAGATGTCCAGAGATGCATTTCTAGTATCATTGTTACTCAGTAAACTACATAATACCACTATATTTGTACACATGTAGTTATAGGCATGTGGATATTTTGTTATGCTCATAGAAAGGATAAGCTTATTTAATTATTATAGTAAATATTTGATCTTGGACATTAAAAAGACAATTTTGCTACACTACAGAGATAATTTAGTGGATACAATAAGGCAGAATGCTTTAGTTAGCCTAAATAAGGGCCAATAATAATATAATAATAATTGACATTGATAGGCACTTATTACTTGCCAGGCACTGGTATGCACTTTGCATGAATTATTCAATTTAATTTACTTGATTATGGTCATGTCTACCCAACAACAATAGCAACATAATCTATTGCATTAAAAAAGTGACTCATGTATTTTCAGATGCTTGAAAAATGTATGTAATTATAATATGTGGCTTATTTAATTGAGTGTACACATATAAATGGTTGTCTCTGTCTCCTTAGGTCGCCTAACATTTTTGATTGAAAAAAATCCCCCACGTGTAAAACACCCAGTTAATTGCAAAACCATTTGAAAATGCTTTTTCTCTGGACAGTATAGTAAATTCAAGCTATGACACAGCTCTCTTTGGCAATGATAGAGAAAATGCAAAGAGAAAGTGAGAACCAAAATCAAAGAATGAAGATGAATAACTTAAGACATTCCTGGGCCCAATTAAAGAACAGAAAATTGGCATAAATATTGTCAAGAGTGGAGAAAAAACCATTTTCATTAAGCATGGCAAGAACTGCATATGATTCTGACATGCGGGCTCAACACCACCATCGTCTCAGCTTTGCTTATGGTGTGTAAGTAGTGGTGGAAACAAAAAACAAAATGGGCAGCTAGGAAAACATTATAAGCATTTGTCGTATTTTTCAAGTCTTCCAGGCTATCCAATATAAAGATATGTAACTTTATATAGAAATACTCATGAAGTTAAATATTTAAAAAATAAATTCCAGGACTAATATTTAGTGGATGCTCCAAAGGGCAAAAGTATTGGAAAGAGCCAATATGGTGGGAATGGGCTCTGGAAAATTCATTCAAATGTGAGAATCTGATCCTCTGATTTTTTAACCCAGCATCAAGAATTATATTCTCACTTCTTTCAATTGGACTGTAAATAAGTGTGGAAATAATGGCAGCAGGTCAGTATCAAAATGGATTTTTGGATATCTTAACTCACACAACGTTCGTGGGTTGCTAGAATTTCTCCTACCTTTTATACTGAAGATCTCTGAAGAGCAGCTGATGTCAAAAAGAGAAGACAAGTCACATTGTGGATGTTGTGTTAGGGTGGACCATTTCAGTGATGAAAGAGCAGCCAAAACTAAGGTCCAACTTCTTGGAGTCTTTCCCTTTGAAATGACACAGAAACCCTGTCTGGCCACATACATCTATGGAGAAGTTTGGAGTAGGGCCTTTTCTGGTAATAGAAGATCTAACTGTTCCAGGAATAAATCACAAACCATACTGAACTTAGTCTCTGACTTGTCCCTGCCTGAGGTCAAATGAAAGGAAATAGTCCATTCACTTTAAGAGGATTGTGTACAGGAAAGAAGTATTTACTCGACATGTGTCTGTACTGATAATTCAAGTATCATGAGATCACTAAAACTTGGTGGTGTTTAAATTTAGGTTAGCTGTTCTAATTTGTATACTATCTCTTGAAACACTGACACGTGAAAACGTGATTCTCTAATGTTTGTGATAGGCCATGGGAGGCATGTAAAACCAAAGATTTGTTACCCTTCCATTGCCCTTAAGCAAGATTAAATTTTGAATTATAATTATTTTTACCTATACTATCAATAATATACCTCTAAACCCGACAAAATTAATAGCCAACAGAGAGCCTTTCCTACCAGCTTCAATAGTGAACAAAAAGACTACACTAGCCTCTTGGGCACTGAGAATACATTTTGGTTGCTATTTAAATAATGAATATAAAAGTAGCTTAAGTACAGGTTCTGTAAACTTGAAGTGTATATTTTCTGGCTAGTTTAATAAATTTTGTTTTTAATTGTTACTGACTTGGCCCACTATTAATGTTTCTCTTGTCCTCCACATGACTGTTGCTAACAGAAGTTGTTAGATAACTTCTGTTTTCAAGTGACAGAAATACGCGAGACTTCCTGGTTGGCTAACAATTGATGACTGGAAAAGAATAGAGTTGAAATTTGCTCACATTCTCGCTCTCTCTCCATTTTGCTTTGCTCATTTTCTTCTACTATGGGTGACAATTCCATGCAAGAGGGTGAATTTTAAAAAATTACTGTAACTTCTAATCTTCTCAGCCCCATAACTTCACTAGCTCCAGTAAAAAAGTCACAGGGAAGATTGTGATTGTCCCGGCTATACCTCATGTGTACCCCAGACTAATCTCCATAGTAGAGAATTGGGAGATCAGATTGGTCGACCTGGATCATAAGTCCATTCTCATCAAGGGGATAGGATACCATCTTTGACAGCACACCTACTCCCACTAGGACCGAAGCGTGAAGCGTGGGGTGGTCCTCAAAGGAAACGCTGCTGGACAAGCCCCTCGTGTCCACTGTGGCCAGAACTTGAATTGCAAGCTGGAACTAAAAAACTACAGAGCAACCCTTTAATATCAATATTAACGTATTTTCTTACCGCATTAGGGCCTAGTCAGAAAGTGACGCCAGTTATTTTAATAGAGCATTTAGCATAAACAATTAGTGAAAGAGATACTGAAAGACTTTAAAAATACAGGCAACTCTGAGGTGTTGGAGAGAGTGGAAATGCAAGAAGCAGCCACCACTCTAGGTCTAGATAAAGCCTCCTCTAAGGAAAGAAGTTGGAACTATTAGAAGCTACAAGAGCAACTATTAGAAAATCATTCAACATCATTCGTCATCAGGGACATGCAAATTAAAACCACACGTAATATTCTCTCACACTTGTTAGAAAGGTTTTTATCAAGAGGATGAAAGACAAGAAATATTGGTGAGGATGTAGAGAAGAGGGAGCCCTTGTACACTGTTTGTGGGAAGGTAAATTATCATAGCCGTTATGAAAAATACTATGGAACTACCATCTTTTCTAGCAATCCCACTACTGGTTATATATATTAAAACACCATGCAGTCTTTATGTCAAAGAGATATCTGCATTCCTATGTGCAGAGAGCATTATTCACAATATCCAAACTGTAGAAACAACCTAAAAGTCTGTCAGTGGAAGAATGAATAAAGAAAGTGTGATGTATTATCAAGATGGCTATCCAGAAAGTATCCAGCCATGTAATATGAAAAACAGAATAGAATACTATTTGGCCTTAAAAATGAAGGGGAATTCTCTCATTGATGACACATGTTTGAACCTGGAGGACTTTATTTTAAATGAAATCAGCTAAGTGTAGAAAGTCAAAAACTGCATGATCTCATTTATATATGGGGTGTACGAAAGTTGAACTCACAGAAACAGAATGAAATGATGGTTACCAGAGACCTGGGTATTGGGATGATTGTAGAGATGTTGGTCAAAGGGCAAAAAAATGCAGTTAAACAGGAGGACTAAGTCCAGCCGATCTATTATATAGCCTGATGACTACGGTGAAAACACTGCATTACATTTTTGAAAATTGCTGAGAAAGTAGATTTTGAATACTGTAACCACACGTAATAAGTATGGGAGTAATGGATATATTAAAAACCTTTATCAAACCATTTCACAATGTAAAACATTTTCAGTTACACACATAAATGTATAAAAATTTCATTTGTCAATTAAAACCCATAAAAATAAGTTACTTATCAAGAAAACAATTTTAAAGCTAGACGATTGAAGCAGAGCTAGGACCCAGATCACTGTGGAGGAAGTGTTAGCCCACCAGTGAGGGTGTCAGTCAGGACCTAGAATGAGGCTTGTTGTCCAGATGTGGGAGAATGAACTAAAAACAGGCTTCAGATGCCACTCCTGGGTGCAGAACATTTACTGAGACGATACTTAAAGGAAAAGAATGTACAGCAGGAGTCAATTCTTTTTTCCATTTCAGCCTGCTGGTCTCCTTCGGTGCCTCCTGTTGGCAGAGCCTACCAAAGTTCCCTCCAGCAAAACAGAAATGCAGTTTATAGCTCAGCAGAGAATAGAAAGGTGGGGCTTGAGGCTGAGAGGCAACAGCCTGATCATCAGCTCAGTAATGTTGGAACAGCAATTCTGCATCCACGGGAGGATATTTCATACAGTGGCAGTGGATTTTATGTGTATCTATAGATTCAGCAATAATTAGAACATACACATCTGAGTGTGATTTCACCCCAGCTGTCTCTTACACTTACTCCTACTTCACCACTATTTTATTTAAATATTGTAGTCTGACACCTAGTCCTTTCTGTTAAGGTTGGAGATTTCTGGAATTATATTCCACTTAAATCTTGCAGCATACACATTCTGCTTTTAAGAAGGGAGCTGGCTGAAACTCTTCTTTGAGTTATAAATTTGGAACTGTGAGAAGATTCTTCTGAGACAACAGGTCCAACTGAGTTCATCATTTTCCTTAATATTATTTTTTCCCTTCTGTCTCTATGGTTATAGCTTAAAACGCAGCTGTATTAGCATAATTTTTGCCTGTACTCTGGCCTGGCAAAAAACATCATGTAGAGTCTGTTGAGAATTAGAAAGGTCATCTCCTCTGTGGCTATCTTTCCTGGGATTCCTCACCATAATCTCTCATATATTGAGAATTTAACACAAATACCGGTCAGCAGAAGTTGTCTGAGAACATTGCTTAAATATAGCTTATTTGAATAGAAACAATTTTTATAGGAGAGATTTTTTTTTCTTTAAGTGCATACTGAACTTTTTGTTTAGAAAATATGAGTTTTTAAAATCATCGTTTTAGTTTAATTCTATTTGTTTTGTTTCTTTCTTTTGTAAATTTTAAATATGTATAATACTTTTACCTTTTCCATAGACCATTCCTAACATTGGTTCAGAAATTCCACCCTTAAAATATTTGGGTGATATAAGAGTCCACCTTAAAATCAAGGATAGCTGCAAGTAACACCTAAATTAGGATTTTGTTATGATAAAGATAGTATGAGTTCTATCAGGAGCACTGTAGCAATCCTGATAAGGCTGCATAAGTGATTCGTTTTTGAAAATTTGCTAAATAGCAGTGGAAAAGTTTAATGTGGAATCTAACCACAGCTAATTATATGTATTAGCTATGTTGAGTAGTTTGCTAGCCCAGATAACCTTTAAACTTTGGCTGTAATGGTAATTTACTTAATGGAGAGGCTTAATAGAAATATTGTAACAAATGTACCTCCTTAGATTTACTGAGATTGGATTGGGAAGTTAGAAGACAGGAGTGTGCCGTGCACACACACTGACAGAAAACCATGTTATTTTAATGATTCATAATTTCTAATTAGCCATGATTATTCTGAGTGGTTGTGGATATACATTTTAATTGTATCACATACTGTAATTTCCAATTTCCGCAGAGATGCTGATGAAGTGAAAGTCATATTGCAAAGTCATCATTTAAATATTTGAGAAATGGAAAGCTTTAAGAAGGATAAATATCCACAGCTTAATTATAATTTTCATCGATCTCAGAAGTCAATTTTGCCCTCGTTATATGGATGGCTGTCTTTGTTCTCTTCCCCAGCTCAACATCTTCCTGGGGTTTGGGAAATTGGATGCCTCACTCTCTCTGGATAGAGAGCATGCCGTACTTCCATTATGTATTCAGCTTCTTAAGGACATACAGTAGATAGAGGAGCTGAGATAGGGTGAGTGGAGCAAACAAGACAAATGCCATTCTTGTATGATAGTTTAAATTTGGCTGGAATTGGGTGCTGCAGGGTGAAATACCTCACCTGGACACTTAGCCCATACATGGTTGTTTAATACAGGTAACTGAAGCCCAGTCAGCCAGATTCAGCTTGTCTTTAGGATTAAAATTTGAAAGCAAAAGAATTGGCAGCTCTGCAAGGAAGAGACAATTGTCTGAACAAGGTGTCTCCCCATAGCTTCTGATGTGAGAAGAGAAAATAAAGCAGGTTATCCGATGTTTACCTTCATGGCTGTTAGAACTACATGAAGAAATGTGGTGGCCTCTTCTAGATCTAAGGACATTTGTTGAATCTTATTTGTCTTGTAATACATGGCACACATGAGCTGAAATAAGTCTATTCATAGATAGGCTTCTTGAAAGGAGTGCTCAGCTTTGTACATTCAATTCTCAGAAACTCAGTACAATAGTTAAGAAGAGTCTGTCTATCTAATATCCATTTGTAACAACACAAAGAGCAGTTTCTTGGTATTTCTTGAAAATGACTAGGGGGCTGGCTATGAACAAATATTCTTGCATTTTGATCGAGACATGGATATAATTTATAATAGCATTAACCAAAGCAAAAATTACTTATTTAAAGTATAAATGATATTCAGTGGGGTTTGGGGTAGTTATTTTAACTCTTCCTCACCAAGGAAATGATGATTATACTTAGCAAGATATGACCAAGAGAATAATCTCATCCTTATATTCTTTAGATTTTAATTTCTCTTCTTGTGTCCTGTTTGACTTGACTTATATCTTTCATGTCTGTCTTGAGCAATAACAATATAGTTTTATCGATTTCATAAATAGATTCCAATTAGTAATTTCAAAAAATAACATTGCTTGAAATTTACTTACATAACTGTGATATAGCCCAGGAAAACGGTTATGTATTTTGTATAATACATTGAGATTTATTTATTCAGTTAACATATGCCATAGTTCATAAACCATGTACTGTTATACTTGCTTCAAATTACCAAAACATTCTCATGGCATTTTCTTTAAAAGGAATATAAACAACAATATACTTCTTTAAGTGCTTGAAACATACTTAGAATTTTATTTATTATTATTACAAAGTATATATCCCCTAAGAATATATTTTATATAAGAAATATGAACAGGGTTTGGCACTGACATATCAATGTGTGATCTTTACCTCCTTGAAACTTATGAATTAGCAATAAAGCCACACAATTAAACAACAAAACTAATAAAAGTTAATAAATACTATAATAGACCAAATAAAGGGTATCTGTGAAAATACATAACAAGAGCAAGTTGTTTAAACTAATGGCTACTTTCTTTTGTATGGCTACAACTCTTTTATGCACATAGTTTAAGTTCTCGGTGTCTATTTTTAAAATAAAGGAATAGCTGAATCCAAGGTCTTCCATCCCATTTGCCGTTTGTTTCCAATGTTCTCTACATTTAGTATGTGGAAACATATTTTACTTTCTAATCTTCCCAAAGGAAAAAGGGCCTTTCATTTTGAATCAGAGGTTAAAACTGATAACCCTTTGGGTAACATCATGTAATTCTTGACAGCTGTTTTTAAAATAGTATAATCATCTTATATAGGTACTGCAACTTAAGAGATAGAACTTTTTTTTGACATTTCACACCCATTGCTAAATAAATAAATTTCTTCTTATATATCATATCCTTTTTACTTCATATAGATCATGGGATAGAGATAAAAGAGACAGAGAGATTAGTTTTAAGTTCTTGAGAAAAAGCAAGAATATCTATATTGAAGGTTTATCACTAGAGACACTGATGATAAATGACCTATTTTCAAAAGAACTCATAGTTTTCAAAAAAGAATGGGTCTCCAAGTTGTAATCACAACTCAGAGAACATTCCCCAACTGCTCTGGAGCTTTTAACTGTCAGGTCAAGGCCCTCACGGATTCCATTACTAGAGTTAGAGAGAGTGGAGGACTTGTTTGTAAATATTTCAGACAACTTTTGACCTCTATGTCTGTCTGTGTATCTTTCGGGGGAGAGGATCTATACTTTTTAATCTGTTTTTCAAATAAAGCCATGACTCTAAACTGGGAAGAAGCCCTGGCCTCCAGGATCTGGGAAGTCAGTTGTATCTATGAAAGAGCATCAAACAACCTGAGAAGTAGCATCAAATAGCCTTTTCCATGTGGAACTAGATGGCTATTGGTGAGCCCCTGCTCTGATTTTTTTTTTTCATAAAAACCCAATGAGATTCACGGTGATGAGTCACTTTTCAGTATGAGCCAAGCAGCATGAAACCCCTATTACAAGAGCTTCCTTAAAGATGAGCTGGTTGATTTGTGACATGAAATGTCTTCTAGCATACAATTTTTTCAAAAGAAAGTTAATCAGGAAAGAGGAGAAAAGAGAATATTTATGACATTACATGCAGCCTGTGTTGTGCACCTTTCCTGTTGAATACATAGGGGGAAATTATATTATGCCTTTTATATCATGTTACATCATACGACCTGATCTCCTAAGCATACTTTGCTCTCATAGAAAGAAGGACACTCAGTCCTGGTGGAGTGTCATCTTTATTTATAGGTGAGAGAGTGTACCATTATCTTAATGTAGCACTGAATAAGAGACACACTTTTGTATTTATCAAGCTCAAACTTGGAGCCAGTTTTCCTGGGTTTAAATTCCGGCCCCATCACTTAGGGTTTTTCTGTTATTCTGAGCAACTTCCTTATGTCTCTCTGATCATTTGTAAAATAGAAATGCTGTTATAGTAAAGTTAAATTGTACATGGGATTTGTTTTAGAATTATTTGGTACTATTTCTTAAGTAGTTAAAACAGTGTCTAGCAAAGAGTAAGCACTACTATTATTTTAAAACTAAAATTGAGTTCTAAAAGTTTATCTTAATAGAAAAGTCTTATCTACATTGCTGAGATTTTTATTTTCTGTTTATTTAATTGTGTGACATGAATCCCTTGCAATAAGTCTTTGAACCTCTCTCAGGCCTGCTGCAGTAAAGTTTTGGATGAGATAAGAAGAAAAAACAGCACCATGTGCTAAAAAACAGATGTGGTTCTGGCTCTAAGGGCCGGCTTGTGTGTTTGTATATATGTTGGTGCAACTTATTGGGGTTAGAGGAGAGTTTATAGTAAAGAATAAGTAAGTGCCAGAAGAAAGGTCATTATTAGCACATAATGAAAGGAATATGCAATGAAAGGCTTTGGGGAACTTATTGATGTCAATGATTTTCCTAAAATTTGATGTAATACAAACAATTTTAGGTATTTCAAACATGCATTGTTTTAAGGCTATGCTGGGTTGCGTGCTACACAAGGGGTAATGCTATTATCTGAATCCAACTCAAGAGTCAGTCCAGAATGTTCTTTACCTTCAGAATAAGCATTTTACTCTTAAACCTGGAGATATATAGGCAAATCATTCCATGCTTTATTTTTTTGATCTTAAATGTCTTTATTTAAAAAAAAAAAATCATTTCTAAATCTCTCAATGTAACATGAGCCAAAAGACACCAGGGCATTCTTTAGCAATACATTTTAATTAATCTCTTTAAATGTAAGTTGTCAAAAGTTTTTCTTCATATTATCATGCAGTGCCGGTCTCAATACAGAGCTGTTGCAACTCTAATTCACAGCTGGAGATTTCCAGTTACCAAAGATTTTCGATTAATTTGTTCCCAGTGGTTAGTAGAGTAATATCATAAGTTCCATTGGAACCCATTCTCAATCAGGTTTACCACTGAAGTAAATTTTCAAGATAAATCAAGTCCCTGAATGCTGCTATTGATGAAATAGATTCTGCAGACTGCATTTATAAAAAGTAAGCTCCTAATTTATTTTGTCTTTGTCTATGGGGTAAGGAGATATATGATGTGATGTTTCTTATATTTGGCTCATCCTAAAAATTATGTGGGAATTGAGCTACAGTGGGCACTAAAATTTTTATTTTGAAATATATCTTCCAAGTGTTTTTAGAATGAAGGAAAGTAACAATATAAAGTGAAATAAAAATGGTTGAAACTTCCTAGGATGTCTTGGGAGAGTAGACAGTTTTGAGGGACTTAGAGAAATATTATTCTGCATTTTACAACCATGGCTTTTATAAATAAGAAAAAAATAGAGTCAGGAAGCACAAATAAAATTAAAAGACTAAGGGATACAAGCTTTACAAATAACTTCTTTTCAACACAGATAACACATTTTTACATAATGAAAACAAAAACATAATTGGAAAAATTATAGCTTCAATTCAAATCTCAAAACAATAATCATGTAACTTTACTTAAAAAATCAAAAAACTTTAACAGAATTGTGTGACATTGAGAACATGAGAGAAAAACTGTGATGTGTTGAAATAGTAGAAACTCACAGGAAGAATGGAGACCAACAGAGTTTTACAGACTGGATAGGCTTCCTCTGTGCTAGACAGTTAAATCTGAAAATTCAACTCATAGGGTTAGAAAAGGATAAAGGCTGAGACGAAGAATTTTTTTCTTTTTTAACTTAAGAGTAATAATGTAGATTATAAAAATATTTTAACCTCAAAATACATAAAAGCTCTTTACTAGTAACAAACACTAGTGAACCCGTATGTCAAATTTCATCCAATGTGACTACTCCAGAACCAGGATCCAACCTGACATTTCTGCCTTCTCAGATCAGTACTTTTCTAAAGTTCTTTTACAGAGGTTATTAATCTAGTTCATTTATCCAGGTTTCAAACTGTTCCTGGTCTGTAATTTTATTTCTTCAGCTATTTAGTATAGTAGGGTTTTCTAGAGAAATAGAATCAAGAAGGTCTATGCATGTGTGTGGATACACACACCACCGCCAGGTCTGAGTGGCATTGTAAACAGTGCCCTTACAACAAACTGCCTGTCTTTGTCTATTTGTGCTGCTATAACAAAATTCCACAGGCTGGGTCCTTTATTAAAAACAGCAATTTAATTTGTCACTGTTGTGGAGACTGAGAAGTCCAAAAACACAGCACAGGCAGGCACATGGTGACGGCCTTGTTTCTGTGTTTTAACATGTTAGACGGCAGATGGACAAAAAGAGATAAACACTGTGTTCACACAACACAAGAAAAATAGAGAGTGAACCCGCTCCTGCAGGCCCTATTTATAGCCCTAATCCATTGATTAGAGAAACCCTCCAGGCCTGTTACTTCTTAAAGGCTGTGCCCCAATAACGTTGCATTGGGGATTGAGTTTCTTTATGAATTTTGGGGAGAGAAAAATTCAAATCATGGAACTACCTCTTGTCCATGGGGTGAATTTATTTTTACATCTCTTTTATTTTTTGTATTAAGCCAACAGAGGAAAATAAGTTCTAATTCTACTTTAAGTTATTGATCCATAGTGCAAGAATGAGAAAATAATCCCTTTATTATAGTTACTTTAAGTCAAATAATTCCATTCTACATTATTTAAAATGAGCATTATGGAATATAGTAATAGAAATGACATTATAATTCCTATGAAACTAAATCTATGTAATCTATTTTGTTGAGTGACAGAAATTTTAAAAGACAAAATAATCTATAGATTAATCTCCAAAGTCTTTTAAAGTATAGGTGTCTTTAAGAATCACTAATATAATGTAATTTATATTAGACTACTTTATATTTTGACCAAAATTATTACCCATAAGCATGTAATAGGAAGAAAAAGAAACATCACATGATGTGTGAAATACATCAAATACCTAAACAAAGCTTTTTGGATATATGGAGAATTGACTGCATGCTTATAGTGATTTAAAATAAAATACTAGTCTGAATATTGTCAAGAAGGAATAGAAAGAAAATGAAAAGAATCAGTATGCTCAGATTATCCATGAAAATAAAAATAGAATTTTCATTATTAATGAAACTTGGATATCCAAGTCCCCATTCCATTATTTCAGAAATGTTTTTAGATATCAATTTGATGCTATGTCAACTCAAACTGGAAATAATTGTAACTGCATTCAAATTTCCTGAAATGATATAAAATCGTATCTTCAATTGTAACACAATTTCTAAAGCTGTGGTATTTTTTGTGAGTCTAAATTTCCCCAACGATGCCGTGGCAAATTTGGAACAAATGAGTTCATCCGTCTTTGGGTAACGTTCTTTGCCTAGTCTAGACAGAGGGCATCTGATTTTGCATTCATGATTTTAGGTGGAAACTTTCGTGTTATGGAATTTATCTAGATTAATCCTCTCTTTTTATCCATTCCTGTTCCTCAGAACACCTGGTTTTTTTCTTTGGTCTTTCCAGGCCATAATATGTGGCTAAAGGTTCCATTCTCCTTCCTGATCTTCTGTTCTTTCTCCAACTCAGGATCTAAACTGCCTCCAAAAATTGTTCCCTCCCTTCTGTTCACAGATTCCTGTCACTACTAGGTAAAGAATTGTCTATAGTGATATATTTTTTTCTTTTAAAACAGCAGAAGTAAAAAGAGTTGTGGCAAGGAGATATATGAAGAATAGGAATATCCACGCTTGTCTGTACATGATTCTGTTAATGAGTTGATTCTACACTTTGGATACTTTGTCAACAGGGAGATTATGATTCATATCCTCAGCCCCGTTCCAAAGCACTTCTAGTTTCCCAAGAAGTGTATCCCTGCCAAACTAATTTACAAAAAACAAGTTCCAACCTACTTTCCTAATATAATTTTTAATATAATATCCACTTAGAGTTGTATCTGTCTATAACCCAATAAGGACATTTTTTAATGAATACAAACTACTTTTGCACAAATTAGTGAACTTACACAATTTTTAAAGATTGAAAATCATGACTTAGGTTCTGTCAATGGGTCCTCTTTAATGCAACTGAATACACACACCCCTCTATCACTAGCTTCTTACTCTATTGCTAAATGGACTTTTGTGTGTACATGAGACTAGGTAGAAGGAGATATGGTTTTAGTCCAGATTTACAGACGTGAAAATGCAACTTCTTTCCACTCCAAATTCTCCTTTATCAGACAGCTTAGTAGTGATCATTGGTCAGAGACAGTTTTTGGTTTAGGCTAGAGGAAATTGAATTGAGGACAGGTTTAATTTAATTTAAATTATGTGGGATATATATGCATTTATCACTCCATATATATACATATATATGTTTTACAGCCATTTTTGTAGTTAGGTGGATAGCCCAGTATAGACTATCAATGACCTAATAGATAGAAAGCCTAATGACTTTCAGAAGTACTGATATGGACAAAAAAAAAATACTTGATACATCTAAAATGGTGACACAAAAGTACAAATCCAGTATGTCATCCAGTTAGCTAAAAAACTTTGCTATTTTTCTGATTTGTGTCACTTTCCTAGTATTTAATATTTTCAATTTTTGTAACTTAATGAAGGGAGTCATATCTCATCATCTTTGCATATTCTTTTGGTTAGAAACAAGTCACTAAGTCTGCCAAATTAAAACACAGTTGCACAAAAGTGTGAAAAACAGCAGGCAGGAAATCATAAGGGGATTTACTTTGGGAGTCTGTCTCCTATACAATTTTGAATAGATCCAATTCCTATTTTTTTCCCACAGCTTGATTAATTAGGATACATTTGGTTGAAACTCAAATTGAATAAGCTTAAGCAAAAAGTGTGTGTACTAGCCCAAGAAATACAAAGAATCATTGAAAAAGGTCCCTGAGAGACATAAGTGATGCTAGACCACAGAGATAGTAGGAATCTGGAAATCAGATGTCTCCAAGACCATGTTTTAGTTTTGTTTCCCTCTGCAGGATAACTTGGGTTAGATGGGTTGCCAGCCCATGGAGGGATTAACTGTGGTCAGGGCATTGGGTGCTCTGATTGGCCTGGATTAGATAAAGTGTCCTTTATGGATTCATCAACTCTGGTTAAGTGTACTCATTAAATAATTGTTTAACTCCTAAGAATGTGGAATAGGCAATTCTCAAAAAGTGATTGTGAACTCCTAATAATATTCACTTATCACTCCATATCCATGGGGGGGGGGGAGCTGGAGAATACTGAAATCCTTGGATGCTCAAGTCCCTTACATAAAGTGACAACGTTTTCATATAATATACATGTATTCTGCTGTACTCTTTAAATTGATGCTATATTATTTATAATACCTAATACCTACATATCATTTCATTCACATGGATTTGACGTAGTACTCACAATGCAAAAATTCAAGTTTTCCATTCTGGAACTTGTTGGAATTATTTTCCTGAATATTTTTAATCTGAAATTGATTGTCTCCATGGATAAAACCCCACAGATAGAGAAAATGAATCTTCAGTTGTATATTATGATAAATATCTAAGAAGTGTTTACTTTTGTTTGTCCCTGGAATAATCACAGGATTTGTCTATTTGTCGTGATGCCATAATGCACTGCAGTTCATCTCCTACTACTTGTATACCTAGCCAACATACTATGAAAGCAAAACTTCTTAGTCCTGCATATCCTATACAATTAATTATCCTCCCTTCCTTCCTTCCTTGCTTTTTTTTTTCCTTCTGACGGACTCTCACTCTGTCACCCAGGCTAGAGTGGTATGGTATCAGCCTAGCTCACAACCAACCTTTTTTTTTTTTACTCCAGGGAAATTTTTAATGGCACAGTTCTGAGGTCACACAAAAAAAAAAAAGAAAGAAAGAAAGAAAGAAAAGAAAAGAAATCTCTGGGGAGTTAAAAAGAGATTTTCCTTGGGTCACAGGGTGTGGGAGATCACATGGGCTGCTTCAATGATAGTATAAGTGGTTGGATGTTGCTTGTCACCTGGGCAGGGCTGTAGGCGTGGGCAAGGGCAGGTTGCTTCAGTGGTTGACTATGAAGAGTGGGTTGAGCTGGCTCAGTACTTCGTCACTCACTGAGATGCCAGCAATGTACTGCTGTAGCATCTCCCACAGCTTCTGGTTGATTTCCAACAGCTGGACTCGTCTGTGTTGGCGGCTTAATTGCTCCAGTTTCACTTTGTTGTATCTTTTCCAGAAATTCTCCATCCCTTTATTGTCCCCCATCACCTTTGTGGGCTCCTCAGTAAGCTCTCCTGAGTCATTCTCAATCCCCTCCTGCTCCTCAGGAGTCAATACTGATGAATAAAAAGGCAACACGTGATCCTTTTGCCTCTGTTTCCCAAGCAATTGGGACTACAGGTGCCCACCATAAGGCCCGACTCATTTTTCTATTTGATTAGTAGAGACAAACTTTCACTCCTGCCTTGGCCTCCGAGAGTGCTGGGATTTCAGGCATGAGCCACCATGCCCAGCCTTAATTGTTTCTTAATAGAGCTTGTAAGGCAGTTTGGGAGAATGTGTGGTTTGCACTTGGTTGTTTCACAGTGTGTTTGTGTTTATTGCTTTCTCCAGCCAAGGCAAACACCAATGAGGGCCTTTCCACCGCTTCCTACTTGTTTGCCAAGGCCGCCTGGGGGTAATGATAGTCCAGTGGTGTCAGCCACTTCAGGCCCTTTGACAGAGTTCCCAAAATAAAGAGAAGAGGAGTAAAAGAGAGGTTATTATTCATTCAGTAGTATGCTTTTTCCATGTTTTTCTTTTTTAATTATCAGGGAGGAGAGTAATCCTAATTTAGAACAGCAGACTTTGAAAGAAAAGACATCTTTCTTATGCTGCCTAGTCATTTAATTCCTGGCCAAGGTAGCTGGACAGGACTCTATGCATTTGGAGACAGGAAGATGGTCTAATTTGAGGAAATAATCTAATTTCCCATATGCTCTCCAGTGAAGAGAGTGAAGAATCAAACTCGCTGGATTTTGTTGCTGGCAATATTAAGGTTTTGTTAAAATGGAAAAATATTGATTGACTTTTACCTACATATTCACCTCAGCAAAAATCAATGTTTGTTTATCATAATCTTCTCTATAAACCTTCTACATCTCTAGCTAATAGCATATTTTCTGATATCAATATTATTTTGAGTTCTGAATAAAAACAAATCAAGTGCTAATAAATTATAATTAATGCCTACATGAATATCAGAATTAACTCAGCTAGGTTTTATTTCAAACAGTGCAATGTGAAATTATTAAAAATTCAAGTAAATAAGTTCCTTTATATGTCCATGATTTCAACTGTGTCCTTTTGCCCTTCCTCCTCTCATTACTATTTCTTGCCTTTGCCTGAATATATTTGCAATGTGGCATCAAGTTCTGGATCTATAAAATAGAGGTCATGCTTTTCCCAAAAGAGAACTGTGAAACTTTGACTAACCGCAAAACTCACTTCCAGCTTTTTCAACCCTACAGTTGTGTCAATTTGCTAATTTTAACTGTTTTTTGTCATTTACCCAGGGAATTCAGGAAGATCCTACATGAGAATACTAAAGAACTCTTTAAAAAATGGCACAATATTCTATCAAGTGAGGTAATTTAAGGGATGATGTTTATCAGGAGCTTCTGGAGAGTTGGATTTCTCCAGTCCACCAGCTTGACACCCAAACTCACTGCAGCTTCTGACCTGGATGTTTAACACAAGGAAGAGAAAGAGAAATAGCATCTCTAGGCAATGCTTGTGTGGTATGCTGTTTGGGTGTGTTGAAGAGGTAGGAGTCAGGAGGAGTGGCAGGTGGGTGTCAAGTGTCACAAGGTGGCCATTTCTAGTATAAGGTCAGGCAGAAATGCATCAAGCAGCATCACATAAGAGAAACAGGTGGGCCATAGACATGAATCAAATCATAGGGTGACTTATTTTGAGGAGAAACATCATAAATCCAAGGAGGTAAAGAAGCGAAGCAGTAGACAAAGAGGGGGCCTATAAGTAGAAGTGATCTCCCTATTCCTAAGGAGAGCTCCCTTTATGGTGAGCACGGGGACAGGCATGATACATGTGAGCTTCCACATCCTCCAACATCGGCGGGCAGAGCTGCTTTCTGATAGCAGTTTAAAACTAAAACAGCAAGTCAGTGCTCCATTTAGAATAGAATTTAACATTTCTATTATAATAAACAGTTGCTAATAATCATTTGTCTAATCCCGAGCTATCTTTCTCAGCATTTTCCTGTCTTAGAATTTAATTCTACCTAGGCTCCACAAAAGGTAACTACAAAGACACATATTGATTTAAACACAAACTGATTGGCCTCTTTTTTAACTCTCTCTTTTTTTCTCTCTCTCTTACCAACTAGCAATACTTGATGCATCCATTGTATCATAGCCACAGTTCCCTATATCTGCATGTAAAATATACCATATTTTTCCTTTAATTCTCAAAACGTTTTTACTGCAATAGGCAAGTAATACTTCTAGAATGTTTTCCAACTTCCTCACTAGGTTGTCCATTTGCCTAGTCACTTTCAGATCCACTCTTGGAAGTTTTGTCCTGACTTTTATTACAGATAAACTTAACTTTTGTGAATAACCTCACGTGAAGCCCCAAGTTAGTCATATTCCTCCATTCATGGCAACTCTAATCAGAAGGCTGCGTGGAATGCCCTTTTATCTTATTTACTTAATTTATCACTTTTGCTTCCCTTTTCCTATTCTCAAAATTCTCCTCTTGGCCTTTAGTCAACTAACTTAAGCATGTTTGATATGTATCCTTAAATTTGTATGTATTCTTGTCTTATTGCCTGGCATACATATAGAAACATGTATATATATGTGTGTGTATATATATATATATATATATGTTTAATTTATATAAATGTTATGCTAAAAGTATCATATTATTCCCTCTTCCACTTAGGATTTATTTTTAATATCTATTGATTTTTTTGTGTAATTTTAGTGACTTGCTATTAATTGCTGCCTAATAGTTCAAGGAAACCTACCCAATATTTTACTTCTGTGAAGTTATCCTTGAGATGGAAACTATCTTAACTGCTACCATAATGGTGTATTATGTTTTTTGTTTGTTTTGAATTCATTTACAGATATTTCTGATTCTCAGAGTGTATTGGTTAATTTGGGCTTCCTTAACAAATTTTCATAGTTTAAGTGGTTAATAAACTACAGAAATGTATTTCTCATAGTTCCATAAAATAGAAGATCATAGCATCAGTACAGTTGGGCTCTGATGAAAACTCCTTTCCAACTTGTTATCATAGTCTTATTTGACAGAAAACAGAGAGATGCAAACTTCCTTGGGACTCTTGTAAGGACACAATTCTCATATGAAGGCTCTGTTCTCTTGACCTCATAGAATTCTAATTATTCCCCAAATACACTACCTTTCCAAATTCTATCGCATTGCAAAATAGAATTTCAACATACGAATTTTGGGGGTACACAAACATTCAATCCACATCACACATTATGTGAATATATGGGAAGAAGCTTATAATCTCTGAACATTTGTTGAAAAAATATGTATATATCTGATTAATGAGTGTGGGGCAAGGTTGTATATATCATTTCTGTCCAGGACCATTTAATCGCTGAAGCAAAACACTCGAGAGCTCATCTTTCCACGCATCACAGTGACTGACAGCATTTGAGATGGGTTGCTACTTCATCAGTCTGAGTGGATTCAACAAACCGAGTGGGCCTGTCAACTTGGGATACACTAGCACCCAAACCAATCCTATGTTGTTACAAATTTAGGGGTTTTGGAAGTGACCACGGCAGCACCGAATCTCTACTGAGTGATGCAGTGGTCACAGATGCCTTTTCCTTATTCTGCAGGAGAATGTTTTTGGGCTATATAACCAATAATAGGACTGGGTCAGAGGGCATAAGCAGTCTTACTCTGTACAAGTGTTGCTAGAGTGCTCTTGAGTAAGATTAAGCTAGTCTGGGTTTTCCACATCCCCACTAATAATTACTACTATTCAATTTTCTTGTTTCTGCCAATCAGATGGTTGTAAAGTAGTAAATTATTTTACTTTAATTTGCATTTCTCTGATTACAAATGAGCCTGAAGATCTCTTCATATACTTGATAGCTGTTTGTGCTTCACCGTCTGTTTATCATCTGTTCATATCACTTGCCATCCTAGCTTCTTCTCACAGAATATATGTTTATTATGGTATAACAGTGGTTCTCAACCTGAGGGTCATGACCCCTTTGTAACAATGAAAATACATCCTGCATATCAAATATTTACAATTCATAACAGTAGCAAAATTATAGTGATGAAGTAGCAATGAAAATAATTTTATGGTTCAGGGTCACTACAACATGAGGAACTGTATTAAAGGGTCACAGCATTAGGAGGCATTAGGAAGGTTGAGAACCACTGGTATAGCATATTGATGCATCCAATATAGCCGATATAATATATATTACTTTTTTCCCTAACAGGAAAAATATATATTCATAGACTTTCTGTCAATGGTCACTAATAACTATTTCTCATCAAATTCAAAGGAGTTTTCTTATACACACTCATCCTTCATTTCACTATAAAGTCTTCTTCCATGATTGCTTGGAATGTTTTCTTCCTTTGAGTCTTTTGACTGGATTTCCACACTTTTTCTATTCTATTCTTAGTATTTCATTTCAGTTCCTTCCCTTTTCAAGGTTTTCATTCAGTCTTTTGTTCCTTTCTCATTCTCCTTCTTCAACATTAGGACTCATAGTTCGAATCTTTTGCCTTAACTTTTGCTGCTAAGACTGAAAGTCTGCACTGTGACATCCCTATCTGATTGTCTTACCATCCCATCAAACTTAGCCAGGTAGGATGGAAATACGAAGACCATCTGGACAAGTATGGCACTTTTTTTTTTTTTTTTGACAAATCACAAACCACTTCTTATACAAATCAGTTTTATCACTTGTAAATCATCACTTCTGTCAAGATGGAAACTCTAATGTAAACTTTGATATTTAATTATCTTTTATCTGGGTGACAGATTTGAAGTTTCTCCATAGCAAATATGTTTTGGATTACCCCTTTCCTCTGACACCACTTTCCACTATCCATTGCTGCCTTCCTCCCAAGATGTTTACCATTTCACACCCAGAGCAAAGCTGCTGTGACTAGGGTTCTCTGTAGTTTTATATAGATGCTGTATTTTATTACACGGCTGCTGCTTTATGTATTTCCAGACATTGTTCTGATAAAAAAAAATTAATGCATAAAGGTATCCTATGTTATTGGAAGAATTAAGCAGTACAGAATTATTTGGAGTAAAATATAACATTTCACCTTTATATTCACCAATTCCAAATTAGTCATCTTGTCTTTATTCTTCAGAACCAACAACATAAACAACTGATGTTTCCAAAAGCTTATAGGGTTCATTTAATCATTTATATGAATGAAAAATATTGATTATTTTTCTGCATTACTTATAAATGGTATGTTGATTTTTTTGTTTGTATGTGTTTGTGTTTGTGTGTGTGTGTGTTTTGACTTAGCCTATGTAGGAGACATTTCTATGTCAGTAGACATGGTGAATCAGGTTTAAATTTTACCTAGTATGGATCATGGGGTAAGAGGAGGGAACTAAAAAAGGCAGGACACCCACAAAAGATTTTTACAATAATCCACTTGAGGAATGATAAAAAAATTCTCCCTAAGTGAGTATCAACTAAAATAGAAGAACTGGGTACCTGTAAAAATGAGTTAGGAGATGGCTTTCTTAGGGAATGGCAATCATGTATTAATACTTACAGAATTTGTAGAAGATGATAGATTTCTAGGGTGAGAGACCAGGGTATAAATGGTAATAACAAAGACAGAAAAGCAGACAGAAGAGACCAGGGTTCTTGACTTTTGCGAGTGTGAACAGCAGGCACATTGTTTCCTTTAGACTTCAACAAATTGTGAGGAATCATAATTTTAGAATTTGGGTTATCCATGGGAATTTGATAATGTCATGCATTCTAATTCAAAATGCTTTCTCATTGCTGGCAATGTATTGTTGAAATGACTTTATTTATTTTACTATGGCATTATTGAAATGGTGTCTTTAATTTTATTATTTATAAAAGCTGAAATAGGCTACACCAGACAAACTAGCTAGAAACATTTCACTTGGATGTAAAGCTTTGATTGCAGAGTAGATTTAGAGTTAATTTTATTAGTATATAGTTTTGAAAAATGTTAGAACCATAAGTGCAAAATCTATACTTTGTGCCAGTGATCCCAAGAGGAACCACAGTAGACCAGTTGTTTATATATGAGGCAGGTGAGCACTAGAGTCTTCATGTGTTGATATTTTCTAAGACTCTAGCCACAGCGGTATTTAAAAATAGGCTTATAGTTTAAGGCCAGAGGGTTAAGAAAACAAAAAATGTTGAGAACAGCTGGGTGAGATATTTATTTCATATTTCCTTAATTTCCATTAGAAGAAGCTATTTATAGGTTCTCTCTATCTTGTGACCACTCTTGCCCTGGAAAGTAGGATTTATTAATTTAATTAGTGAGTGTATTATAAAAAATGGTCATAAGGGAGAAGGAAGAGCAGAGAGAGGGAAGGGGGGGGTGCGGTCTCAGTGTGTGACATATCTTGTACTCTCAACGAATCCCCAATTAAAAAAAAAAAAGGGCATAAGGAGCTTATACGCACTGCACTTCTTCCTTGAATATGTCTCCTCTTTTGTGCCGTCTGGTAAATGGGTCTGCCCCCCATAGGGGGACATATACTTGCCCAGTACTTATTTTGACGTAATGAATAAATCTCTCTAGAATAAGACTTACTTTTAAAAATTCAACTAGTCCATAGAGATAAGACTTATTCTTCATTATCACCTGTATTAAATGGAATACATTTTTAGAATATCCTTTGCTTTCCAATTTTATTTCTCAGTTTGCCTAGAACATGAGTGAAGGGGTATGCTGATAGAATTAAAAGTGATAATAGTTGTTGGTTTCAATATTACTTTATGGTCTTGATAAGAGGAAAAAGAAGGAATAAATACAAAATAAATTTGAAATTCAGAAAACGTTTTTTTGATTCTAACTTTAGTAAGCTATTCTTTGTAAATTTTATATTATTATTTTTGATGCAGGAAGATAATGAACAATGCATTGTTTTAGTATCTTTCTGTGGACAAAACAGAGAAAGCAGGGGTGATACCATTTACCAGACTATTGCCTAGGTATAACTTTCCATCACCAATCAGTTCAGAGGAGGCTAAAGGACAATAAAGTTAAACAGAAACAGGAGAGATGGTATTTCTGTTTATTCATTCATTACAATGGCTTTGTAGCAATAGTCCTTTATTTAAATCTCTGTTTTGTCTGTGAAAGACAAAGTACATTCTGTGAATACACGTTTTCTAGAGTATTTTTAAAGGAAGGATGCCTTGGAGTAAAATAGAAAATTTTGAAAAATGCTTATTTTTCTCTGCCTGTCTCCTGGGCAGCTATGAAGCTCAGTGATATTTTTAATACTCTAGATGAATCACCACTGCAGTCATGCTTGTCATCTCAAAGGTAAAAATATTGTGTTGGGGAGAAAATTACTTTGTGGAAATATTTTCAATGGTTTTCTTTTTTTGCAATGTGGGAAACGTTCAGTTTTAAACCATTAGATACCTACCACCAAATGAGTCTAAAAATGTACGAATTTTCACTCTCATCTAGCATGCATCGAATTAACATACAAAATTCTTTAAAAAGCCTTTTATATTCCCACTTTCAGATTTGTTCATCTCAGCTTTTTCTCCATCAGTCCCTAACATTAAAATGAAGTGGAATGGACATGTCCCAAATCAAATTCTTCCTATCCCATTCTCATTTTGATTTCAACTATAAGTTCAATGTTTCTTTATATATATTTTTTATTTTTAGTATTTAATTAATTGCTCTTTCTTAACCTCGAAAAATTATAAATAATCCATTGGAAAAAATATGATAGTCTCAATTGTGTCTCCATTTCTTTCTGTCTACTTAGTATCATTGATTATACAAAACATTTTTCTGCAATATTACCTATCTTCTCTGAAAATATTGACATGATTTCTTTTCTAGAGTCCGAAAATATTAAACATCTTACCTTGATTTAATTTTACTAGTAACATTTCTTTTAGAATTTAACTCCTGGCTCCATCTATGTTCAAAGCTTTTTACACAATTCTGACATTTTGTTCAATATCATTATCTCAGTTAAAATAATGTACTTGAAGGATTCTTTTAAAATGATTGGCTTTAATATACTATGGGTACATATTTTCTAATAGTTCAGCATGAAAAGAAAAAAAAAACTGAAGTGAAGAAATATCAAAAGAAATTCTTTTGCACTAAAATATATTGCATGCTCTATACTTTCCATATAACAACTTTGCTTCTGTCCTCACTCACTGGATTCATTTTCCCTTGTCAATAACACCTATAAACACAGCTGTGTGCTGTATCTCAGAGCCAAGATGTCCTCGATTTGGTTAAGATAGCACAAGAGATTTGAAAAGACAGATACTCCACAAGGAAATAAGCTACTACAAATTTGTTGGCAAAAATAGAGCACTTAGTGAATTTTTTTTTTTTTTCAAATAGATATTTCTGAGGCTAACTTAGTGGTCATGCTGAAGTCTTTATGCTGCTCACAAAGATAGTACAAAAACAGTTTGTTTCAGACTCAAAAACAAAGATATCAGTTTTGCTCAAAACATGCATGATGATAAAGCTACTTGAGGAAAGTATCTTTGCGGTAGAATTTGGTCTAGTAGCACTGTAGTACATTGCTTGCTGTGTAGACAACAAAAATTAAGAAGATTAAGACTAAAAAATAAAATTAACTATACTATTACAGCAGTTACCTTAGTGACATTACAACTGCAATGTCAATACAGGCCTAGCTACGTATACATGTGTAGGAAAACGAAAGTTATATGATGTGTATGTAGTGATCCTATTTTTATTTGAGATTAATATGACATGTCATTATCTTGCTGATGTTTCTTTTTTTAATTAAATTATAAACACATTCTTGCCGATGTTTTTAAATAGTCATGTGTAACTAATTTCTTCATGTGATTTTGTGTTTTAGCATTTTCACATACTTATATATTTTAATCATAAATACCTAATGTAAAATATTTTTTTAAAATATTCTTGACTGTATGGAGATAAAAGAGAATAAAGATGCAGAGATTCAGAGACACTGACAAAGAAAGTACTGTAACTTAAGGACCTTTATACGGTAATATCTTATTTTATTGTGCTTTGCTTTATTACACCCTGCAGATGTTGCATTTCATAGATAGTTGAGTTTGCTACAAATTGAAGGTTTGTGGTAACATATGTAAAGGAAGGCCAGCCCTCCACTTTTCTTATTTTTCTTTTTTTTTTTTTTTTTT
>NW_003852404.1:22372188-22681842 GCF_000181295.1 Otolemur garnettii | reverse complement strand
CTCCTGGGCTCAAGCGAGTCTCCTGCCTCAGCCTCCCAAGTAGCTGGGACTACAGGTGCCCGCCACAATGCCTGGCCATTTTTTTGGTTGCAGCCATCATTGTTGTTTGGCAGGCCTGGGCTAGGGATTCAAACCCACCACCTTAGGTGTATGTGGCTGGCACCTTAGCCGATTGAGCCACAGGTGCTGAGCCCCACTTTTCTAATAGTATGTGCTCACTTTGTGTTTCAGTCTTAAAGTTTGGTAATCCTCACAATATTTCAATTATTTTTTTTTTCAGATTTAAAAGGTTTAGTTTAAGAAGAGCTTTCATTTTTCATTATGATTATTTTAAAATTTCTGATTGTTATAGGGGCACATATGATTTGCTTATGTGGGCTGCTTTTGTGTAGATAGTCAGAGTTACAGGTGTGAAGATCCTGTGGAAACCAAAGACTGATCACAAGAATGTACAAGGAACTCCAGCAAATCAACACAATTTCCATCATTTTCTATCATGGTAATGCGTAACCACTTATCATTGACATTGCCAATTCTGATTGGTTTTGTGTGCCATGAACGGTGCCTGTATAAGGCACACTTCATCCTGAACGTGTGTGTTCTGATTGTCCCAGTGACCATCTGCTCCCTGTCTCTCCCTGTCTTCCCTATTCCCTGAGACACAGAATACTGACATTAGACCATTTGATAATCCTACACTGACCTCTAACTGTTCAAGTGAAAGGAATTCCATGTATACCTGTGCTTGTTTATTCTGCTTAAAATGCTGTTGCTCTGACTCTGATTGGCTTTTTCTTTTCCATCAGCCCGAATGTTCTCTTATGTAGGTGTTCCTTGGCTACCCAACCTAAAGTAACTCCCATGCTGACTCTCTTTCACATTCTTTGCAGTCATATACATTAGCATCTAAAACTGTCTTGTTCATTTACTATTTATCTCTACATTATCTATCAATCCCTAGTTAGATTTTCTGAAAGCCAAGAGTGTATTCCCCTTTTTCACAATGCATAGAACTTACCTGACCAAAGTAGCTGCTCCATAAATATTCTCTAATCAATGGGTGGCTGAAATAACTCATTAGGACTGCTCTTGATACCAACTTTTCTGTGTTTGTAGCTATATATACATTCAATGGTACATTGCTCAGTTCTTCTATTTTTGAGGACTTTTCGGGAAAAATTTAATAGTATAGATTTTTATTTTGAGAAATAATACTGTAATTTTTTCTCAATGTTTGCTCAGTTCTTTGAATCAGTTAGCAAAGGAATAAAATTGGGAGATCAGTAACAGAAACCAGTTTCAAAGAATGAGTTTGGACTTTTCTTTGGGTGTCGGTGATTATGGCAAATGTTGAAAACCACCATTCTTTAATGAAAGATGTATTCGGAATTTAATATGAATGATAAGTTTAATTGGAAAAAAATAGAATTGTTGAAAACCTGCCATTCATTTCCAGGTAACTTACAGATTGTATGATTGAAAATGTTTTATATAAGAATTGAAAGAAAACACACATGATACTTGGAATAGATTAGTAAATGATTTATAGAACTCACTCTGGAATTTTAAAAAACCTGTTTTGTACTTAACCTCGAGGGGAACTAAATTTTTTATGATTCTTGAGATTGTATTGAATCAATAAAAAATTAGAATGTTTATGAAGAAGACAGTGGCATAGCTAGTGGGAAATTTAGCAGCAGAATAGGAATGAGATTTGTTTTATTGGTTCCAATTTGCAATGCTGTCTAAAAGCAAGTCATCATTGTCTTTTAAAATGTTCATATGATCGACACCAGTGCTGAGTAAATGGTCTTCCTGCGTGGCTTGTTGTTCTACATAAAGAAAATATAATTCAGACAGCACCTGCAGGAATAACACCTCATTTACCAGAGCTAAGAAATTGTTCTTAAATATATGTCTCTCATACCAAATTTTTAATAGCAATGATTTATTGCATTGCATGCTCTTATAAAACTTTTACATTCATAAAGGTAGGATTCCAACTAGAGAAAGCAGGTATGGATAAAAATGGGAGCCAGAATATTCCTTTGTTCCTATGTGTGCCCAAATTGTCAAAGCAAGCCTGTTGAGAACTCCTGTGCATAAAGAAAAAATATAATCATTTCTATGAACAAGGACAGGCAAACATCAAGTTCTAGATGTACAGTTTTGGATCTGAATTCTCATGATCTTGCCGGATATCTTAAAAAAATTCCGAAAGCTATTCAACTGAATTGTAAAACAAAAGAACTAATTTTGCATTATAAAGGTAGAACCCAACGAAATTATAGAAATGATATGTGAAGGAATGGGATATAATAAAGATGATGATTATGAAGAGGAAGGCAAAGGGGTTAGAATTACAGAAGGTGAAGGAAGGTATTACAACATTGATGAAAAACAAGATAAGGTGCTATCATATGGCAGAGATTTTGATAGATGCCTATAGACTTCACACTAAAATAACAACCACAATAATATCAGGGTCTTCTCAGACAATCATAAGTTAACATATTAAGAAAAGAGCTTATGGACTACTGAATCTTCTCCTTCTCAACTTACATACACCCAGCTGCTATTGGAATTTTGACAGCAATCCACATAATGCCTGTCTTACCTGGGAGGTCTTTTAGAGGGATGCCAATTCGAACATTTATTCATACACTCAGCAAATACATACTAGTCTCTAAGTGTCAGGCAATGTGCAAACTGCTACAGAAAAAATTTTAAGCCCAACAGATAAGGGCCTTGCCTTACATATGTGATGAGTTGGGATAAACAGTAAACAAATTAACTAACCAATACATGGAATAATTATAGGTCACATAAATTTTCAAAAGATATAAAAATTTAGATGTAATAAAGAGTAATTCTAGGCCAGGTAGGATGGCTCTTACCTGTAATCCTAGCACTCTGGGAGGCCTAGCCTGGTGGATCATCTCAGCTCTGGAGTTCAAGAGCAGCCTGAGCAAGAGCAAGACCCCATCTCTACTAAAAATAGAAAAAAACTAGCCTGACATTGTGGCAGGCCCCCATCAGTCCTAGCTACTTGGGAGGCTGAGTCAACAGGATCACTTGAGCCCAAGAGTTTCAGGGTCCTGTGAGCTATGATGCCACAGCATTCTACCCAGGGCTGCAGAGTGAGATACTGTCTAAAAAAAAAAAAAAAAAAAAAAAGATTAATTTTAGAGTGAGCCCTTCTGGAAATGTTTCTCTAATCAAGCTTTTCTCAGAGGGCATTAGAGGTTGTTTGACCTGCCATACCAATAAAATACCAAGCTCACCATGCAAAGTGCTAAAGAATAAAAAAGGAATGGAAATAAATAAAACTCATGGTAACAAACAAAAAGATTAAAAGCTCAAGTAAAAATGTTCTGTATCTTGGGGAGCAGAACAACAACACAAGACCTGAGTAGCTGAAGTCTGGTCAACCATGGGCAAGGATAGAAGATGACGCTGGACAGAAAGCAGATCAGAAAACTCAGATCAGAGGGGTCTGAATTTTATTCCACATGCCATGAGACCTTTAAATGTACAAGTGGCATAAATGTGGTTTACTTACTTAAAGAAACATTCTGACATCTATATGAAGAATGGAAAGGCAAAGGGACTATACAGAGGAAAATTAAAGAGAACCAGGAAAGATGGTATTGGCTTGGGTCAAGAAGACAGCTGTGGAGACAAAATGACAAAGACACATAAGAATGACGAAATATGGGTAGGAGTTTCCAATAAATTGTGAGAGGAAATAAGGATAGATAATATGCTTGAGTGACAATACAAATTTATGAGATGGGAAAGATTGAGAGATCATAAGAATTTTCTTATTTTGAAATGTATGTTGACAAAGGATTAAACTTTTCCATTTGGACACTTTACTATTTTAAGATTGTTAATTCCTGTAGACTAAATGATTGTGTCTCCCTGAAATTTATTTGTTGAAAGTTTCCCCATGTGAGGGTGTTTGGATATAGGTTCCTTTGAAAAGTAAATGGATTTAGATTAGGTCATAAGTGTATGGTCCTCATGATGGGATTAGTGTTCTTATAAGGACATAAAAGGATCAGAACTTTCTATATCGATTATAGGAGGACACAGCGTGAAGACGGTCATGCAGCCCTTAATAACAGTGATATATTCTGGGAAACGCATCATAAGGAAATTTTATCATTGTGGGAATATCATAAGTACATTTTACAAAAACCTAGATGATAGAGCCCACTGCACACCTAGACTAGATGGTATAGCTTGTTGTTCCTAAGCTACAAACCTGGACAGCATGTCACTGCACCAAATACTGTACTTAATTATAAAACAAATGGTATAGCAAAAGTACAGTAAAAATATTTATAACAAATAAAAAAGATGCACTTCTATAAGGCATTTACCATAAATAGAGCTTTGTCTTTAGTACAAAGGCACATTTTCACTTTATTTTAAGGATCTTTTTTTTCCAAGGCCTAGAATGAAATTGACCAGACAGAAGTGCACAGGAAAGGAGACACCAAGGCCCAGTGTCTCCCCCACAGGTGTCTGGCCCCTCCAGCCTGCTGGTTCCAGAGACTGCCAATGCATCAACATCCCGGGGCTAAGGCAGCAGGTCTTGGCACCACCTGTCTCGTATTAACAGGAAATCCCAAACTCTTTTAGTAGTTTATGAAACAATTTTCAAATTATGATGGATAATTAGTAGGGTTGAGCAAATGAATACAAGTATTGATGTGTGTGGGAGACATAGTTCTTACTGTGAATGAAGGAATATAAATGTGGCATGGGAGGGGAAGGAAGCAAAATGTTGAGATGGATTGCAGTTGGAAGTATGGGTCTGAATTTATCTTATAAATGTTAGTTTTGTCTGCTGCCAAGATCAAGAAGAAACATCAGTTGCATTATGTGGAGACCACATATCTCTACAACATTCCCTATGAAAAAATAAATAGTAATCCTCAGTGAATTCACCAACTCATGGTCTAGAACAGGGAAAGTTAAGTTTGGAATAATTTGTTGTCATAGACACTAAAATTTTGCAGGAAAATGATAGAGACAGGTGAAAGCACATCACCACCAACATGACTGCTCCCCTGCTCAAACCTCCACCAACATGACCATGAATCCCCTGCTCAAACCTCCACCAATGCGACCATGCTCCCTGCTCATACCTCCACCAACAAGACCATGATCCCCCTGTTTACACCTCCACCAACATGACCATGCTCCCCTGCTCACACCTCCACCAACATGACCATGCTCCCCTGATCACACTTCCACCAACATGACCATGCTCCCCTGATCACACTTCCACCAACATGACCATGCTCCCATCCTCACACCTTCACCAACATGACCATGCTCCCTGCTCACACCTCTACCAACAAGACCATGATCCCCCTGCTCACACCTCCACCAACATGACCATGCTCCCCTGATCACACTTCCACCAACATGACCATGCTCCTATTCTCACACCTCCACAACATGACCACGCTCCCACTGCTCAAGAGTGGAACAAGACAATTAAGCAAGGAGGTTATTAAATTGTAAACCATCATGGAAAAAATATAAATGAATGAGTCTATGCAAATAACCAGCAGTCAATAAGTAAACGAAAAAAAGAAGGCTGGCAAAGAAATAGCTCTTCTTTAAAGTAGAATGCCAAGTGATAAAGGTTGAAGAAGTCCTGGAGTTAAAAATACCAATTTTCAGTCATCATAAAAAAAAATTAGTCAAATATGAAGGGGATCTTTATTACGATAGTATTAGAAGGTCTCTGCACAGATTGCTTGCAACATGCAAAAAGAAATGTGGTAGCTCTATAGTGGAGAAACTAGACGTTCTTAATGTGTTGCTCCAAAGTGACATCAACACAGACAGAAATCATCAAATTCTGAACGTGACATCCCAAGGAGCACAGAGTTTACCTCATATAGAATTCAGACCTGGGATGATGATCTGAATCTGAATGTGAGTGAAGTTCTAACCCATCCAGACTTGTCACTAAAAGGATAAAGCTCCTATTCTTCAAATCATCACTGTCATGAAAAACAAAGAATGGCTAAGAAAATGTTATGGATTAAAGAAAACTAAAGAAGCGTGATTTTAAAAAAGCATCTTTGGAGAGAGAAAAATGCTGTGTAGAGCATTGCCGACAAAGTTGGGATATAAGTAGATTACATAAAGATTATATAAATATTAAATTCCTCAGTTTGTCAGAATAAAAGAGTAAGATCAAAATGGGTAGATATGTACAACAGTAAAGCAAAAGAGGCAGAGTGTTAACAATTGATAAATCTGGGTAAGGGGAATACAAAATTTTTTTGAACTATCCTGAAACTTCCCTATGAGGCTGACTATATAACTAAGTAAACAGTAGGAAATGCAGTATGACTTTTTAGAGAGAGGGATTTTGTTGTATACATGAAATATTTTAGAGTAAATACTCAAATACTGTGAAGTGATCGTGCCCCACCCCAATGGTAATGTTTTCTCTATAGTGTATTTTCTTCATGGGCTCAAAATATAGTAGGTTTAAATAAAAGAACAGGAAACTAGACGTATTCATTTGGCTCCAATGCAGGACAGAAAATAGAAACAAGGTTAATTATAGAAGAAAAGATATTTTTGAGGAGGTTACTAAAAATATGTTACAAGTTAGGAAAGCATATATCAGAGTGACTGTGACATTTTCCAGTGTTTCTCAAGCACACATGGCAGCTTCATGATTTAACTCTTCAGGAGCTGTCACTCACAGTCACTCTCACCTTGACCCAAATATATCAAATTTACCAATGATGGCCGATTTTATCCTAATTTCACAAAGCAGGAAATATGTTTTAAACTTCAAAGGCTATACATTTCTCCAGCTACGCCTATGTCAATGATAATGTGAGAGCATTATAGCATTCTTATTGGAAATTAAATTCAATTTAGGGGTAGTTGAAAATTGACATCCCTTAAGAAGGGGAAATTATGAAATAGTAAATAGTCACTGACACATTGTTATCATCCTATTGGTAGGGTTACAGTTTCATGCAAATAATGTATCTATGTTTATGTCTTCTTCATATCTTCTTCCCTATACCCTGAAAATGAATTCTGGCATATAATTTTCTTTCAAATGTGAATAAATATATACTGTGTTTCCCCAAAAATAAGACCTACCCCCCAAAATAAGCCCTAGCAGGATTTCTATGCATTTGTTAAACATAAGCCCTACCCCAATAATAAGACCTGGTGATGGGCATGGCTATGCAGCGTATCTGCAAAGCCACACCATGCATTTCCATGCAGAGTGGTAAGGAAGACTGGAATACCTTTTATCTGCCACAGCTCCTTTCTCTGAGCTGTTTGCACTGGCACCGGCGGGCGGGTGGTAACCGCAGTTGCAGGCATCCTATTGCTCATGTGCAAACGGCTAGGGGGAAGGAGTTCACGCATCACTAGCACCAGCCTCACCAACAAGGTCGACGCCCCCTGTCAGCTTCCAGAAGAAGATGACTTAACTGTATTTGAATAAATGTAGATTGTTGTATTATACTTAATAAAAATAAGATATCCTGGGTGACGCCTGTGGCTCAAAGGAATAGGGAACTGGCCCCATATGCTGGAGGCATTGGGTTCAAACCTAGCCCCCACCAAAAACTGCAAAAAAAAAAAAAAAAGACATCCCCTGAAAATAAGCCCTAGTGTGTCTTCTTGAGAAAAAATAAATATAAGACAGTGCAGTGTCTTATTTTCAGGGAAACACAGTATTTAGTTCCTTATATCTTTTAAATATACTTTATTGAAATCATTGTTAATTATAAATTATAAACAAGTGAGAAGAGTTGATCTTCACCTGCTCATGATGTATTTTTTGAGATATTGTGCAATTTATGAGTTACACAGTCAGCCTTTGGTAAACTATAGAAAACCAGTTTTTCTTTAATTAACACTTTGAGATGAATTTTATTGTATTTGTCTGTAGCCTGGATGCTTTTATGTGAAATGGGAGATTAGGGCAACAATTAGAGAAATCTTGCATATTTTAAATGATGATATTTTGCTACCAGGTCATTTCACACTAGGTGTTCATGGAATCTTTAGGAACTTTAAAATTCAAAGAAGGAGAACATGCCTACTTTAATTTTACACACTATCTTACTCTGTTAATTTAAAATATACGAGGTTGTCTAAGCTATAAAAGGTTAATCTTAAGGGTCTGGCTTACAAATCTGTGCAAACACAGGTGACTAATTTGGGTAGTGGAGGAGAAAGACTGCATGTAAACAAATATATATCATTGAAAGAAGTAAAATAAAATTTCTTGGAATATTGTAGATAGAAATATTTAGCAAAATAAATTTACACATACTATAAAATCTTAACCCAAAGCAGAGCATGACAGATTGGTACTGATAACTCTGTGACGTCCACCGCAGTTTCTATGGGAGGTATGGGAAGTAACATTTATTTATTGTTAGTGTAGTATAAAAGAATAATATCCTTTCCTCATCCATCACAAGGTTCATGGCTTACATCTCTATAACAAAATAAAGATTTAACAAGAGAAAAACATAACAAATTTATTGAACCCAAATTTTACATGACATGGAAGCTTTAAGAAATGAAAACCAAAAGACCCAGGGAAATTAGTGTTTATGGCTAAGTTTGATGAAAAATGGACAGTCATATAGAAGTATGATTGGAGAAAAAAAATGTGTGCTCTAATAATAATGTGCTGGGGAGGAGACCTAGAAAAGCCAGATTCTTCTTGGCCCCCAGGTATAGGCCAGGACTCCTGTCATGTGAAGGTTTTTTATGACCTACTTTCAACAGAGGTAGGTCAAGACAATTCTTTTCTGGGCAGCTCTCACAGAGAAAGGTAAGAGAAGATCAGAGGGTGAGCTTTCTGCTTCTGCTATTCTTTAGAATTCTAAGGTGCCACACCTTGGGGTGGTATGTCTGAGCCCCAGGAAAAGCACTTACTGTGTTCCACATTAGTGACGACAATTTAGGTAGATTGGCTTCCTTGTTTCTTGCAACCAAACTATGAGCTATTTCTTCCTGTTTTATAAGAAATTTTATTTCAAGGGTTGAATTAGTGTGAGCTCATGCGCTTCAGAATTGGCAGAAAAAGAATGTATGCTTCTTTGCTCAATTGTTTTAAGAGTTCTATGTGAACAAGATTTATCACCTCTAAGGAACTGGCATGTTTTCTGTGGTAGATGAGAGTCACAAACTTGCTGCAGTTTCACGTTGGGCCATGGAGTGTGGGGAAAACTGGAGCTCAGTTCTATGCAGGATTGTGCCTCTGTAACTGATTCCCAGAACTATGTGTCCTAAGATCAGTGTTTGCAAAGTGAGAGTTTGAACTCTTTTCCTCCTTCTTCAAGTTTCATGGACATTGAGCTGATAAATGTTTCATCCTGCAACAGGGGTGTAGCAGAGGCTTCCTTCTCTGGCTAAGTGAGGGACTTGCGTGGGGATCCCCTTTCTGAAACACATTGTACTATAAGAAGGTCAGAAGTTCCAGCAGCCTGAGTCAGATGGGAAATGTGGTAACATTTGTTCACAAACTGCTCCAGGATGAGATATCTGGAAGGAATTAACTTGTCAGCAGCTAAAATAATAACCTGATTTCCCCATCTGATGAATCAACAACCTGATTAGCTAGTAAGAGATAATTCAGGTACAAATACAGAAGCAGAGATCGGGTGTCACTGAAAGTGAAGAGGTGGAGAGTGGAGGGTAGCAAATCAAACTCGAGAACAACTTGAGCTAAACAGCAGCAACAACAGCAATGAGGGGGAGGCCAAAACCTGGTTTGTTGTGCACTATTTTTTTTCAGTGTTACTGTTATTGCTATTGTTGTAGGTTTAATTGTGCACTCAAAAAGTGTGTGTTTAGGTTCTGAACTCCAGTGTCTATGAATGTGACTTTATTTGGAAACAGAGTCTTTGCACATGTAATCAAGGTAAGATATACTAGGTGAGTGTGGAGAGCCCAGAAGTAAACTCCAACATATATTATAATTCCCTTTCATCCAAGGGGTATATGCGCCAAAACTCCTAGGTGATAGTACCAATGCAGTACCAACATACTGTAGTCTATATGCTGTTTTTCCAATACATATATATCTATAATAGAGCTTAACCTATATATACAGCACAGTAAGATATAGGACCAATAGCAATAATGAACAATAAGAAAGAACAGTAACAAAAATATAATGTAGTAAAATATATGTGACTGTGTTCTATTTCTTTCTCAAAACACATCATTGTGCTGTACTCACCTGTCAGACTGCAATTGTCCACAGGTAACTGTCCCCAATGCAAAACAGCAGGTAAGGGGGCACTATGGTACAGTCAAGTAAGCTTTTAGACAGGGACACCAAAAGCACGGCAGGGGAAAGGATAGTCTCAATAAATGGTGAGATGAAAACTGGATTTCCACGTACAAAAGAATTATATTGGATCCCACCATACCCAGAAAGCTGACTCAAAATGGGTTAAAAAAATAGAAACTTTAGGCAGGAAAAGGGTGCAAGTCCTGGAAGAGAACATAGGGGAAACCTCCTTGATACTGGACTTGTTAATGACTTTTTTTTGTGTGTGTATTACATCAAAACTCAGTTTACAAAAGCAAAAATATGTAAATAAAAAGGTTCTTACAGTAAAGGAAACAACAGATTGAAAAGGTAATCTACAGACTAAAAAAAAATTTTTGCAAACCGCATAGCTCATAAAGAGTTAATATCCACACTTTATAAAAAACCCTTAAAACTCAATAGCGGGAGAAACAAATAAACATAGTAAAAATGGGTAAGGAAAGGACTTGGACAGACATTTCCCCCAAAAAGTCATGCCAGCAGGCATATAAAAGGTGCTCAACATCACTCATCATCAGAGAAATGTTAGTTAACTCTTCACACCTGTTAGGATAACTGTCAAAAAGATAAGCGATAAGGAGTATTAGAGAGGCTATGGAAAAAACAGAATGCTTGCTCAAACATTGTTGGTAGGAATGTAGATTGGTGCAGCTATTATGACAATCAATATGGAAGATCGGAAAGAAATTAAAAGTAGAAATACTATATGACCCAGAAATCTTTCTTTTTAGTACATAATCAAAGGAGTGGAAATCAGTATGTTGAAAAGTATCTGCCATGTTTATCACCTCCTTGTTCAGAATGGCCGAGACATGGAAACACCCTACGTGTCCACTGGTGGACAAATGGATAAAGACAACGTGATCTCTACACACAGCTGCATGCACAGTGGCATGTATGATTCAGTCACGAAAAGAGGAGGGAGCCTATTATTTGCCACAAAATGGCATATGTTATGCTAAAATAAACCAGACATAGAAATAGAATGTTGCATGATCTCACTTGTATGAAGAATCTTAAAAAACAAAAGTTAAATATACAGAGATAGAAAATAAAACAGTGTTACCAGGGCGTGGGGAGAGGAAATGGGGAGATATAATTGAGAGAAATCCGATTAGCAGGCAGGGACGGTGATAAGAAAATCTAGAGATCTAATGTACAACCCAAGGACTATAGGTAATAAATTGTATTACATTAGAATTTTTTATTAAACACGTTGAGTTTAGCCGTTATTGTCACAAAAATAACCATCTGTGATAATGGATGTGTTAATTTGATTTACTAGAATACCCATTGTCCTACCATCTATACGTATCCCACAGCACATTGTTGTAAACCTCAAACATACACAGTATAATTTATTTTTTTAACGAAGTAGAGAATTTACAGTGATTGAAGTTTTTAGTTTATGAGATAACCAGAGTTAAAACTTCACATGTTATTTGTAAGATTCTGTAAATATCCCTTACCACATAAATTTCTGCTGGTTCTGAAAAAATACTGTTCTCCCACTAGTGGATCTGGAAAGTAGAGCAAAATTTGGACACACATGCAGGGCAGAATGCCATGGGAAGGAGGAGACAGATATTTGAAAGGTGTGTCTATAAACCACTGGTGATTGATAGCACACATTAGGATCTGGGGTGAAACAAGAAATAAGGGAGGATTTTCCCCTAGAGACTTCAGAGGGAGCCTGGCTCTGTAAACACTTGGATTCCAGACTTCTAGTCTCCAGAACTGGGGGACAATACATTTCTATTCTCTTAAGGTACCTGGTTTGTGATACTTTATTATGGAAGTCCCAGGGACTTACCACAGCACTGCTATCATCTTGGCTGTCTGATACAACCCAGGAAACTAAAAAATAGCTTTCTTTCAAATCTGAATAGGCTCTGGGTTGAGTATCCCAGGAGCTCAATAGATCTTTGGTTTAATACTATTCCCCCAAAGCCAGAACATGACTCCACTGTTTTCCAGATCCACAACCACAAACAGTACTTCTTCAGAAGCCAGGAGAAACTTTGTGTTTTAGTGGGTATCAGAGACTCTTACAAAGAACATCTGAATTCATAATTCTGGTTATCTCTGTGCTAAAATCACACTTCTTGACTATATTTCCCCCATTCTCCTTTTTTATTTGTTTGTTTCCTTAACTATGAACCCCACTTCATCCAGTAAGACTTAAAGGTGAGATGGAGTGAATTTAATAAGTAGAGTTAAAAGTTGAATGAAAAAGTAAAAAAGAATGAGAACAAGATTACCAAATGAAGCTGGGGTTTTGGTTGGACCACAAATTTCCTCTTCACATAGGAATTTCTCTCAGGACTGTTATAAAGAACAAAATCATTGCCCGTACTCTATAATCGACGTAATGACAAATTTCATAGGGCTATTTTTACAATTATCCTCCATATAGTCTGAGAGTTTCTCCCAAGTCTCTGTCCAGTGAGGACTATTAATGCTGTGGGCCAGTATAATTTTATCTAATTTTATTGTCAGTTCGAATTGATTCCCCTCAATTCTTTATACGAATCTCCCTGTATGCTCCTCTAGTTATTCCTCTTTTTTTGAGACTTAATTGGTGACGGCAGCTACATTTACATTCAAGATATTTATCTTACTACTATTTTTATTCCCCCAAATTTTGGCATGGTGCCTTACCCAGCTATAGAGCTAAATGCCTATTCCCATGTAACAGAAAATTATTAGGCCGCATTAGTGTGTAGAATCACTTTGCTTCCTCAACTTACCTTTGCTCTGTACAACTAAAGTTCTTCCTCTAAGAAGAGTCTACAGAGTTCTTCCTCATGCATGCTTAAGGGCAAATTCATTTGCAGTCAATAGCTACTACTTAAAAGGCAGATCACTACAGAAAAATCCACTGGAGTTGCTCGTGGGACATTTTGTTGACTTTTGTGCCTTATATGTCTCCACCCACCCATCTTTATGGTCTGAAATAGCAATATTGAAACTGAAGAGGACTTACAACTTTCTCGGCTTGAATTATATTTGTTGCCTGGGCACACCACTTTAGATCTAAACTGTCTGCAGAAATATGAGTGATAAAGCATCTTAGGTGATGCAGATTTCATTGTGGTATCTATTTCCAAGTCTCTGGCACTGTTCTGAAAGAGCTGGTGCTGGAGACAATCCAGGGCAACCGAACATAACAGTGAGCAGTATTTGATCTGTTGAGCTGGAAATTCATTTCTCACCTTTATCCCAAGTGATCAGGCATCCTATGGCTTTGGCTTCCTATGCCAATTCATGTGCCGTCCCCAACATTTCCTCATATCTTCTCCCCTTTTTCCTTCTGTTCTCCTGCCACTCTGCCTCCTGTAAGCCCAGCCCATTCATCCTCTCTGACTTATTTGTATTACCAGTGGTTATTCAAAGTATAAGTCCTATTTTTGGAAATGTACCTGCACTAAATAAAAGAATACAAAAGAAAATAAATGATAGTATTTAGCATGGAGGAGCTTCCCACACTGCTACAGTCATGCTGAGGCACTAGGGTGATGACAATTGCATGAAGGTATGGATTAAGAGTCCTGAAATCAAAGAAAGCCTCACAGGGGCCAGTGAAACAGAGGTGAAACCAGAGAACTAAGAGGATGGGAAGTAATTGGCTCTAATTTGAATTCTCTGTAGATTCTAATTAAACAAGAAAAAAGCAACCAATAAGTGGCCAAGAGACTTGAACAGAAACTTCTCCAAAGATGACAGATGAATGACCAACAAACACATGAAAAAATACTATTGTCTCTAATCATCAGAGAAATGCAAATCAAAACCACTCTGAGATATCCTCGAACTCCAGTTAGCCCACATCACAGAATCCCAAAACTGCCAATGCTGGCATGGATGTGGAGAGAAGGGAACACTTCTACACTGCTGGTGGGACTGCAAACTGATGCAACCTTTATGGAAAGAAGTATGGAGAATTCTTTTTTTTTTTTTTTTGACAGAGCCTCAAGCTATCCCCCTGGGTAGAGTGCCATGGCCTCACAGCTCACAGCAACCTCCAACTCCTGGGCTCAAGCGAGTCTCCTGCCTCAGCCTCCCAAGTAGCTGGGACCACAATGCCTGGCTATTTATTGGTTGCAACCATCATTGTTGTTTGGTGGGCCTGGGCTGGATTCGAATCCGCCACCTTAGGTGTATGTGGCTGGCGCCTTAGCCACTTGAGCCACAAGTGCCGAGCCAGAGAATTCTTAAGGAATTAAAACTTGATCTTCCATTTGATCCCTCAATCCCATTACTAAGAATCTGCCCAGAAGAATAAAAATCATTTGACCATTTGCACAAGAGACATTTGCACAAGAATGTTTATCATAGCTCAATTCATAATTGCTAAATCATAGAAGCAACTCAAAGCCCCATCAATCCACGAATGGATCAACAAATTGTAGTATATGTATACTATGGAATACTATTCAGCCATAAAAAGATAGAGACTTTATATCTTTTATGTTTACCTGGATGGAGTTGAAACACATTCTTCTTAGTAAAGTATCTCATAAATATCCAATGTTCAATACTAATATGAAAGCAATATATAAATAATTACACACTCATATGAATAATAAAACACAAATACAGTTTAGCAGAGGAACAAGGGAAGGGGGGAAGGGGAGGAGAGTTGGTAGGAGGGAGGGTGTGTGACGGAATCTCACCTAATGTGCACACAGAATGCCCTCTGAGGGAGGGATTCTTTTACAATTGGAATTTTACCCTGGAAGTGAGAACAATGTAATCTAAAAATTTGGACCCTGATATTAATTTGAAATAAAAAAATAAAAAAGAAAGTAATTGGCTCTAAATTTTACTGCAGTTTTTAAGACATTGGTGAAGATAATTTGTATGAAAAGGTGTAGGATTCCATGATTCAACATACTTTGTGAACCAGATATTCAGGTTTTAGTTTTGGCTCAAAGGCTACCCTTGTGAAAATTTAGCCAAGTCTGTGTGTACCAGAAACATCTATAAAATAGGAAATAAGTTTCCATCTCAAAAAACTTGAGATGATAAATACATAGATAATGCAGACACTTGCTCTCCATCTATATTTATTTGTAAGGAAGAAGGGTCTTTCCTACCTTCCGTCCTGAAAACGTAACACAGGAGAGAATTCAGAGGAGATAGAGTGGTGACAATGTCCAAGGTGGGAACCATTTTCCCAATCTCTGCCTCAGCGATGCCTAGACATGTGAGTAAAGGAATCTTCCTTAAATGTATAAACCATGCTCAGTGTAGATGAACACAGCAAGAAGCGGCTTTGACAAGATTCAGACTAATGCTCCTCCGTGAATTTTTGTCCTTTTCCCATTTCTCTCCTTACCTTGCATGCTGCCGTTACTGGTGATACTTTAGAGATATGATTTAGCAAGTATATTGCCCAATATAAATGAAGCAATTATACATGACTATATCATGCATGTAAATATAAAATATTATCTATGGTTATATAATAAATATTAATAAAATACAGCAATCATGTTGTCACTGTTGCAGTAGATTAAGCACATAGGAATAACAAAAGATACCATTTTCCACAAAAAGAACAAAACATCTTCACTTATTGCCGGTCCAAGGATAAGGAGCCCAAACTCTCTTCTAGCTGCTACCGTCAAACAAACCGCCTTACCCATGGTGCTCTGTTATTGAGAGTTCCTCACCACTAAAACTGATGAAGGGAGAACCATTGAAGAGCTCTATATGCATAATTACTTCTGAGGCGTATACGTGGGTAGTCTGTTAAAAAAATAAGATTCCAAATGAAGCTCTTTTTAAGTAGGTCACAAGCATCTAAACATGAAAATATATATATATACCTGTGTATATAATTAAATGTAATTGAAATGATATGGGGCCTCCAGGAGAAATAACAAGCTGTTAAAGGAATTCCAATTGTTTTCTAAAGAGAATTAAATTTCATAAAAATAGAAGGCTTTGTGAAATATGTATCACAAAGGATACATTTTTTTCACATTTACCTAGTTAGCTCATTATCTTTTCCATCTGCACACACACACACACTCATTCATACAGATTCTGCCCAAACATTATTCCAGGAAAAGCATTTCCTAGGTATTTTTATCTTAAACTATATGCGAACCTAGATGTTTTTAAAGGAAAGCGGATTTTAAGTGAAATCAAGGGTTTTTTTTTTTTTTATCATTTCCTGGTAGAAGAAAACATTAATAAAATGTCACTAGATACTCATATCAAATTTATACTTTGCCTAGTGGTGGTGATGGTGTTGTTGCTTTCAGTTTTTTATTTCTGAGAGGAGGAGTGGGATCCTTTTTGGCCCCTAACCAGAGATATTTTCAGACTCCTACTCTGTCCTCCATATCTGCACTTATTTCCATATACTTTTGATTCTTCACACCATTTCCTATTTCTATTTTTGTTTCCCATCTGCATTAGTCAGGATTCTTCAGAGAAACGGAACCAACAAGATGCACATATGTATATATACAGGGAGTTATTTTAAGGATTGGCTCATGCATTCGTGGAGGCTTGGTAAATGCAAAATCTGCCCAGTAGACTGGCAGGGGAGAGATTCAGACCCGAGCTGCAGTTAAGTCCAAGGGCAGACACAGCCCTAGCAGACTTCATTCTTGCTCCAGGGTGTCAGTTTTTGTTCTCTTAAAGCCTTCAACTGATTGGATGAAGCCCAATCATATTATGAAAGGTAATCTGCTTTACTCAATTAATGATCACGGATTTAAGCATTAATCTCATCCAAAAATCACCTTCACAAAAACATCCAGAATGCGATTTGACCAAATATCTGGACATGTGGCCTAGCCACAGTGATCCATGCTATTTCTCATCACACCTTCTACTGAAAGCAATTGTCCTCCCATTGTCATCTCTGATTCTTAAGAAAATGCTTCTAAAAATGCACTATGGTGACTGTTTCTCTGCTATAAAACTATGTCAATTAGATTGAGAATATGCCTCATGATTAATTTAAGTTCTAGATCTGCTGTTCTGTAGGTTTCTTACCTCAATGAAATTACTAACTTGAGGCTTGATTTTTCATCTGTAAAATGATCTTTCCACTAATTCACATTTTATTGATTTGTTGCTATTTGACATGTATAGACTGAATTAGTGGTTTTCTAATACCTCTAAGATAAGAACATTTTCTTCAAGCTACGTTTTTGCTTGATAACTTTTAACAAAATTTAAATTTGTATGATACCTAAAATTTTCATTATATATTTCTTCCTTCCAATACAATTAGTCTCATTCCAGATTTACTGGAGACTCAAATCCATTTTCCTTTTTTTAAAAAAATTTTCCTCACTATTTAAATTTTGAAAAGGGAAGGATATAAAAGAAAGATAAACACTAAGTAACATTACCAATAATAGTCTTAATAGAACGGAGGTCAAACTGTAATGAAAATTAAAGATTATCTTCCTCAAAAAATTAAATTTCAACACTGGTTGACTATCATAGAAACAACTTCTTTTTAAGGGAATGAAGAGAAGACAGAGTTTTCTGTGTTCACTTAAATTCTGATCTGATCTATTTTGTCTTTTCTCTCCTCACTTTCTGGGGGTGACCAGTGCTCTTTAAGAAAGGTACATAAAGTAAAGTTTTAGTTATAGTTTTTGGATTAATGAGTTTATCTTGAAACTTCTAGATAGAGGTTAGGTTGCTTTGCTATTTAATTTTCCCCAAATAGTCTGTCTTGCTTTGTGACTACTCTTTTAGTGAGAAATACAGTGAGATTTATATATATCATAGATTAAAAAAAAAAGTAACATTGTGAATGATAATCATAATGCCACCATTGTCATTATTTTAAGGAGTTAGTACTGGGCAAAAGCAAAAGTCTATTTTTGATTGGTTAATGAATAGAGCATTACTTTTCAGAGACATTTTATTCCCATTCTTTCTTCTAGTGGTACTGAACAAATGTATAGTCAGAAGAGAAAGGTACATTTACTCAATGTTTTTTATTAACTAAGAATGTAGGCATAATTTAAAATGGCATCCCGTAAACTCTTTATCTGATATGTAATATAATCACAAATTAGATGAATATGAATATAATTTAAGATAAAATATATGGAATGCTTCTAATGTGTTCATATAAAACATTTATATATATGATTAATCACATATATAGCAAACAGATATCATATTCCTCCCCACTGAACAATAATTTAATTTTATCACTTGGTCAAAAATCATTACTCTCAGGTTTTTCAATCACAAAACTTGTACATGCAGAAAATAATCAACAGTTTTACTCCAGAGTGAGTGCAAATGTTTTTATACAGCTCTGTTATTAACAATAATAACCTCAGCACAATGCATTTCCAGGGGAGTTAATGACGGGGGTTAATGGCCCAAGGCAAAGTCAGCCAGTCATGAATCCCTAAGAAATGCCCTGTGCTTTGATCATTACTGCTTCATTACAACATAAAAATAATCAGAAGCAATTACAGTTGGAATTATGGGAACAGTTCAGCCTTGAAAATTAACTGTTTCTGGCTTGAAAGTTGCTCAAGATCCCATGGCTTCCAGTGGATTTAGTATAAATAACCCTGGAACTCAAAGAATTGAAACAAATGATACTGAAACATGATGTGATCCTGAGTGGCCAATATTCCAGTTGAAATCAGAGACGTGGCTGGCTAAGCAAGGAAAGTGAAATGAGCCTATGCAAATACACTACCAAGCCAATCGACCGGAACTTGGAATTTTTAAAGAGGCATCTATCTCACGCTCCCTTGGCCTTCTCTCTGCCAGATTTATTAAACTATAATTGAAATAAAGTTGTATATATTTACAGTATACAACTTGATGTTTTTGTATATGTATATTGTGAAACGATTACCATCAAACTAATTAGCATACCCATTACCTCGGATAGTTACTATTTATGTGTTTATGTGTGTAGTGAGAATATTTAAGTTCTACTCTTAGCCAATTTCAAGAATATACTAACTATTGTCATCATGCTACACATTAGATCCTCAGAATTTATTCATCCTACAGAAATGAAGCTATGTGTTCTTTAATCATCTCCTTATCTTTCACCTCTCCACTCCAGCTACTGACAATCAATCAGTCTAATGCTCTGCTTCTATACGTTTTTAGTTTCCATGTATAAGCAAAATTATGCAGTATCTGCTTCTGTGTGCCTGCTTATTTAACTTTTCATAATGTCTCCTAGAGTAATGTATGTTGACACAAATAACAGAATCTCCTTTTGTAAAGATGAATAATAATTTCATTGTATTATATACATCACATTTTTATTATTTGTTCATCCATCTATGGACACTTGGGTTGTTTCTGTCTCTTTATTATCATGAATAATATGGCAGTGGACATGGGAGTGCCGATATCTCATCCAGATGAACATGTACTTAGAAATTAGACAGCTGGATTAATTGGTAATTCTATTTTTAATTTTTTGAAAACCCTCCATATTTTTTCCATGATGGCTGTATCAATTTGTATTTTCATGAACAGTATGTAAGAGTTCCTTTTTCTCTCCATTCTTGCCAAGTCCCATAATCCTTTGTGGTTTTGATAATTGCCATTCTAACGGGTGTGAGGTGATATCTCATTATGGATTATTTTGTATTTCTCTGATGATTAGTGATGTTGAGCGTGTTTTCATATACTTACGGGCCATTTGTATGTTTTCTTTAGAGAAATGTCTATCCAGGTTTTTTACCCATTTTTAAATCATGTAATTTTTTTCTTGCTACTGAGTTCCTTATGTGTTTTGGCTATTAACCTCATCAGATTTATGGTTTTCAAATATTTTCTCCCATTAGCAAGCTTTCTTTTCACTCTGTTTATTGTTTCTTTTGCAGTGCAGAACTTTCTAGTTTTATGAAATCCCATTTGTCTATTTTCACTTTTGTTGCCTATGCTTTTGGGGTCACATTCAAAAAATTATTGCCTAGTCCCATGTTAAGGAGCTCTTTCTTTCTTTCTTTCTTTCTTTCTTTCTTTCTTTCTTTCTTTCTTTCTTTCTTTCTTTCTTTCTTTCTTTCTTTCTTTTTTAGAGTTTATAGTTTCACGTTTCAAGTTTCTACCTTTAATCCATTTTGAGTTAATTTTTGCATAAGGTATGCGATAAACATCCAATTTAATTTTTCTGTGTGTGGGCATTTAACTTCCCTAACTCCATTTATTGAACAAACTTTCTTTTACCCACTGTGTGTTCTTGGAGTCTTTCTGATGGACCAATTGACCATAGATATGTGGCTGGTTAGACTATAGCCTTGTTTATGCCACTACCATACTGTTTTGATTCAGCTTTATGGTATATTGTGAAGGCAGGTGATGTTCAACACTGCTTTGGCTGTTTGGTAGTGCTTGCTCCTCATGGAGAGTGCCTTCTACTTGTGTCTTCAGGTGGTGAAAGAACAAACAAGCCCCTCTGAGCCTGTTTTATAAGGGCAAAATTTCATTTATAAGGGTTCTATCCTTATGATTTCATAATGTCCCAAAGGCTTCACCTCAAAATGCCATCACTTTGGGGGTCAGTATTTCGTCATATAAATTTGGTGGGGGGCACAAACATTTAGACTACAACAACTCCAAAACTCATTTTAGGGGGCCAGAATTACCCTGATACTCAAGCCGGACCAGGGCATTACATGAAAAGAAGTTTGCGGACCAATGTCTGTGATTAAAGTAGATGCAAACTCGTAAATGAAATACTAACAAACTGAATTCGTTCTCCATTAATGTGATAGCACACCATATCAAGCAGAATTTGTCTCTTTGATGTGAGGCTGGTTTAACATACATGAAACAATAAATGTGATAAATGAGATTAACAGAATGAAGGTTATAAGTCATATGATCATATAAATACAGAAAAACACTCGAGAATATTTAACATCTTTTCAAGAGAAAACCTATCAAAAAATAGGCATAGCGAAAAGGTATTTTTTTTTTTTTTTTGAGACAGAGCCTCAAGCTGTCCCCCTGGGCAGAGTGCCGTGGCATTACAGCTCACAGCAACCTCCAACTCCTGGGCTCAAGCGAGTCTCCTGCCTCCGCCTCCCAAGCAGCTGGGACCACAGGCGCCCGCCACAACGCCCGGCTATTTTCTGGTTGCAGCCATCATTGTTGTTTGGCGGGTCCGGGCTGGGGATTCGAACCCGCCACCTTAGGTGTACGTGGCTGGCGCCTTAGCCGGTTGAGCTATAGGCGCCGAGCCTCGAAAAGGTATTTTAATATAATAAAGCAAAACCACAGCAAATACCATGCTCAATAATAAAAAATCTAAAGCTTTTCATTAAAGATCAGGGACAAAACATGACCCACTCTAACTGCCTTTATTCAGTATAGAACTAGCAGGACTAGCCACAGGGATTAGTAAAAAAATTAAAGCATCCAAAAACAGAAAAGAAAAAGTAAAATTGCTGCCGTTTGCCTATAACAATGATCTCAAAAATACAAACCTAAAGACTATGAAAAAGCACCTTGAGAACAAATTAATAAATTATTTTTCAGGACACAAAATCAACATACAAAAATTAATGTAATAACAATGCACTATTTTCTTGGCTCTTTTAAATAACAAAGTATTGCCTTGGTATTTTTTCCCCTTTTGTGACAAATGATTTTCCTTTCTCTCTGATTACTAACCCCTTGACCCTTCCTATTCCCATTGGCTTTCTTTTTCTATTCTCTAAATGTAGACGTTTATTGAGACTTGTTTTTGACATTATTTCCTTCACTATTGGCACACTAATAATTCTGGAATGTCATTCGTTTCCATAAGTTTAATTATTTTTCTCCATGGAAATATAAAAAGCACATTTCTATTTCTCTCATTTAATCTTCTTTGACATTAGTCCTGCCCAGCTGTCTATTGGACACATGGTCATATACAGGCTGTTGGCTTTACAAGATACTACATGTTATTATATTCAAACTTACCTCATCATTTCCCTCTTGTTTCTCTTTTTAAATTTCCCTTTGCTCAAAACATCTGCCTTCTGATGTGAGCCTTTGTAGTCATTGATTTAATTCTATTTAACTCCACATTCAACGAGGCCAAGTACATTGGATTTCCAAACAATTCTAACAATTGTTTGTTTCTTTTAATTTTGCATCCACATCTCTAGTTAATTTTTTATTTAAATTATTTTAAAAGGCATTACCTAGTTCTTGGATTTCTCAGTCTACCACAAATAACATATTTGTAAGACGGATTTGTTTTCCTCTATTTTCTCTCCTCCTTCCAGTTAGGTAGAGAAATCTACTGGAGACACTTGGGATTTGGAATGTCAGATATGGGCCTGAGTCATGACTTTAGTAATTATATATGCAACAGTGTGGAAATTATTTAACTCTGTTTTTTTATTTCAACAGATATAGGGGTAGGAGTATTGTTTGTTACATGGATGAATTGCATAGTGCTAAATCAAGGATTTAGTGTACCCATATCATTGGATTAGCGTACATTGAATCCCTCCCTTCCTATCCTCCCTTCTTGGTTTCCAACGTCCATTATATCTCTTTGTTATTATTAATATATATACTTATAAGTGAGAACATGTGATATTTGCTTTTCCATTACTGAGACATTTCACTTAAGATAATGGTCTCTAGTTCTATTCAAATTGCAAAGACATTATTTTATTCCTTTTTAAGGCTGAGTAGTGCGCATGCATGTATCACATTTTTCATTTTTTATTTTTTTATTAAATAATAGTTGTATACATTAATGCATTTGTGAGTTACAATGTGCTGATTTTATATACAATTTGGAATGCTTATATCAAACTGGTTAACATACCCTTCACTTCATTTTCTTAATTATTGTGTTAAGACATTTATACTCTACACTTAATAGATTTGACATGTACCCTTGCAATATGCACCGTAGGTGAGGTCCCACCAATTACCTTCCCTCCATCAAACCTTCCTCCTCCCTTCCCTCCCCCTCCTCTTCCCCACTTCATTCTGGGCTGTAGTTGTGTTTTATCTTTCATATGGAAGTTTGGATGATTATATATTGGTTTCATAATAGTACTGAGTACAATGGATACTTTTTCTTCCATTCTTGAGATACTTTACTAAGAATATATGTTCCAGCTCCATCCATGTAAACATAAAAGAGGTAAAGTCTCCATCTTTTTTAAGGCTGCATAATATTCCATGGTATACATATGCCACATTTCATTAATCTATTCATGGGTTGACAGGCCCTTGGGCTTCTCCCACGATTTGGCTGTTATGAATTGGGCTGCAATAAACATTCTGTTGCAAATGTCTTCGTTGTAAAGTGATTTTTGGTTTTCTGGATATATATACCAAGCAGAAGAAACTGCAGGATCAAATGTCAAATTTACTTTTAGATCCCTAAGTTTTCTCCAAACTTCTTTCCAAAAGGAATGCCTTAGCTTGCAGTCCCACCAGCAGTGCAGAAGTGTTCCCTTTTCTCCACATCCACGCAAACAGCTGTAGTTTCGGATTTGTAACTCATCAGTTGATGGGCACTTAGGTTGATTTCTTATCTTTTCAGTTGTGAATTGTACTGCAATAAACATTTGGATGCAGGTGTCTTTTTAGTATAATGACTTCTTTTCCTGTGGGTGAATACCCAGGTAAGGGATTTCTGGATCAAATAGTAAGTCTACTTTTAATTCTTTGAAGAATAAATATACTGTTTATCACCGAGGCTGTACTAATTGACATTCCCACGGTGCATAATCATCCCCTTTTCACTGCATCATTACCAACATCTATTGATTTTTTTTAAAACTTTTTAATAATGGACATTCTGACAGGATGAAGAGCTGTTGCATTATGGCTTTTATGTGTATTTCCCTGATGATTAGTGATGTTCCACATATGTTTTGTGTTTGTTGGCCATTTGTGTATCTTATTTGAAAAAAAACTTCATATTTTTTGCCCACTTTTTGATGGGGTTGTATATCTCTTGCTTGCTAAGTTGTTGAGTTCTCTTGAGTTCTCAGATATATGTCTATGAATATTTTTTCCTGTTCTATAAGTTGTTTTACTTACTCTGTTGATTATTCCGTTTGAATTGTGGAAACTTTTTAGTTTAAGTAAACACTAGTAAAATACACATTCAACAAAATCTGTATATGAAGAAGACATAAACATATCTTGATAATTATTAAATATACAGACATCATGCAAAGTCATGTTTCAGGACATAATGGAATCATACTGACTCCACATTAATTTTATTTTTTCCACATATATTGTTTCATTTTTCTAATGTTTATGGAATAATTAAGGAGAAAAAACACAAGCTTCAAATATATATACACACACACATCATACACACATACATATTTGTATATATGTGTAAACTGGGCATCTATAGTGTGTATACATGTATATATATTTTATATATATTTTTCTAGGTGACATTCTTTTGTCTTTGGAAAGAGGTTAAGTATATTTTGCTTTCATAATTTTACTTGTCCTATCCCCAGGATCTATCTACTGAAACCAACTTACAGTCTGACTTTGCTATTTTTAAGACATACATTAAGTGGCTAAAGATTGAATGTACTTAGACCTTTCCAGTACATAATAAAGGAGTCTCTAGTGGCTTGATCTCTTTCAAGCACAACTCAGTTTTAGGTGCCCTGTTGCAGAAAATGATATGAAATTCATTATGTAGCAGTAATTGGGCATAAAATGAGTAAAAGCATTGCATGGTTAGATAAGGCAATGGGTGAATATTTTTCTCTGTGGGTCAAGCGGTAAGAATATTGGCTGTGGTTGATGTTGTTGTGGATTGTGGGTTTTCTTTCTTAGTGCTTTAAAGTTTGATTGTTCCTTGCAAGTATGGAGAAATACAATTGCTGATTTAATATATTGATCTTGTAGACTTCAAATATGCTAAACATTTAATTCTAGGACTTTTCTTGCAGACTCATTTGGACTACATACCATTATATTATTTGTGAGTATAGAACATTTTGATTGATTTCTATTCTCTCCCTGAGTTCATGCCAAGTTTTTGACATTAGGAAAATCTGTCATATTGTGCCAAAATGACCCTCTTTCCTCAGCAATAGTGGTGAAATGTGTGTGTACCAGTATCCCATTAAGGCAGATGTGACACACTTTGACTTCTCTCCATAACACAAACACCAAACAAAGGTACAGTAGGTTTTTGTTTGTTTGCTTGTTTTACTGTTAGGTGTGCTCATTTCCACTCCATAAAAAAATAAAACAACCTATAGTGGTTATAGCTTTTCATAAAACCACCTACTTTAAAAAATACATTCTCTCTATATGACTTTGTTATTGTTGTTTTTATTTTTATTTTTTATTTTTGGCTGGGGCTGGGTTTGAACCTGTCACCTCCGGTATATGGGGCCATCACCTGGTACCCTACTCCTTTGAGCCACAGGCGCTGCCCTCTCGGAATATGACTTTTACTCCCCGTGCACTTCTCTTAGAGATTATGCATTAACTATTCTCAAAATTACTGTTATCAGAAAACATCTATTTTTGTTCACATTCAACATGCACACACAAATCCACAATATATGTTTAACTTGTAAAAACAGTGAATGGGGCTCAGCACCTGTGGCTCAAGTGGCTAAGGTGCCAGCCACATACACCTAAGGTGGCGGGTTCAAATCCCCAGTCCGGGTCCGCCAAACAACAATGATGGCTGCAACCAAAAAATGGCCAGGCGTTGTGGTGGGCGCCTGTGGTCCCAGCTACTTGGGAGGCGGAGGTAGGAGACTCGCTTGAGCCCAGGAGTTGGAGGTTGCTATGAGCGTGATGCCATGGCACTACCCAGGGGGGCAGCTTGAGGCTCCGTCTCAAAAAAAAAAAAAAAACAGTGAATGGATGAATTTCTTAGGCACTCAGGTAACAATTAAATTTTGAGCAAATACTTTGCACCTGGCATGGCAAACAATAAAAGAGAAATTCAAATAGTAGTTTGTGGGTTTAGGATAGTAGTTAAGTTCTTCAGGCTTAATATCCTATTAGGAAGATGTGTTTAATACATGTAAAGTACTAACAAAGTAAATATGTGTGTAATCTTTTATACTGACCAAGAAGTATATGCATCAATTTTCTTCAAGAACTTCACATAGACATGAGGGTGGGTGGGTAGGGGCAACTGAAAATAGACCAAGAACCAAAAATATCTATCAGAAAATGTATAGAATCCTGAACTTGAACAATCAGAGTAGAATGGAAAGAAAGAGCAAGCTGATTTTACAAAGTTACTCATTTATCACGAGAAAATTTTTTTTCTGTGAACATATCACCTTTGGAAGAGCAGGAAAAATTAGGTATATAGACATTTTCTTTAAAAAGTATTAGTAATGGTTTAGAAAGATTATTAGATTACAAATGCACTGATTTGTAACTTTGATTATAAGCCTTAATTTAGAGAAAATGGAATTTAAAAACTTAAACACTCCATAGAAACTAAAGCTTACAGGACATTTGTTCAGGTTGTATAATTTGTGTGCAGTTAGGATGAGACTTCAGTAGTAATCTGAGGCTTTAGCAAAGTCTCTCTAAAGGATGTACAGATCCTGGCTTGGCTAATGCAGCAGTGGAAATGCCCCATGTGTAGCTGGGACTAAAAGAGTGTAAACGTATTTGTGTAACGTTTCTAGACCCCCATGCAGCAGTACATTCGACTGCAAACATCATCCAGAAATCTGTAGCTCCTTTTAGTCACTCTACAAAGAGCTGCTGTGTCTTCGGTTTCAGTGAACAAACAATTTGCTATGTGAACAGCTGAAGCAAGCTGTGTCAACAAGACAGGATTTGAATTATGACACGCTGCTGTGTCTATGAAAGCAGAAGAGGGGAGTACATGATTACGGCCCAGAGCATGTGGTTGCGAAGGGAGTCATGGTAGCTCTCCAGCATCAGTTGTTGATAGAAAACATCTGCTTCTTTCCTTGTCCCCTTGAAAGGATCCCTTGGAAAACAGGCCCCTGATGCTACAACTCTGAGCCAGGTCAGTTCCCTGATCAGACTAATGGGGCAATATTTGAATCTGTAGAGAAATCACTAAACACACACACACACACACACACACATATGAATAACATGTTCGATGGAATAAAAGGGAATGAGATGATAAAAAGTGAGAGCTCAGTGCGTTCTCAGCCTTAAAATATCAGTTTGTGCTTTAGCTCCTAATTTTCACACTTCACAGCTGCTAATGGATCTCAGCAGAACTGAGGTAAGACTGTTGACAGAAAGATAGGTCTTTTCGTCATCTCTGTCTATTTCTTTCCTTTTCCTCATAGGACAAAGTTACTTGCCTCTGAGTCCACTGATTGCAGCTAGTTTGCTTCTTTTTTCCTTTTTCTAACTGGAGATTAGTCTCTTCCTTTTAGTAAAAACAAAATAATGCCTTCTACAGTCACCAGATTGATGGGAATAATAAAGGATGATGGGTATCAACACCTCCCCACGTCTGGATTGATTGCTGTGAAAGTTATTGGATACAAAACACAGTAGGCGATTTGGTGAGATGCCCTGATGTCGTGAGTTTGAGGTGAAGGTTCCAGGTGTTGGAAGACAGGCCTTCAGTTCTGATATATTTCCAAACAAAATAAACAGCATTCACACAGGCCTCTCAAGATCCTTAACCAAGGCAAAAAAAGAAAATTCAAGCTGATTCACTAATAACACAAGAGGCAAGCAGTTAAAAGGAATGTAAAACAGAATTCACTCTCTGATGGCATTACATAATGATATCAACCTTTCTAGGGAAAATACAGTCACTTGAGGTTTCTGAGCCAGCTGTAGTCTGCAGAAGTTCTAAATTCCTTTGTTCATCCATTGTATTTCCCTTTAGTAATCTAAAGTTAAATGTTATTCAGATATATTGACATAATCTGATTTGAAAGTTTCAGATCTAATAACTCCACAGCCAAACTATTCCATTGCCGTGGTTGATTTTTCATATATGTTTTTTCAGGACTATTATTTAACTGATGCAGTGCAAATATTACTTCCCTGTTCCAGTTATTTTTCTTTTCTTATATGACGTTTTATTGTTGTTTTGCAAAATTTTCTTGATTTTTTCCTCTACTTTGAGGGTGAGAACAGATTTTACTTATAGAAAGTATAGTTGGGCTTGGCACTTGTGGCACAGTGGTTACTGTGCTGGCCACATGTACAGAGGCTGGAGGGTTGAAACGCTGCCCTGGCCAGCTAAACAGCATGACAACCGCAACAAAAAAGTAGCCAGGCATTGCGGCGGGTGTCTGTCATCCAGCTACTTGGGAGGCTGAGGCAAGAGAATCTCTTAAGCCCAAGAGTTTGAGGTTGTTGTGAGCTATGACACCACAGCACTCTCCTGAGGGCAAAAAGTGAGACTTTGTCTCAAAAAAAAAAAAAAATTATAGTTGAAAGTTTTTTAAATGACTTCATTTGACTTTATCCCTATTTGTTATTTGTGACATTAAATAATCAATGTTATTTTAATTAAATAAATAAATAGAACATAGTTCCCTTTAAACCACCTTATTAATAAATGTCAATAATTGAATCATCTCATCTAAACAATACTAACATATTTTCAAGATGTTCTAGTTTTATTATTTTGTTGCTTGCCACTATAAGGTCATATTTCTCCAGTACATATTGGTAGTGTACTATTCTAAATTATTTATTTAATCTTATAGTTTTTAACAAATAACAAAAATCTGAACTTTGATGCTATACAGCTTCACATGTTGCAATGTTACTTTGGGGCAAAACAGACCATGCAAGAAAAGCTATTTAACACCAACAAAATAATACCAGATAAAAAAAAGATTCTTTTCAGAGCACGAGATGAAAGTCAGCAGAATATTTATATATAAATACTTCACATCATATTAAACCAACTCACAATCTTTCCATTTAGAACAATCACTTCAGAAGTATTTGGAATCTTCCAGGTATAATGGAAGTATTATGAGCTTTGCAATCAAACGTAGCTGATTTTGATTAGCTATATGACCTTGGAGATTTAACCTGTCTGAACCTCAATTCTCATTTATTAAATGGATTTAATAACAACAACTCTAGAGTGTGGTTGTGAGGATTAAGTGAATTTAGGATAGCATCTGGCACATAGCAGGCGCTCTTGAATATGTAATATTTCAGGTGCTGTAAATGTGCAATTAAAATATAAGTCTCTTTCCCTTCTGTCAATAAATATTTTTATTTAATAAAACACCCAGCAGCAGGAATTTTATAATTTAATTGAAAAAAAAGAGCATAATATTTTTGCCCAAATACTCAGTGATGATGCAGAGTAAATGTTACCAGAGAAAGAAAAAATGAGACTAGCATAACATCTGGGGACTAGTTATTTGGTGAATTAAGTTTGGCTATGAATAATACATAGGGTTAATAATAATGACGAGCCATTGAAATAAAGTAAATACCGTTAAAGAAGGTGTGTTGACAGGAATCCTCGTGCGTGTTGGCGTGATCAATCTACGTGATGAAAGAGCATGGTGCATTGTACTAAAAATAAGATTAACACACAAGTTTAATCCAATTTATGAATAACTTTGAAAATTTTGAAGTAAGAGTTTGTATGGTGAATGAAGAGGAATAGAGTTGAGTCACTGAGAAGAAAATAACTTGATTATAGTTTAATTTTAGGAGAGTTGGCAGAGAAAAATTAGCAAAACCGACTGAGGTAGCATTTGTTTATAGTAGACAGCTTTAAGTTGTAGCTTCTATTGCCAGGGGAGATTTTAAAGTCTGAGATGGGAAACCATAGTGAAGAAGATCCTTGGACATATATAGTAGGAATTATAAACAATTAAACTACATGGGCATGGTGGCCAAGCATAACGTATATGGTCAACTTCTATTGTGGAGATCTATACATATATCCTATGTATGTGTGTATATGGTCAGAAATATAGAAACCACCAGAAAAAAAATTCTTATATGTATATTTTATTATAAATCTTGACTTGATTTCCTTTGCATTTTAGATAAATTCTTCATTAGAAATAAAATTCTTTTTATCAAATAAAAAATTAAAATAAATAATAAAATAAAACATTCAAATAAATTATTTTTAGGAAGAGGGATTTGAACTACGTAAGCCCAACTGCTCTGGCTAGCTATTATCCCATTTATTTATTTATTTATTTATTCATTTATTTGCAATTTTTGGCTGAGGCTGAGTTTGAACCTGCCACCTCCAGCATATGGGGCTGCCGCCCTACTCCTTTGAACCACAGGCACCGCCTGTATTATCCCCTTTAAATAGAAGAACAAGGTGAAAGAGAAGGAAATGAAGAAAGTAGAAAGAAAAAAAAAACAGTAAAGAAAATATTTAAGGACGAGATGCAAGATAAAATAAAATCTAACTAATGTAGGATCATAAATTTTATGTCAAAGTTATGATTTTGAAATAGAAAGTGAGAGTATGCCATATCTTGGCAATTCAAATGGAAGAATGGAGGAAAAATACTGATTTTGGTGAAAGGTCTTAGGTGGCCTTTCTGATAACTAGTAAATAGTGAAACTTAAGTGGTTAAGGAGCAAATACTAAAAATTTACAATTGAAATAATATAAATGGTGGGTGCGGGCTTGCATCTTAACTCATTAGAGATAATGGAGTGTTGGGGAGAGGGTGCCACGGAAACTTATTTTTTGAGGAAGAAAGGGGTATTTATTATTTAAAATAAAAGATTTGAACAACCTTATAGAAAGAGGGACAGGAGCTAATGCAAAAGGAACCAAAAACGCTGAGGGAGGTGTGGTAGGGCATTACTGATAAAACCTGCTCTTTTGGAGATGCCAGGAGATAAAAGGGATCAAACATTGAAGTATATTGTTCCAGATTATAGGAAAGCCATTATTTTACTCAGAAAGAAAGGGTATGGGACAAGAGTTTGAAAATTTCTTTAAAATATTGGAGTAGCTATATGGAAGACAGACTAAGAACAAATTACAGAATAAATATAAGTACTACTGAGCTACAGATAAGGTTCTCGAGTACAGTAATTATTGAATGTCATCAATTATGTGTATGGCATTCATACATCAACTTTCAACAAAGTGGGAGAGAGCACAGAGGAAACCGCAGGTAGGCATGATCAAGTGTCCAGGAATGCAGTGCAGGCCAAGGAGCTGAGAGAATCTAGAGTGCTATAAAGGGGACTTTGAGACTATTGATCACACTGTTCAGCCAAACCACAGAGGTAAGTGAACTTCAACTCAGTTTAACAAGCATTCTGGGCAGTCTCCAGTTTCAAGGCCTGGTGCTAGGTTCCAAGAAGTGAAGAGAGAAAAAGACCAGGCAAATGAGCAGGTGCTGAAGGATCAGAGGTCACAAAGAGAACAGAGCAAAAAAAAAAAAAAAAAAAAAAGTCCTAGAGCAGATGTGAAAGTGGAAAGCATAGAAAGTGAGGAGAATTAAAATATGTACGTCACAGAAAAATAATTAATGTTTCAACTACAGGCAAGGTTTGAGTTGGGGTTTTGCCAGTTGGCGACTCGATAATTATAAATCATTGTGGTTGAAAAGGTCAAGAAACTGGTGCCAGGATGCCATACAGGTATTCAAAAGAATCAATTAAAAACTAAATAAAAAGGCGTAGTATGAAGAAGAAAAGTCATTGATGAAAGCATTTAAGTATATCTATACAATAAGTAAAGGATAAACAGGATTTGGAAGTAAGGATTATGGAGTACATTCTGGACTTCAGAAGAGGAAGTTGTGAGGAATAGCAGTGATTATAAAAGGTATTATAAACCAGCAAGGAAAAATAAAGAGTTATACTGAGTAACTTCCTTAGCTTAGTAACTCAGAAGGGTCACAGAGTAGATGTATGCTCAGCTTTATTAGAAATTATCGCAAAGAATACCACAAAGGATTTGTGAGAATTTTAGTTGCTAAGTGTCCTCATCAAAATTTGGTTCTTTCAATCTTTTCATTTAACCATGTTAGTGACTCTGTAATGGTATCTCACAGAGTTTTAATTTGCCTCTGCTTAGTGATGATTAATGATTTTGAGTCCTTCTTCACATACTTATTGGCCATTTATATACCTTCTTATATGTAATATCTGCACAGATAGCTTGCCTATTTATAATGAGTTGTTTGACATTTCCTTACTGAACTATATCGCAGTCATTATTGTATATAACTTTTATGTCGGAATCTTTTAATTTTTGCAAACAATATTTTCTTATGTTTAGTATAAAGATATTATAATTCTTTTCTCAAAATTATTCTTAATGTTGTGGGTTTATATGATGCTACCTTAAATGTATTTTTTTAATTTTTCAGCTTCATTTTTAATTATTGACTGCTATTATATATAAACATAATCAACTTTATTATCAATCTTGTACTCTGTGACTTTGCTAAATTCATTTATTCTGGTTTCCATTTTGTAGCTATCTTAATAACTATGTTTTAAAAATGTTGGCTTGGTGCCTATGGCTCAAGTGGCTAAGGCGTCAGCCACATACACCTAAGGTGGCGGGTTCAAATCCAGCATGGGCTGCCAAACAACAATGATGGCTGCAACCAAAAAAAATAGCCAGGCGTTGTGGCAGGTGCCTGTGGTCCCAGCTACTTGGGAGGCAAAGGCAGGAGACTCGCTTGAGCCCAGGAGTTGGAGTTTGCTGTGAGCTGTGATTCCACAGCACTCTACCCAGGGGACAGCTTGAGGATCTGCCTCAAAATAAAATAAAATAAAATAAAATAAAATAAAATAAAATAAAATAATGTCATCCATAAATGAAGGAGTATGCTGCTTTCTTTTATAATTATTTACCTAGTACTTCTTTGCCTTGCTTTATTGTGTTGGGAAAGACATACAATACAATGCTGAATAAAAGTGATGCAGGCAGAAACCCTTGCTACAAACTGATATAGAATATCGGCCTTATGGGAAAACCAGTCCAGTTTTGATCTTTAAATATGTTAGTGGCAGGCATTTTATACATTTCTTTCATAAACTTGAAGATGTTCTCTTCTATTTTTATTTTCTGAGAGCTGTTAGATAAATGAGTATTGAATAGCTTTGAAGGATTTTTCTTCATCTAATGAAATGGTAAAATAATTTTTCCCTTAGGCTGTGAATATTAGGTAAGACATAGGGGACAAGTTTTCCCCCATGCCTAGTTTGGCTAAAATGAGTTTCCTTTATGTCCAAATTAGTCTTGATGGTGTATTTTTGTTATGCTTCTGTGCCCTTTTGCTTCTTTTACTCCACAGAAAGCTCCTTGGTGAGGAGAATGGCAGAAACACCCAACAGACCTTCTCCCTTGCCTATTCAGGAATGTCTTTAATACACTAGGTGGGGAAATGTAGGAGACGCCAAGAGCCAGATGACATCTGAGCAAGATGATCTGCAGCTGAGGCGTGGACCTCGTGGACCTCGGGCCATTCCTCCACAGGAGTTCCTTGTGGAAGAAGAGCCTGTGCCCTCAGCACGTGGTCATTGTTAATTACTCCCCTTGCCTGGATCATTCCCTTTCAATAAAAGGCTGGTGCAGAGGTTGCTCGGGGCTACCTGGAAAGTAAAAGCTAGCCCGCCTTCCTCAAGCTTGTACCTCTAATCTGCCTCTCGCCTGGTTCCTTCCTGCGCTAACTGAGACCAGGGCCATAGGAGCCAGAAGGGTCGCGACAGGTAAGTTACACTTACTTACTTTTCAAATGTTAAACACACTTTAAATTCTTTGTGAGATTCTTCACTTGGTCATCATGTTGATTGAATATATATTACTGAATTTAATTTGCTGATATTTTGCAGAGAATTTTTGTTTCTATGCTCACAAAGGGTATTGGTCTATAGTTTTCTTTTCCTGTAATGACTTTGTCTGTTTTTGTGTTTGGGGAAATTACTGTTACATTAGACAAATTGTAATTTTTTTCCTACCCAATATCCTTTAAATTTTGTGTAATATTTATATTGTGTTTTCCTTAAGTGTTTGTTAGAATTCACCAGTGAACACATCTGGGGCTGTACATTGCTTTGTGAGAAAGTTTTTGATAATTAACTTAATTGCATGCATATAGGAAATTTTTCTACTAATCTTGTATAAATTTTAGTATGTTTATTTTTCAAAGACCTTATTCATTTGATCTAAGATTTTCTGCCATATTCTGTATAGTTGCATTTTTTAAGACTTCTATTTTTATTTGTCTATGTATTTAAGTGAAACATCTTTGCACCATTTTCTAGTGATTACTCTAGGAATTTCAATATGTATAGTTAACATTTCTAAGTTTACTCAGTGTTAAAAATACAACACTTACAAAATTTAAGAAATCCCATGAATATAGGCCTATTTACCTCATCCCCTCCATCCTCTCTGCTCCATTTCTCTGGGTTAAGAGTTACATAAATCATGCAACACAAATTTAAACTTTTTAAATAAAATTACATATTTAAGAAAATTCAGAGAAAAAAGTTCTATATTACCTTTATCCTCATCTTTACTGTTTCTGTTTTTTTTTTTTTCTCCTAAAGATATATAATTTTTCCCTGTATCCTAAGAAACTTTCTACATCCTTACTAGTAGTCCTGTTCTTCTAAGAGTGAATAATCTTAATGTATGCTTATCAGTAAAAGTCTGTATCTCTTTCTTTGGATCTAACAGGATTTGCTTTATGAATCAGAGAGCTCCTGCATTAGGTGCATATATAGTTAGAATTATCATGTCTTACTATTGAATTGCTTTCTGTACCCTTACATAATGAAAATCTTCAACTTTTATTGACCATTGTGGATTTAAAGTCTATTTTTCTATTTTTATCTGATAGGAGAATGGCTACAGCCTCACTCTTTGGATCCCATTTGTAGTCATATTTGTTTTCATCCCTCACCTTGAGTCTCTGTGAGCCCTCGTGGGTTAGATGTGTTTCCTGAATATAGCAGTACTAGAGGTGTGTTTTGTCATCTATTCAGTCAGTCTAGATCTTTGTGTGTGTGTTTAATTATTTTATTGATTTTTTATTAAATCATCATGCAGTCGTGGGTTACAATGTGCTGGTTTTATATACAATTTAAAATATTTTCATCAAACCGGTTAACATAGCCTTCACTGAATTTTCTTAGTTATTGTGTTAAGACGTCTATATTCTACACTTAGTAAATTTAACATGTCCCTTGTCAGATGCACCATAGGTGTGGTCCCACCAATTACCCTCCCTCCACCTTCTCAGACCAGAGTCTTTCTGATAAAACTATAAACATATTCTAAGAACAACTTAATATCATATCTCAAGGAACTAGAAAAGGGAGAGCAAACAAAACTCAAAGCCAATTAGAAAACAAGAAATAACAAAGCTCAGAGCAGAACTAAACAAAATTCAAACAAAACAATAACAAACAAAGGAACAATGAAAAAAGTTAGTTCTTTGAAAAGATAAATAAAATCAATAGACTTATAGCTAAATTAACAAGAATTAGAAGAGAAAATATCCAAATAAGCTCAATTAGAAATTAAGAAATATACTACAACCAATAGCACAGAAATATAAAACATCATCCATAAACACTATGAAAATCTCTACTCACATAAACTAGAAAATGTAGAGGAAATGGATAAATTCCTTAAAACAAACAATATCCCAAGTTTCAATCAGGAAAAAAATAGAAATCTTGAACAGACCAATAATGAACAGCAAGACTCAAGCAGTAATAATATCTCAAAAAAATAAAATAAAATTCCAGACCAGGTAGATTCACAGACAAATTCTACAAGACGTACAAAGGATAACTGGTACCTATCTTACACAAATTATTCCATTGCATCAAGAAAAAGGGAATCCTCCCTGACTTATTCTCTAAAGCTAGTATCACCTCGACACCAAAGGCAGGAAAGGACATAACACCACCAGAAAAGAGAACTACAGACCACTTTCCCTTATGAATATAGAAGCAGAAATCCTGAACAACATGCTAGAAAAACAAATTCAACAAAACAAACAAAATTCCCCATGATCAAGTGGGTTTCATCCAGGGATGAGAGGATGATTCAACATATGCAAATCAATGTGATTCACACATAAACAGAAGCAAAAACAAAGACAATATGATCATCTAAATAGATAGGGAAAAAGCATTCAACAAAATTCAGCATTCATTCATGACAAAAAACCCTCCACAAGCTAAGCATAAAAAGAACATAGCTCAAAATTATAAAAGCCATATACAACAAACTCACAACCAACATCATGCTAAGTGGAGAAAAGTAGAAAGCATTGCCCATAAGAACTGGAAGAAAGGTGCCCACTGTGACCACTTCTATTCAACATATTATTGGAAGACCTAGACAGAGCAACAGGCAAAAGAAAGAAATAAGGTGTACTCAAATTAGGAAGGAAGAGGTCAAACTACCACTGTGCAAAATGGTATGATTCTATTTCTAGAAAATCCCAACTATTCATCAAAAGACTTTAAGAATTGATAAATTAATTCAGCAACTGTTTGGTTACAAACTAAATTTGTAGAAATTAGTGGCATTTCTATGTGCTAATAACTGTAAAGCTCAGAGTCAAGTCAGGGACTCAATATTACCTGTGATAACTAAAAGAAAATAAAATACCTAGGAATATACTTAACAAAAAGGTCAAAGTTCTCTATAAGGAGAACTACAAGACACTTATGAGAGACAAGTAGAAAAACATCTCATGATCATGGATTGGTAGACTCAACATTGTCTGTAGAATGCTCATGGTGTCCAAAGTAATATACAAATTCAATACATTCTGAACCAAAATAATAATGTCATATAAGAAAAATAATTCTGTGCATCATTTGGAGCCAAAAAAAAAAAAAGCATAAATAACCAAAGCAATCTTAAGCAAAAAGAACAAATCTGGGGACATCACATTACATAATTGTATAATTATAATTTGAAGTATAATTGACTTCAAGTTATACTACAAGGGTATAGTAAGCAAAAGAGCATGGTACTTGTATAAAAGTAGAGACATAGATACCACTGGAACAGAATAGAGAATCCAAATATATAACTAACTACCTACACTCAACTGATCATTGACAAAGCATACAACAACATCTGCTGGGAAAATAGCCCTATCCAATAGATGGTGCTGGGAGAACTGTATAGCTACACGCAAAAGAATGAAACGAGGGGCAGTGTCTGTGGCTCAAAGGAGTAGGGTGCCAGCCTCATATACCGGAGGTGGTGGGTTCAAACCCAGCCCTGGGCAAAAACTGCAAAAATAAAACAATGAAATAAGACTCCTATCACTTGTCCTATGCAAAAATTGATTCCAGATGGAATTATTATTTTCAACAGCAATAGATTCCTGGGTTAATAGCTTTTTCTCTCAGCACTTTGACATGACTTTCCAATATCTTATGCCCTCCTTTATTTCTTAGAAGTCTGAAGTAATTTATATTTGAAATCCTGTTTTCAATATCTCAATTTTTGGGCTTAATTTCAAATTTTTCTCTTTATGCTTTGTTTTCAGTGATTAGGCTTTTACAATCTTTGAGAAATAGTCACCATTTTCTTAATTTTTCACTCTTTTTCATCTCTCCTTTGGGGACTCCAATTGCAGTAGATCAGCTTTATTATTTCTTCTAAGAGTAGACTCTCATTTAATTTCTGATTACTTTTATTGGCTTTCCTATGCTTTCAAGTTAGTGCTTTTACTTTCCCCCATGTGCAGAAGCTTTATCATATTTATTATATTTGAAAGTTTAAGTAAGTTAGCAATAATTTATGTGCATTCTATAGGGGATATTCTTTTCAAAAACTTAGGCTGAGCTATGAAATCAAGACTTGCCCTTAAAAAACGATTAGGTAAATAAAAAAATTTAATTATCTCAGAAATTTCAGGGAAAATTCTCTTATATATGCAAAATAGGAATAATAATTTTACCCCCCTAACTGTTATTAGAACAAAAAAGGCAATGAGGCAATGATTGTGCCTTATACGTGTATTCATTAATATGAAAAATATTGACTATCATTATTATTCTCGAAAAGTAATACTAATCTACTACTGAGCATGAGTTTTTACAGATATAGTAATATAAAATACTATAAAAGTCTTTCCATTTAGTAATATTTGAACCACTCATCACTTGTATCTCAATGTGGACAGGTTATTCATATTCCTTCCTAAAAGCAAGTTCTGTAGCAGTCTACCACACAAAGAAGACTAGGTAAATAAATTCTTGGTGTGTTTTCTAGGGACAAGAATAGAAGCCAGGAGCCAAAAGTTGGTTTATTTTTCCTTTAATATCAGTACTTTTTATAGTTATTATGTGACTCGTTAAGACACTATTCATGTAACAACCTTTGTGTCCTGTACAAATGTCTGCATCACACACTTCGACTACTACACAGACAACAGGAAGCAGCTAGAGTTTTATGTACAAGTGGGAAACTTTGATCAGAATGATGAGTTGGAGGAAGGTCATCAAACTTCATGATAGATTGCAAGCCAAGGACAAAGAAAAGAAGAATGTGCTTTACACAAAACTTTATCTTATTCAAGTAATCTGCCAGAAACAGCCACAGTAGACAGACCCATTAATTTCTTAGCTTAATAGTTTGAGGTGAATTGCTTTAAGGAATGTCCTGCTCAGAAGCAAAGCTATTGTCTGCCTTTGTAGGCAGCATAATTAAAAGTAGAGTGATTACCTCAGTGGTAATAACTGAAATTTGGATATAACAATGCATAAAAAAAACTTTGTGGATTGCTATCATCGCATGAAAACACATTCAAACACATTTTAAGCAATAATTCTTTAAGCTAATGAGTTTATTAATGGCAAAAAGAACAAATGATCTGAAACCGAGTGGGGCAATTTAAAGGAATTAGTATTAAACTATCCAACAGAAAAATAAAATGAATTTCAGTCCCAAACAGCCTTGGGTCAAGAACATTTTTATCATTTTGTAAGACTACAATGAATGTGACGATTCCCATCATTAAATAAATAAACAGTGAACAAAAGTAGGAATTCTTTAAAATTATTCTCAAAATTAAAGTTAAAAATATTTACATAGATATAAATATTTATATCTATAAAATGTACAAAAGCTTCTGAAATTTGGATGTCTTTTGTACATTTTGATAATATACAATATTTATCATATTATAATATGTGTGTGATTTTTAAGGCCAATAAAAGTTATGATCATTTTATATTAGAAGCACTCCTTTTGATTCATAGATAAATATGGGGAAGTGTTACTAAATAGGAAACGTAGAGCAGATTTTACTAAGACCATGAAAAGGTCAGTCTGCATGTGTATGATTCCAGTAAATAGGTGAAAAATATGTTTGAACAATTTCTTTGCAGTTATAGCTTTAGCCATTAGCTTTGTGAATTCATGACAACTGAAATTGCTCTCACATTTATTTAGACCATTTTGTATAATTCTGGCAACTGATCAAGAATATGGTTTTAAAAGTAATAAATGTTTCCTTAAAAAAAAAATCCCTCTGTCAGCAAGTGATAAAAGAGGGCTTGTTAATAATAATAATAAAATATAATAAATATTAAATAGTGATGAGTTGAACTATGACTGATAAGAAAATATTAGTCCAACTCATGGCTCAGAACAGATGTTCTGGGAGGCAAAAGTTTACCAGACAGTAAGAGTTTTCTAGTTCAAAGACAACAGAAACTTTACAAATACAAGCATTGTAACCTTATCATTTGTACCTTCATATTAGTCTGAAAGTTAAAAAAAAAGTTTTCAATGGTGATCTCTTCATTTTTGAATTTTGATAACACACAGTTTTCAGCAGCCTATGCCCACAGACAAAGATAATTGAATAAAAATCAATTAAGAAAATTATTGTTTATGTTAATGCACAATTTACACATGCCAATACAATGGCTTGCATACTTATGCTCCTCTCCAAATTCCTGTGTTGAAATCTTAACACCAATGTGCAGGTCTTTAAAAGGTAGAGTTCCGGGGAGGTGATTAGTTCCTAAGCATGTAGATTTCATGGCTAATATTAGTACCTTTTTGAAAGAAGTCCCAGATAGCTAGCTTACCCCTTTCTTCATGGGGATACATAGTAGAAGTTGTCTTAAAGCCAGAAAGTGGGCTCCCACCAGACACTAAATTTTCTAGCACCTGGATCTTGGGTTTCCCAATTTCTTACAAAATTGTGAGAAATACATTTCTCTGTAAGCCATCCAGTTCATGGTATTTTGTTAAAGCAGCTCAAGTGGAACAAGGCAGCCAAGAAAAGAGCCTTACATATCTCAGAGAATAAGGCAATTACAAGTACATTCTTGTGCTGTTTATGAACTTGTCAATTAAGAGTAATAAAATAATTATAACTTATTTCTATAAAATAGTCTCCATGTTTGTCCCTTCCTCTTAAATGCTGCATTCTAAGTTCCTAAACATATTCTCTCACATATTGAAAGGATGAGGATGAGCGACAGACTCCTTCCTTCAAATATCAAGGACAACCTTGTTTAATACCTCTAGACAAACCAGGGAAGGGTCTTAAAAAGTGTAAGCTGCTTAATGGCCAGTAAAGAGAAACAGGCATTATTTCAGAACAAACCCTTATCTTAAGCAATAGAGATCCCTGTTCTGTTAAATAAACTTTTTTTTATTTTTGTGGTTTTTGGCTGGGGCTAAGTTTGAATCCACCACCTCCAGCATATGGGGATGGTGCCCTGTTCCTTTGAGCCATAGGCACTGCCCTGTTAAATAAACTTTTTAAAAGAATGACCAAAGATATACTAATAACAATCACATGACAAAGGTTTTGTTTTGTTTTTTCCAAGTAGGGTTCAAATATTTTTCTCTTACTAATTTAAGAGGATGTTAGTAGAATTTAACACATTCTAGGTTTGCGGTTTTGAAAGATGTATAAAGTCTATTTCTCTAATAGTTCTTCTTTAGAAAATGACATATTTAGCTTATAATTTATCATCAATTTATTCTTTTTCTCTTAGGATATAATGAATGTGATGCTGGATAATAATCCCATCAACACGAGAATATTCATATTGGACGATTTAGTATCAAATTATCTGGGGTTTCTTTTTGTTTTGGCCTCAACTAGGAGGTTTGAGACTGACATTTTCTTAAGAAAAGACTTTAATTTTTCTTGTATGAATATAAGTTTTGTCATAGTTTCTTAGAAAAAATCTTTAGGATTCTTATGGAGTTGTACCAAAAATTATTCTTATTTTTGTCCTTGTAGTGGTCCATCATAGAAATATTACGATAGAAACACAAAAGCAGGTGGCAGTGGTTCAATAATAATTTACAGATTGAAAGGTTTTATTCTGCCTGCCCCTGAGTTCATACCTTTTGCTCTCTACATCTAGCTCAGGGCACCAACAGCAAACCAAACACGGGAACGAACAAAGAAACCTGGGAGGCTTCATCTTCTCATTTTCCCAAATATCTGATCATAGTGTAGGTTACTGGTAGATGATAACACAAAGGTGCTTAAGCGGGTTAATTGGTGATTAAATAAAACTATTAGAGTGTTTCTTAGTGAATTCCTGTCATTTTCAAAGTATTTTAGGCTAGGTGGAACCTCGCCAAGCCTTCAAGCTTATGAAACAACGATTCGTGGTTATTAAGAGCAAATGCCCTAGAGAGATTAATCTGCGCTATCCCAACAGGCTGACCTTTTCCCAAAGACATAGCAATTTAATTATCTACTTTGAAAAGCACAATTATAGTAAAATTCAAAACCTGATTTATAGACAGGTTTTATATTCTCATCTATAATGCATGTAAATAACTCTGTGAATTTCTTTTTCTAGGGCTATCATGCTGTATTTTGCAGCTAATAAGTACTAAATAGTTCTTACTTTATAAAACTGCAGGCTCTTTTTGTACTCAATACTACTGATTGATAAAAAAGAAACTTGCAAATTTTGATTGCTGTATGTCTTCATTCTGAATTTTGCTTATTTACCAGAGCAAATAAATATGGTAAATAAATATGTGTTTTTATAGTCTGTGAACCTGAGTAATTTGACTTGGGTAGAATTTCTACGTAAGGACAAGTTGAAGAAAATGACATCACCTTTAATTTTCTACTTTGGTTCTATATTTTACCTAATAGAAGGATACAATAGAAATAATAAGATCTTGAAATCTGGAACTGTAATAGAGATTTAACATAAATAGTGCTCGTAGTCAGCTACTTGATTTCAAATATTTATTGGTGATTCATCTACTATCAGCATAATCTCCCCTCCTACCAAAGGGAGGCGAAATATTGGAAACACAGGCACAAAAGCACACACACCCTCTAATGGACAAAGACCTGTGACAGCAGATTTTCCTGTTTCTTTGTGTTCTGCGCAGTCCTATTACTTTCACCACAATACTCACAGATTATTTGCTAACCATGTGCAATACCAATGCCAAAGATAGTTTTGGAAAAGTCTTTGTTTTTATAGTAGTTCACATTTCTCAGTGAGGATATCATAATGATAATTTTTGTAACTCTACCTATTCATGTTAAACTATACATATGAATTGTCAAATATTTTGCTTTAATGGAAACCTCTTGTAGAAATTCTGATGCCATAGTATTATTAAGAAAAAAGCTGGAGTCTGACTTCAGTTTTAAAGAGGGCATAAGTCAAGAAGCTGGCTCAGCTGAGACCCTATGACAGGCATGTGTTCTCAAACACCAAAGAGGTGTCTCCAGAAGTTAAAAAAAAAAAAAAATGGAGAGGATGATGCTGTAGAAATCAATAAGAAGGAAATAGCAGGCTCAGCACCCATAGCACAGTGGTTATGGCGCCAGCCACGTACACTGAGGGTGGCGGGTTTGAACCCAGCCAGGGCCAGCTAAACAACAATGACAACTGCAACAAAAAATAGCTGGGCTTTTAATTAAAGGAAAAAATAAAAAAAGACAGGACAGTTTTCAAATGACAGAGCTTGGTAGCTTACTGTAACCCTGAAATTATACCAGATGATTAAAAAGTGAGCTGACACTGAAGGGTACCCCCAAGAGTCCCCTTACCACATGGTGGCACTGATAAGCACCAAATAGTTTCTCCTCTGATAGTCACCCACAGTTAAAATATAAATATGTTTAAACTAGACTCTGCAGGAACATTCAGAAGAATGAATGTAATAAGACATGTTCTTAGTCCCATAGAAACTTATTATCTAGCAGTAAGTTATAAAGGCAAAATACAACATATGCAGTTAAACATCAAGATTGAATAGGGTTACTTGGAAAATACTCTCATCTCAGAGGTGTTAGCTTGAGGTTATAAAATGTTTTCATTTAAAAAGTCTCTGAATATAGGAACCGTATATTGAGAATCTGGACTCCAGGAAGAAAGACCGGTCTAAGGGTTAATTGTATCAGATCTTTGCTGTATGATATGTCTAACAGTTTCCAAACAAGTGAGAAATTTTTTTTCTGTTTCAGACAGTTCTAATTCATGATGTAGTGAGGTAAGAACTTTTCTACACAGGCATATATATCTTTCTCATGCTGATTCCTAATACTGTGTTTGAATATTGGAGGGAAAAATTACTGTAAAAATAAGTAAAAGGATAATGTCTAAAATCAATTTAGCTTGATCTATTTTCCAAATGCTTGTTGAAGTATTGTAAATAACCCCCAAAGTAGTAATTATATGTGTGTATAATTATATAGATGTGTGTGTGTATAAAGACAGGATAAGATCACATTAACTCTGAATCATCTGGACATGTAAAGTGTAAAATGTAAAATTTGCATTCACTTAAAAAATTGTAGGGGTAGTATAGTATAGTTGTTAATAACATGGATTTATTAATAATGAGATATGAAGCATACACCAGTGTATTAAACATATGTCTAGGAGATGAAGGATGGTGGGGCTATTAGGGGATTCATGAAATTGGAGATGTGGAAATAATTCAAGACAAATAAGAGAATTTTTGGAGCTGAGGAAAGAAATTTTCAGATCCTAAAAGCTTACTAGGGCTAAGCAGAATCAACCTTTTAAATACTCAACATCGGACATGTCACTGTGAAATTTTAGAACACTAATGTGGAAAATGGGGGTATTAAAAGCTTCCAGAGACCAAGAACAGGTTATCATCAAAGGAAGAGAACTTAGAACATAAGGGACAACTGAGAAGTAACAATGTATTCTAGAAGTCAGTAGAATAGGGCTGTTGAAGATTTGAGAGAAGCAATTTTGAACCCAGAATTTTACACTCTTGCAAGCCTTCATGATTTGTGAAAGTAAATTAAGCATAATTTTAGAACTATAAGAAGTTTAAAAGTTTATTTCCTTTGACACATTTCTTTAAAAACATTTCTGAAGGCTATTGTCTTGAAAAAAATGCGAAAAGAATAGCAAAAGAAGAAGGCATGGTATGCAAGGAATGGTAGGTAGAATTCTTACAAAGGACATGTGGCCTTGAAGCTATGTAGCAAACCAAACAGTTAAAAATCAATAATTACTGCAAATTATAACCAAAGGGCTCAAAGGAGTGTGTCTTCAGGAAGGAAGTAAATTCTATTAAACAAACTTTTGTGATTAAGATCATAATAGCAACATGGTGAAGTATTCATAGTATATTTTTATCCACAAGAGAGAAAAGCTTTTATAAACTCTAGAAAAACATCCGCACAAGAAATATAAAGCAAATTAAATAGGCATTCAATCAGGTCGGACTCATCTTTCTGGGCTATACTTTGTTTTATTTCTTTTTAAATAATACGATAAAAGTTTTAGGACATGAAAAGAAAAGAGAGTAATCAGGTCTACCTTGTTTCTAATAAAACAACACTACGTGAATCAGGATAGGCTAGTTAACGCCATTCTAAGAAACGAAAGTCTCATGACTTTTAACAATGAAGGTTTCTTTATTCGGTTTATCCCAGATACATGGTGGTCCAGTTGTTCTTCTCTGCTCTTTCCTGTAAATCTTAAGTAACTGAGAGAACCAGGTGCCTTTCATTGCGTGGGTCTGCAATTTAGAACTCTTGATTTTCAGATGCATTGATAGGGAAAATAGAACTTGAAGGATATTTTACTGTCTGTCCTAGGAGTGGTATCAATCACTTCTGCCCACATTCCACTCAGTTCCATGGCCCATCACACTGAAGAAGTGCTTAGATATGGGGGAACATGGGCATTTCAGCTACGAGGCCAAGCCACAAACACTATGATATTAGCAGTATAGTTTGACATCTTATTGTCTAAGGAGAAATCACCAAGTGGCACAGCTCACTTAGTCTCAAAGGGACACAAAAGAGTTTGTCTTAAACTTGACATAGAGATTTTTAAGGTCAATCAGTTAACTCTGTTAAAGCAGAACGCTTATACCAACCTATTTCATTGTCCCCTAGAGTATTAATTATGAGCTATGGTGATACCCAATAACAACTCTATGACCTCATTTTATAACTTTGAATAGTTATCATCTGCAGCTCCTTCCCTCTTTAGTAGAACATTTAAAAAGAATACAAGCATAATATTTGGAAAGAGTAAGATGTTCCACATGAATTCACATATTTTTATCTTCTTTCCCCTCATTAAAAGTGCCTAATGTTTCTCCTGGAATGATAAAAACAGATCTGACTGTGCCTTACATAAAAAAGATGCTTTTCAGTTCCAATTTTAGTTGCTTCCATGAGAAAGAAAAATATTATTAATTATAGAGAGTGTCAGAGAACTTTAATCTCCCAAATCAGACAAGATTTTGAGCAACTGGAAGGACATAATAAATCTATCTGACCTTGAAACTTGCAGTGATCTCCTCTGAATGGCACATAGTACAGAAAGCAGACTTTTATCTTCAAGTCGAATTTCTCTACTTAGTTGCAGGAATAATTTATAACTAAACACCCAAATGATATAATATAGAGTTTATTGAATTTCAGTTTTTAGAAACTATAGGTGAAGCAGAGAATAATTAATTATAGTAATAGAATAGAAAATAAGTATTAACAAACTTTGATGGCGTAAATGTAAAAATAAGGGAAGTTAAGGTATTTATTCAGGCATAAAATTGGAGAGCAAAGTTTGTTTAAAATTGATGGAAAAACAACTAGGGATTAGAACCAGAACAAAAGATAACAAGCAGAAGTAAAATATAATATCTTATATGGAAGGTTGATATCAGATGACAGGTAATCATGGTGAATCCAGTATTTTTCTTGGCAGGAAAACAAGATATTGTACCTAAACGTAATAAAGAAAATATAGACATAGGTACATTGTTCAGATTTTGGTTGTTCACTAGAAAACTGAAAAAAAGGAATGGTTATGCCTAAGAATGAGGATACCAGACACAATATTTTTAGTTAAGGCTCTCTTTTTTTGCTTAGTTTTTTTACTATGTTAATATTTTATTTTTACAGTTAAAAAGCAACAGGTTGGGGCCAACATGGTGGCTCATGCCTGTAATCCTAGCACTGTGGGAGACCCAGGTGGGTGGACTGCCTGCACTCAGGAGTTGGAGACCAGCCTGAGCTACAGCAAGACTGCATCTCTAAAAAATAGCTGGGCACTGTGGGGGGCGCCTGTAGTCCCAACTAATTGGGAGGTTGAGGAAAGAGGATTTCTTGAGACCAAGAGTTGGACATTGCTGTGAGCTATGATGATGCCACAGGACCCTACCCTGGGTGACAGCTTGAGACTGTCTCAAAAAAAAAAGTAACAGGTTGGGTGCAGTGGCTCATGCTGTAATGCTAGTGTTTTAGGAGGCTGAGGCAGGAGGATCATTTCAGCCCAGGACTTTGAGACCAGCCTGGGCAATACAGGAAGACTACATATGTATAAGAAAATAATGAAAACTTGGTGGGCCTATAGTTCCAGCTACTCAGTAGCTGAGGTGGAAGGATCACTCAGTCCCGGAGTTTGAGGTTGTACTGGAATTGGACCAGTACACTCTAGCTTGGGCAAAAGACAAGACTCCATCACAAAACAACAACAACAACAATAAAAAAGTAACAACCTTGTGATTATAATATAAAAAAATTACACTTTACTAGGTACCCTTTCTTGCTAAGTATTCGAATAAAGCCCTGAAATGACTGCATTTCAAATTTACATGAAATATTAAAGGCAACTTACTTAAGCCTCTTTTAAAGCCACGAATTATTTCTACAAATATGTTTCTTAATCTTGTTATGTCTTTCATAAAAGAGAGCTTGCTATATTTTGAAGTGTGGCATTCTACTTTGCTGCGGCTCTAGTTACCGTTAGGTTCTTCATTACGCATCAAAAATGGTCTGATCTCAACCTTGCTTATTTATTCTGGGATCTTTTAGGCAATAAAATACATTGATACAAATCATACCAGTTTGTAAACAATTCGCTAAATCCCATTTAACCACTCTGAACAAGCATCCAGGGGTACCTAGGTAGTTCTGTCATCTGGAGGAATCACTCTCCCCTGTTAACAATAATAAGGGTCGTCATTAAAGTGCACTATGATCCGTGAAAAACTGCCCAGAGCTTATTTTAATTCAACAGTAAATTACCTCTATTACTACTTTAAGGATAAACAAAACTAAGGAAGGACTAATCTAAATCTAAATCCTGTTGAAAATACACGGTCATTTATGGAAGATTTATGCTACTGGATATCTATCTTATAAAGTCTTCTTATAGTAGTATCAGTCTTGGATTTTCTCTGTTGTTAATAATCAACTTCATTTCCTTTTAACTGCTTTCTATTTAACTGCTTGTTATCCCAAGGATAAAAGAATGTCAGTGACGTTTTTATTCCAATAATTTATCTTTACACATTATATATACTTATTTGTTAAATATATATAATGATATAATTTATCTTCACATATCTATAAAGATATGATATATATGTCTTTATAATATATATAAAGATATGATTTATCTTTACACATTATATTTATCTGTTAAAAAGCATATGGCTATTCTCATGAAGGAAAAAAATGAATGCAGCTAGAGCCAGGCTTCCGTCCCACTCCAAAAACCAAGCTCTCCTTGCGCATGCTGTGCTACGAAACAAGCAAAGGGCTTCAAACTCTGGGTTACTCGATCACTTGCCTATAAGAATGGTGGTACAATGAGAATGGAGAGGCAGGATCGTTTCCTTTTCAGTGTGGTGTAGGCATGAAGATAAACACACTTTGTGAAGGGAGCTTTCCCTTAGGAGTGTCACTGGTGGACGTTCCTTTACTTGTCTGGGTTGTTCCCCTCACCTCCAGTAGTGAGCGCCGGACCAGGAGCTGTGATCATCCAGAAGGGTTTGCTTAGGCAGAAGGCACAGTACAAAATATCATGAGTGTTCCCTATTGACAACTTTAAGGTAACAAGAAAATGATTGGTTGAAAATGACTGAATCCAACAATTTAGAATGTGAATTCTCTCTTTTTCTGTACAGTGAATGCAAGGATTATTATAGTAAAATCCATAAGGATGTACTGCCACGCTCCCATATAAGGCTAGGATCATGACCTTTTATTAGAAAAATAGTGGAAGACTTTAACCAATGTGAATCAAAGAATCTACATCTAATTTTTCCTTGTTTCAGGACTCTATATTTTTGTTTATTTGTTTTGTTTGTTTGCTTTTTGAGACAGAGTCTCGTTCATTTGTCCCAGGCTAGAATGCTGTGGCCTCAGCCTTGCTCACAGCAGCCTCAAACTCCTGGGCTCAAGTAATCCTGCGTCAGCCTCTCGAGGAGCTGGGACTAGAGGTGCCAGCCATAATGCCTGGGTAAGTTTTCTATATATAGTACAGACAGGGTCTTGCTCTTGCTCAAACTGGTACCAGTTGAGCTCACAGAATCCTTTGGTCTCAGCCTCCCAGACAGTTAGGATTACAGGGACGAGCCACTTTGCCCAGCCCAGAGATTGTATTTTGTATTCATATTTTTCATGTTGCCTCCAAATTTCTGTTCTTTGTTTAGCAAGTCTGTATTAGTCTGCATTTTAAGACCATCAATCTCACCAATTTTGTTCTTATAAATTTGCAAAAATGCCTGCTGCCTGCCTGCCTCCCTATTGCAGGAATGGCTTTCTCATTTTTAGGTCTGATCTATTTGTGCAGTTGTGTTCTTAAAACCACGGCCTTCTCTGTGTTTCTAGAAATGATGGTGTTTTATTCTTGTTCCATTGGCAGAGTGAGACACATTTTTACACCCAACCTCCACATTGGCTCTTCCTTGCAATCTATCCAGTATTGCATTAAACTTCCTAGTAGAAACAGGACCTTAGGAGCATTATTTTCCAACGTACTCACTTACAAAGTTATTAAAATGAAATGAAAACATGACCATGCATCTTCAGTATATTCTTCCTTCTTACTGAACAATGAAGATGGCCATAGAGCTTCCTTAAGGAGTTGGCCAGTTACTATATGTCAAAATTTAGAATTAAGGAACATGGAACCATATTGGTTTAATGTCATAGAGCCCCAGCTGGAGACAGTAGATACTCAGATTTCAAATCAATGTCAAGTGCAGATTGGGCAAGGCAAATGATGGCTCCTTGTTTGAAAACAAGCAAAAATAATACTGAGGACTTGATGGAGAATTTCCAAAGCTGAGAATGGTAACAAGGCAGCAGAACAGACAACACACACCTGTGGGGCTTTTTACCTGATTTACATGTATCTATACCTGGGATATGTGGAAGTATTTAAAGGATGAGGAACAAAATAGACATGGTTTTAGTTTCATTTTTCTTATTAACTTCTTAAACAAGGAAACTATTTTAATACCAAGATAACAGAGTAAGACCTATGCTATGAGAATTTAAATTATGAATTAGCAAGCCAATTGGAAACTATATTTCTGTAATATAAATAGGGTCAATATAAAAACATAATGATTTAGCATTTCTCTCTTCTTCATTATTCTGGTTTAATATATGTGAGAATTCTGTAATCTTTTAGATGTTTGTTCTTCATTTCCAAAACAAATTTGAGTAGTGTTGGCTGGAAGAATTTTTATATTCTTCCATGCATCATGGATAATTTTTAAACATATCTAATGTATCATGAAAAGAAGGACTGTATTTTGTCATACCTGTATAAACACAAAAGGGACATCATCATTACTTTTGCTTTACATAGCAGGGTTAGTCTGTTTCTTGACTATCACACTAACACTCAAAAACTTCAGCCCTCCTCTGAGTTTTATACAATCTGATTCCCTTCTATTTGTTTATATTTAAAATGTATCTCATTTATGAAACATTTATATTTGAATAATAAAATTTAGCTTTCTGAAGTTGAGTAAAGAAAGGAGTCTTTGAAAGCCTGTTTCTTCAAGAAATAAAAAAAAAACAACACAAGCATATTCTTTAAGCCTACCTTTCTGAGTATTTGCATAAGAATTTAATTGAAATTTCAATTTATTCCCAGATTTTATTTTAGAGACAGAGGAAGACATTTCTAGTTAGTTCTGAATTAAATTCAGAGGCCCATTCTCCTCTGTAAGTTAGTTATCATCAATTTGACCATAACCATCATTCGCCCCCATCCTGCTTTATACAGGAACACAGAGAGCTACCAACTCTACCAGATGGGGCTCCTTCTTAATGGTCGGTTGAAGGATGAGAATCACTCCTCTCTCTCTAGGATCTGAGCAATCTGCTTCTCTAGGAGGCCCACATTCTGACAGTTACAGAAGTGAGAAGCCAAAATCCAAATTATTTATCAAGTGTAAATCGCATACCTGGCAAGATGGCACTAACCATGCCTGCTGAGCTATTGAGTCTGTTGTCAGAAAATAGTGTTGTTGTTGGAAACATGAGTGTTTGACTTTTAATCTCAGCTATCTGCACTGTGTTCAGCAGAAATAAAGACTGCATTAGAATCTTAGCCAGTTCTCCCCTCCTTATCCTTCACAAAGGGACAAGAAGGCATAAAGGGAAACTATAGAGCAACATCAGAGATTTTAACCCACATTTGTAGGTTTACCAGGTAATAAGGCCACCAGAAGACAAAAGTGTACTAGGGAATGCTTTTGTATTATTTCAGATGAGACAATGCCTGCAGGAAAAACATGCAATAATAATAAAGTAAATAACAGGGCCTTATGATTACTCCACATGATCATTGTAGTCAAGCTTTCCCAAGGAGATGCACCCTCACTCTAATAGTTGGGGAGAGATATTCCTTCTTATTGAAGAAATATATATGATGTTGAAAAATAGTATTTGAGCCATAAATTTTATCTTCCTGGGCACTTGTTATAAACATAAAATATTTAAACACAATTAATAGTTTCTGTATTGAAGACCTAATTGTAATCTATAACAAAAAACGAATTACTGACATTTCTAGAATGTTTCTGGATGAGAATACATAGCTGTACCCCCCATGATGTTATATCTTATCTAGTGATGATTTGATTATTTGAGTAATTAAATTAAAGCAAGATTACATGTATTGCCTGAGAGATAGTGGATATAGTAGAATGTGGTTAAGACTTTGAAATAAGTTAGAAGTACCTATGTTTAAATCTTTACTCAACTATAAATTTACATAAAGCTTACTTCCTCCATCTCTAATGTAGGATTTTTAAATTTTTTTGCAAAGATTTGTAAAGACTGATATAATAGACACTGGCTTCCTAGCACCTCTCAGGCAGCCTATATACACTATATAGTATCTTTATTATCTTTTAGTTGTGATATGGAAGTGAAAGCCATGATAAAAAGCTCAGCCCCTGTAGCTCAGTGGCGAGGGTGCCAGTCATATACAGTGCAGCTGGCAGGTACAAATCCAGCTGGGCCTAGCAAACAACAATGACAATTACAACCAAAAACTAGCCCGGCATTGTGGCAGGCGTCTGTAGTCCCAGCTACTTGGGAGGCTGAGGCAAGAGAATTGTTTAAGCCCAAGAGTTTGAGGTTACTGTGAGTTGTGATGCCATGGTACTCTACCCAGGACAGAAAAAAAAAAAAAAAAGTTGTGATAAAAGAGTTATTAACTTTATATTGATACTATGACAATTTCACAAGCTTAATGCCTAAAGCAACACAAATTTATGATCATATAGTTTTAAATATGAGAAGTTCAAATAGATCTCACTGGGCTAAGATCAAGGTAGTACCAGCAGGGTGTATTTCTGTCTAGAGACTCTAGGCGAGAATCTGTTTACTTGCCTTTCCCAGGTTCTAGTGGTTGCCCACATTCCTTGGCTCATGGGCCCCTTTCTTTACCTTTAAGGCCAGAAATGTCAGATCTGTCTTCAGGCTTCCATCTCTCTGCTTTTCAACTCCACCTCCCTTTTCTATTTTTAAGGATCCTTATGTTTATATTTGGCCCAGCCAGATAATCCAGGATAATCTCCCTGTTAAAGGTGAGTTGATTAGCAGCCTGAATTATATCTGCATGCTTAAATCCTTTCTGTCATGTAACAACTTCTGAGCTTCTGAGCATTAGGACCTGAATGCCTCTAGGGGCCTCATTCTGGCCAGCACAGATGCTACTGATAAAATCAGGGACTAAATTGTGCAAATACAGATAAAGTCAGCTGTGTGATTTCAATAGTCATATTGATTGTGTGTTGTGTGAATTATTGTTGAGAAAAACAGTTTGGTCTAGTTATGGCCTAAAGACTTACAAAATTAAATTCCTGCTTTCTGCTTTTCAGGACTGAATCATGACTCCACTTTCCAGTGAGGCCTCTGTATCTATTGCCCATCAATAATAGGCCTATTATAAACATATATACCCACCTAAAGTACCTATCCCTTCTTAGTGCAAATCAATATTAATTTTATTTGGGGGCTTTCAGCAGATCAAAAAGAAAGGCGGTATATATCTTTCTCCTCTCTCTGTCTCTCTCTTTGACCTTAGTTTAAGGAAGCTCCAGGGAAAAATAAATGTATTTGATTTATATATTTATGACACATGACACATAGTAAAGGATAAAGTCAGTTCTTCTTCTTAGCAGAATCAAAAAAAATTTAGTTTCTCTGCAGGGTATACATGACCACTCTTTTAATATACCAAATAATGCTCACTAGCACTGATATGATTCCAAAAATAACTGATAATAAGAAATGGATTTGTTACAAATTTTTAAAAATAATTTGCTTAAAGAACATTATGGAGATATTCAGTTATAGCTAGGAAATGTCCCCAAGAAATTTCTGTCTTTAGGCAAAGGATGAATTCTTATTCAAACCACAATTCTTATTCTATACCCAGTATAAATAATACCTTCAATCTCAGTGTCCCTAACTTTTTGGCAGATGACTGGGCCTGATAGCAAAATGCCTTTCAGATAGCGTCACCAGATTCCTACTGAAAACCCCTAATGTGGAAATTAATCAAACTCCAAACACTGAAACTTGGAATTCCTTATAGTCTGAAGAACTCTGTAGTTTAAGACAACCACTGCCATTTGGGGAAATAATTACTCAGAAATTGAAAGAAGTCCTTCAAATTTTCTCATTAGTTAGCCATTAAAAGCTGATAACAGTGGGTGAAATAGGCTTGGATATTTTTCATTCTCCTCCTGGATTAATGCGATACTAAAATAAACAAGTTGTATATTTGCTTCCTCAACTGGGGCTTAAGCAATTGCTCTAGGACTTTCACAGGATGCTTTGGGAATAAAAAGCTTAAAGTCCTTAGGTCCTTTCTTATCAAAAGTAAATGGGTATATGTATGACTCGGCCCTGGATCTTGTGGAAACACTCCAATTCACTAAGCACAGGTGGTATCTAGGGCTCTGCATTTGTGACCAGCTCCAGGGAGAAGTCACAGCAAGGCTGCTAGTAACAACACGGTCCCCTGAGTCAAATCCACTCTGGATTTCTCAGCTTGTCTTCCCATTAAACTTCCCTCAGACACGTTGCCTTCCTCAGCTTTGTCCACAGCCTCTGTGGTAATACAAGACATACTCAAATTTGCTGACGGATTTTTTGACATAATATGGGTCAAGTGTTTAGCACATATTTGTTATATTTCACATGAAAGAAATATGCATGGCATCTGGTCTTTTAAAAAGAGATTTAAAAAAAAATCTGTGTTCCAAGGATTCTTGGCTCAATTTCTAAACTATTTTATTTTTTTCCATGTTTTACAACCTTAATTATTATAAGCCCAACATGTTCGAACATGAACTATGTATCATGCATTTCTCTCGGTCCTAAGAATAAGAGACTAACAAGATTATTTTCCTGTTTGTTTTTAATGATCATGCTGCCAGACACAGAAGACAGCTGTATTCAAGACACTAGGTGTGCCGGGAGGGGGGTGCATGACACAGAGTAAGTGATGTGTAAGCTGGGCTTCAATGGTGTAGGAGATTTTGCCACATGACATTAAAAGTAATGCAACTGAATATAATAATCCATGTAATGAAAGTTAATGTTTATTCAGGACCTAGTATGGGCCTAGATACAATGTTGTGTAGAAACAATATCAGAAAATATGTTTTTTTTTTTTTTTTTGAGACAGAGCCTCAAGCTATCCCCCTGGGTAGAGGGCCATGGCATCACAGCTCACAGCAACCTCCAACTCCTGGGCTCAAGCGAGTCTCCTGCCTCAGCCTCCCAAGTAGCTGGGACCACAGGCACCCGCCACAACGCCCGACTATTTTTTGGTTGCAGCCGTCATTGTTGTTTGGTGGGCCTGGGCTGGATTCGAACCCGCCACCTTAGTTGTATGTGGCTGGCACCTTAGCCACTTGAGCCACAGGCGCTGAGCCAGAAAATATGTTTTTAAACATAGATTTTAAATATTCATCATAATATTTTTCCATATAGTTAGCATCAGGGTAAAGTTGAAGATGAAAGCTTTCTGAGTTTTGACACCTCAATTTCTTTTTTTCTTGTTCTTCTTCTTTTTTTTTTTTTTTTTTTGCAATTTTTGGTTGGGGCTGGGTTTGAACCCGCCACCTCTGGCATATGGGGCTGGTGCCCTACTCCCTTGAGCCACAGGCATTGCCTGACACCTTCATTTCTAATATGGAAACCTCCCTACTTTCTACAGGTTTTTGGATCTCTCTAGAACATGAGAATTGGGATCAGGGAATAGGGATGTACAGAAAGCTTCTACTATAGCTAAGCATCGACTGTTTGTGATGCAATGGAATTGAATAGAAAGTCTTAACAGTTTGTGTGAACACTCTCTCTTTGATTCCTGAGCCACAATGAAGACAGTCTGACAACTCTGAGGCTTTCATGCTGAGAGGAAGATTTTCCTCTGAGAGGAAACTGCAGAGTGGCCACTGCAGTTGATGGTTCTGTGTCCAGACTTTGGGCCTTGCTGTGTAAGTGAAAATGCCTTCAATGACTGCAGTTCTTTGTCATTTGTGACACCCAAACTGAGGCTCCAGACGAGGCAACCTCATGTTCCTACCCAAGTTTTGGACCTGCAAAACGCATGATCATGAGAACAAAAAAACCTTTTTACTTTATCTCATTAAATTTTTGGTGATTTGTTATATGGCCAAAAATAATTGGAAAAATGTAGAGATAATCCTTGCGAATTATTTAGAGAAGCTCCTGGCTTAAATAAGTGTTCAGTATATGTTATTTCTCTTATTATTTTCAATAACAGCCCAGTCCATTCCTGCCCCAATCTCACTTTCACTTTACCCACTTACTCTCCTATACTTTAAACCTTCAGAATGGGATAGGATTATGCCTGCCTGCTGGACTATGATTCTTGGTTTCCTATCTTAATAGGTCTCGATTTTTAAATAGCATCTTTATGCCATCATCATATGCTAGTCATTATAGTCTAAATCAGTGGTTCTCAACCTTCCTAATGCCGTGATGTGTTTTCATTGTTACAAAGGAGTCATGAACACAGGTTGAGAACTGCTGGTCTAAATGAAGTAAGCTAGTGTCCAAGGGAAAATAATCTATAGGACTGAGGTGATAGGCTTCTTTTCTGGTCATTAATTTGCTATTATATAGAAATTAGTTGACACTATTTTTATAGCACTGCAAATTTCTTCTGAAGTTCAAGATTTTTACTTTCGAGTTGAAATTTTCAAAATTATTACAGATGTATCCTTGGCCCCTTCTGACACTGAACTTGTTCCCATACAAGTTAGTATAAATCGTGAAAAGACTCTCCGCAAGGGCATGCTTCTACTTCATTTTGGATGCATATTGTCCTTAGATAGTACCCTCCTGCTGGATCGCATCAGTTTAGAATCATGGACCTCTGTATTGTAAACACAGCAAACCATTATGTCATGAAGTTTGTCTTTTCTGAGAGTTGTAGTAACAGTTGACTTATATTTTTAAACTAGACTCTCTGACATTTAGAACTACTCAGAAAACAGTTTGGTGGAAGAACCTTGCAGGTCCTTCCAGTGGTGCAGAGTCCTTTCTCATCATCTCATCTCTGATGTTGACTACTTCCATGCCGTCAGCTTGGTTGTACATGTTCAAAGTGTGCTACTGCTCCGGGTGGCCTTTGGGAAGGCAGATCCCTTATTCAATGTGCAGGAATATAAGGGTAGGAAGTGTGAAGCAGGTTCATTGTGCCTGCTATGAATTTGTCTGAGTCAGGTAAGACAGAACACACGTGCAGTAAACTATATGAAGTGGATTTTAAACTTTCAGATTAGTCGTGAGGAGCAACAAGGGCCTAAGATTCATTATGAGTCAGTCTCCAAGGCTCAGAAAGGTCTGGGGTAAACAGAATCTCAACTGCTTGTACCCTACTTTCGTTACAACTGAGGGATCCCAGAAAACAGCTCCCTTTGGCTTTTATACCTCAGGGTGACGTGAATAACTGGGATAAAGTGTTGAAGGATATTCTGTCTTTACAGGAAGATTGCAACAGAGCTAAGGCTGTTCCAGCCAATCCCTCCCTATCACAGGATACGACTTTCCCAGCACATTTCATAGTTATTCTTAAGAACTACATTGAGAAAGGGAGAAGAACTGTCCTGGTCCAAAACTACCGAGAGAATTTTCCTGCTGGAAGATGGAAGGGAAAAAACCCTAGTAGTAACCATATGGACTTGGAGCTGCACCACCGGGATTTACATCCCAGCTCTGCCACTTATTACTCACTTTTATGTGCAATTGGGGATAATTACAATAAAAGTTCCTATTGCACTGGATGCCTACAGTGAGTATAAATGACTGGCACATTGTGCTTTAAAACAACGTTAGTTGCTATTAAGGGCCCTGGTGCAATGGGAATTGTTCCTTTTTATAAAAATCTAAACATCACCTATCTCTTTAGTTCCCTTAACTCTGATTCTTGTAATGCTTGACATTCTTTTTGTTATTTCTTCTTAGACTTTCATATACAGAAGCAAAGTCTTCCATCTCTTTCTCAAGCATAGTGACCAACTTATATTTAATGCAGACATAGCTGTTTGTGTTCAGTGAGCATAAGCATAGAGATTGGTGTTTGAATGAACACCTCTGTTTCTATGTCCATGGATAGAGTTGGGTTTGCCTTGCAATATAGCCTGTTTTGTCACACTGGTTTCTTAAACCAATTATTTCCCTACAACCCGGCATGACCAATTGTGTTTTGGCCATGCTAGTGTGCTCCCAGGTTTAGAGATAGTTTAAAACTGCATCCTTCTTTCACTATTCTGACATCAACTGTTTGAGAGCAAAGGTTAGGCTATAAATAGATTTATATTATGTGACAGATCAATTTTTTTTTCTAAGAGATCACCATGTTTTTACAAGTTTGCTCAATTCTGTGCAGATTGCAAACAGAGCAAAGAACACGAGGACTTAGGCATAACACTTGCTCTCCCCTTGTTAAGTAGGGGCAGACTTCAGCCTGACTCTGCTAGATTCATTTATCAGGTAGGAGGATATATTTCTCATAAGACACTGATCTCTGTAATTCCTATTCATATGCCACATTAATATCTTAGAAATCTGTTGGAAATTACCAAAGTTAAACCATTCTAAAAATTGTTACTCACCATAGCTCTATGTGGAGATGTGTGATTAAAACACAAATCAAACGCAGATTGCTTCTCCATGTCCTTTTAGTAAAGTTAAAAATCACATTCAACGATTTTTTTGAGGTAAAATGGAGAAATGCAATATAATAGTATTAGTCACAATAATAATAAATACCAAGTCTAGAAATAAAACATTATCATGTAGTTTTAAAATTATATAATTTTATTTCAATTTCAATGAAACCATATCTTTAATGTCTCATTTCTCCTATATGTTTCAAGTGAATTTTCTTCAGGTTAATAAAATATATTCCTTTTAAAATTATGGTTCTAGGAGCATTGATGATTATACAAATCCAGGTAATCCCATCCTAGAACATTTCTGTCATCCACAAACATTGCCTTCTGCTGTTTTTCTGTCAGTGCCTGATTCACGTTTACTCCCAGTCAAAAACTAATCTGCCTAGGTCACCAAAGATCAGATTTATCTTTGCTAGAGGAATCATTATATGATAGGTCATCTCTTGTGTGTAGCTTCTTTTGCTCAGAATAATGCCTTTAAGATTCATCTGCATGTTATTTTATTCTTTTTTATTACCAAGCAGTATTCCTTTAAATGAATGTGATGCCATTTGTTTATTTATTATTTTATAACATGTGTTGCTATTAGGAATAAAACTGTTATGAACATCTAGTCTGAGTCCTTGTTGAATCATTGATCCTCATTTTTCTTGAGGAAATACTAATACCCAGTAGTGGTATTACTGAGCCTTTTAATAAGTGTATGTTTAATTTTACATAAGAAACTAAGAAGTATTTTCCAAATTGCTGATACTAATTAAAAGCTAATTGGGAGGCTGATAAGGAAGGATTTCTTTACTGAAGGAGTTCCTGGCCAGCCTGGGCAACATAGACCTCATTTCTATAAAAAATAAAAAATGAATAGCCATCAAGGTCTAAGAGTTAGTTCCTTTTGCTCCAGCTTCACCAGCACTTAGGATTTTCTTTTTAATTGTAGCCATTCAAGTAAATATTTAATATCATCTAACTGTGGTTTAAATTTGCATTTCCCTAGTAACTTTTATTAAAATCTTTTGCCTGTTTTAAAAATAGATGTTGTGTTCTATTCATTTTTAATTTTAAAGCTCCCTATACATTATAAATACACATCATTTTTATGTATTTGTACTGAAAATACTCGCTCCCAATCAGCTGTTTATTTTTTATTTCCCAAGGTGTCTTTCAAAATCAGAAGTTATACTTTACAATTTCCAGCTTATTTATTTCTTTTGTGGTTACCGCTTTTTATTTTCTGTTGAAAGATTCCTTTTTCCTTTTAGTTTTATAATTCTTTTCTCTCTGCTATTTCAATAAATGTAGGGGGAAACAAATGTTCTCTTGTTACATGAGTGAACCATATACTGGTCAAGTCAAGATTTTTAGTGTATCCATCACACAAATAGTGAACCTTGTACCTGACAGACAGTTATTGATCCCTCCTGCTAACCCTCAAGTTCATTCTACCACTCTGTATGACTATGTGTACTCACTGTTTACTTCCCACTTACCAGTGAGTCCATATAGTATCTGTTTTTCCAAAGATACTTGTCTTAGTAATGGATTCCAGTTCTGTCCTAGTTTTTCCTGAGATACTTGTCTTAGTAATGGCTTCCAGTTCCATCTAGTTGCTGAAAAAGACTTTATTCCATTATTCATCATGACTGAGTAGTTCTCTGTGGTATGTTTGCCTGTGTGGGTTTGTGTGTGTATCTCCCCAGTTTTCTTCTTTATCTACTCATCAGTTGATAGGCATGTAGGTTGATTCCAGATTGTGGTAATTGTGAATTGTGCTGTGATAAACATACAGACGTGTGTCTTTTTGATACAGTTGCTTCTTTTCCTTTGAGTATTCTCTCCTTGGTAGGATGGCTGGATCAATAGTAGGTCTAATTTTACTTCTTTGAGAAACTTTCATACTGTTCAGCATAAAGGCTGTAACAATTTACATTCCCACTATGAGTGTGTGAGTGTTCTGTTTTCACTGCATGTATTCCAACATATGCTATTTTTTTGTATCTGAATAATGCGCATTCTCACAGGAGTAAAATGGCATCTCGTCATGATTTTAATTTGAATTATCTTGACAATAGTGATGTTCAGCATGTTTTTCACATGTTTGTTGGCCATTTGTAGATCTTTTTCAAAATGTCTGTTCAATATTTTTGCTCACTTTATAATATGTTTATTTGTTTGTTTCTTGCTGATTGGTTTGAGTTCTTTATAGACACTGCATATTAGGTCTTTTGGAGATTGATAAGTTCTAAATATTTTCTCTCATTTGTCTGCTTACTCTTTTGATCATTTCTTTTGCTTTTTTGAAACATTTTAGTTTAAGTAAACTCCATTATTTCTCTTTGCTTTTGTTATAATTTATTTGGGGATTTTATTCATAAGTTCTTTGCCTAGATGAATTTCCAGAAGAGCTTTTCCTAAGCTTTCATTTTGCATTTTTTATGAATGCCAAGCCTTATGCTGAAGTCCTTAATCTATCTTGACTTAAATATTAAAAATTTTATTTTTTTATTTATCTATTTTTTTCAGATTAATATGAGGGTACTTATGATTAGTTGACATTGATTGCATTTCTAGGGTAAAGTTCCAGGCGTAGTTGAGCCCTTCACCCAAGGGTGTGCTGTATACCTTACATTGTGCCTGTTAGGTGAGAGCTTACAACCCCCCTACTCCTCCCCTTTCCCATTTTCTGTCCCACCCTCATTTGAAAATAATTATGTTTTTCTCTCATGTAGGGATGTAGTTGTTGATCTATAGGTTTTATATTAGTATTGAGTACACTGGATATGTGTTTTTCCATTCTTGTAATATATCATTAAGAAGAATATAGTTCAACTCCATCCGGGTAAATACAAAAAATGTAAAGTCTCAATTTGTTATGGCTGAACAGTGTTCCATGGTATACATATACCACAGTTTATTAATCCATTCATGAATTGATGAGCCCTTGAGTTGATCCCATGTCTTGGTGATTGCAAATTGAGGTGCAATAAATATTTTAGTACAAATGTCCTTATAGCAATTCTTTTTCTTCTGAGTAGATCCCTAGTATTGGGATTGCAGGATCAAATAGGAGGTCTACTTTTAGCTGTTTGAAGAGTCTCCATATTTATTTTCACAGAGGTTGTATTAGTTTGTAATCCCATCTGCAGTATAAAAGTGTTCCCTTCTCTTCACATCCATGACAGCATCTGCAGCTTCTGGATTTTGCGATTCTTACTGGAGTCTGGTAATATCTCAGGGTGGTTTTGATTTGCATTTCTTTGATGATTAGGGACAATGAGCATTTTTTCATGTGTTTGTTGGCCATTGATCTGTCTTCTTCAGAGAAGTTTCTGTTCAAGCCTCTTATCCACTTATAAATGGGATTGTTAGCTCTTTTCTTGCAAATTGGTTTGAATTCTCTGTAGATTCTAATTATCAGTTTTTGTCAGACTCGTAGAATGCAAATATCTTCTGTCATTCCTAGTACTTTAAGAGGCCAAGGCAGGAGGATGACTTGAGTCTAGGATTTTGAGACAAACCTGGGTAACACAGAAATACCTTGTCTCTAAAATAAATAAATACATAAATAACTTATATTTTAAAATATTTTAATTTTTTGAAGCTTGTTTAGAATTTTTGTATAATTTTATGGTATACAAGCATAATTTTATTACGAAGATGTATTGATTAATGGTGAAGTCCCGGCTTTTAGTGTATGTGTAATACCTGTTGCTATAATGAATACCACCTACTAATTATTTTTATTTTATTTTATTTTTAATACCACCTACTAATTCTTTCAAATTTTTTCCATTCTGATCTTATTTCACCTGAGCTGCCATAACAAAGTACCATGGAGTGGGTTGTAGCCAAACACACAACAGAAATTTATTTCCAGAATTCTGGAGTCTGGGAAGTCCTTATCAAGTGCTGGTGGACTCCACATTTGCCGAGAGCTGGCTTTCTGATTGACGAACAGAACAGCTGCCTTCCTACAGTGTACTTACACACCATTAGGGGTGGGGGAGTTCTCTGGGATCTCATCATAACAGCACTAATCCCATTCATGAGCTCGTGACCCAATCATTCCTCAAAGCTCCACATTTAAATACTATCACACTGGGGTTAGGATTCAACATATGTATCTTGGGGGGAAATAAACATCAGCCTATAGCAATACTCATATATTTTAATGAATAAATTTTTGCGATACCCTGAATTCCTTCATATACTCCATATGGACTCCATTCCCTTTCCTACATCCTTAAAGGAAAATGCTCCTTTAACTTCACTATTTATAATTTCTAGGAATTATACCAGGATTTTTTTTTTATACTGTACAAAGTACAAGAATCCAGAATAATATATGTATTATTTATTGCTTGTATTTAGTTTTCTATCAATATTACCATACTATTGTTACTATTTACCACTTTCCTTTTTTTCATTTTGCTAAAATACTTATTTATGATTTATATAGTACTAGTTTTTTTAAATTTCAGGTTAATATGAGGGTATGAACAATTAGGTTACACAGTTTGCCTTTGTAGTGTCACAGTCTGAGTTGCAGTTGTGTCCTTCACCCAGGAAGAGTGCCATACACCTGTGCAATGTGTCCACTGGGTGGAAACTTACTCAGCCTCCCCTCTCATTAGATTCTTAACTTCACTACGTACTATTTCAGTGATAGGAAAATACCATGACACATTTATCCGTTCTCCTGTTGTTAGATATGTAGATGGTTTCCAGTTTTTCTGTCGTAGGTGATGAAGTGAACATTCTTGCATCATATTTAGAATACTCTAAGACTACAAATGAAAGTACAATTGCTATCCCAACATTTCTAAATGTAACTAAAGTGATTGTACGAATGTCCATAACCATCAGTCAGAGTCAATAGAATATTTTTATAGATTAATTTTAGTGGAAATTAAAAAAATAAATATTTTGCAAGTCATTTTTGTTGTATATAGGGATTTAAATAATGTATTTATGTATTTTTTAAATCTTAGGAGTATTTCAGAAAAACTTTGAAATTATTCTATGCACATACTGTCACTCTTGCTTATTAACAGTAAATAATTGGTCATTGTTCAAAATTCTCCTCACTTCAATCATCATTATTTACCCTTGCAAGTGAAGTATTATAGGCCATTTCTCCAGCTCTATCATTTTTTATTTCTTCTATAACAGTGTCAATAATAAACAGTTTTTCTCATGACTTCTATCTGCACTGTAAATACCCTCAGATCACTTTAATTTTTTAACTTCTGAAAGAACTAAGTCAAATGTTTCGTACTTCCTGCTGAACACAGCCTTCCGACTTCTCAACCGTGTGCTACATTTCCTTCACACTGGACTTACCACTTGATTTGTGTTTCTTTTAATCCCAGGTTCTTCCTGTGCTATCTTCGATCTCCTGAGATGGATGGCAACTTCTCTTTCTATATGACCTTCTCTGAGTGTTCTGTGTGCTATAAAAGCAACGTGATTAGAGGGATCTGAGGGCTTTATTCCTGATTATGATCTAATCATTTACTGCAGTGACAATTCATTTACCTATATTAGCCAGTCCTCTGCAATTTGATTAATCAATCATTTCTAAACTTAGCTAACAGAGGAGATAAATATTTGAGAAGTATTTTTTTATCCCCAAACATCTTTTAAATGTATTTTCTTAAGTTCATTGATGTCTTACATTACAGTGCCTAAGAAATCAAATATACTATTTATATTATAATATTGCAATTTAATATTTTAGAGAAGTTTCTAGCTTCTTCAACAATCCAAGAAGGAACATTGAAAATTATAATATCTGTAATACACTCACTGTTATCATTGTCTCACACTTGTCAATGTCATGCATGTTAGTCCATAAATAATTTTCTTAATTGGACAAGATGTAGTCCCAGCTACTCAAGTGCCAGAGGCAGGAGGATCATTTGAACCAGGAGTTTGATTTTCAGTGAGCTATGATTGAACCTATGAAAAGCCATTGCACTCCACCCTGGGCAACATGGTGAGACACTATCTCAAAAAACAAAAAGAAAACCAAACAAATAGAAGAATTTACACAGATAATTTTTCTAGCCCAGTAGAGTATGCCATTATCACACAATGATGTAGCAAGTCATTATTAAAAATAACAATAATCTTACTGGAAAAAAGTGAAAAGAATTTTAGCAATACCTAATGAAACAACATATGATCCATTTTCACATCTAAGAATCTATTCTAAATATATGCTTCAAACAATACTAAAATATACACATACACAACACATGGTTATTCATTGCAGCATTGTTTATAAAAGCTAAGTACTCTTATATCCAAGAATTATTGGATAAGTTATGTTACACTCATATAATGAAGCATTGTACAGATGTATTTTGTAAATTGGTATAATTTCCACGATATACTGAAAAGTAAAAAAAAAATAATAATAATAGTATCCTATCCTTCTTGCAAGAAAAAAGGAAACATAAGAAAATATTTACCTTTTCATTTACACAAAATAAATACAGGAAGTGTAAACCAGAAACCCAGGAAATTTGTGATGTATGGGGATGGCTGAGAAATGGATAAAAAACAAGGGGCAGTGGGAATATGGTAGCAGGGATGCAGGGGACACCACACTTCTCCAAATATCCCTTTTTGTTTGCCTTTAACTTTCAGACTGTGGCAATTTCTCATAGACTTAAATTCGTAAATAATTGAAATGAATAAGGCTTGAGTGGAGAGTAGGATTATGAACAATAAAAAATAGACCCAACTGTTTGTGATAAATAACAAAATAATATCCCCACTCTGAAGGAGATGGGGAAGAGAATAACTTAATCAATTTTGGGGAAAAAAAAAGCACTCTGACTCAAAAACTGTTGTACTATAAGAAATAAAAAGAATAGAATTGCACGACATACTGTACTTACCAAACTTTACGAGGATAAGGGTTAACAGTTCTTTAACTGCTTGATGTGTATAGTATGTTTGAAGAGATAAGTTGATCTATTATGGAAGATAAAAGCCAGTTTGCTCACTGTGGGATTGAAACCCGAGATATCGGTACAAAGTCTTGGTTTATATATCAGAATAAAGTCTTGGTTTATTTTACACAAGCACACATTGCACTCCCCTCCCACACAAATAGATAAAAACAAAAACAAAACCAGACCTAAAGTTATGCATGGGTAGCATATACTATATTTACTACTCTGATGAGAGATGTTAGGAGGAAGGGTGTCACAAAAGCCATGAGATCACCTAGGCTTCCTCTGTCTTCCCAGGGCCTTCTCCTCTGGGTCTGTAAAAATCTCTCTCTGCTTCTCTTTCATAAGGATACCTATGACATTTAAAACTCACCAGTATCATCCAAGCTTATACCATTATCTCCAGGTCCTTACAGCAGTGATGATTTGGGGCATGTAAGGTAATATCCATGTTCAGGGAGTGATAGTTAATTTTCTGTGTCAATTTGTCCAGATTACAGGATGTCCAGAGAGCTGCTTAGACCTTATTTTGGAGTTTGTCTGTGAGGGTGTTTCTGAAAAAGGTTAGCATTTAATTGGTGGACTGAGGAAGCAGATGGCCCTGGTCAGCCTGAGTTAAGTACCATATAGTCCACTGAGGGCCTGGATAGAAGACAAAGGTGAAGGAAGGTTGAATTAATTCTCTTCACTTGTTAAGAGACACTGCTCACCTCCTGCCCTTGGTGCTCCTGGTTCTAAGGCAGCGGTTCTCACCCTGTGGGTCACGACCCCTTTGGGGGTCCAAATGACCCTTTCACAGGGGTCGCCTAAATACATCCTTCACATCAGATATTTACATTACAATTCTTAACAGTAGCAAAATTACAGTTATGAATAGCAACAAAAATAATTTTATGGTTTGGGGATCACCACAACATGAAGAACTATATTAAAGGGTCATGGCACTAGGAAAGTTGAGAACCACTGTTCTAAGGCCTCACACTAAACCAGTGGTTCTCAACTTTCCTAATGCTGCAGCCCTTTAATACAGTTCCTGTGGGTGGCGACCCACAGGTTGAGGACTACCGCACTAGACCTTCAGCTTTCCTGGGTTTCCAACATGCAGAGGGCATAACATGATACTTCTCAGTTTCCATAATCTAATTCCTTATGATAATCTCTGTGAGCCAACAGGAAATTTTATGTTTATAAAATGTATATTTTGTATATTATGTATATAAAGATAATCTCCTATTGGTCTGTATCCTGAACAACTCTTCTTAAATACATAGGGATGAGGCCATGAATACCCTTGGTGAGTGCTTGTTTAGCATCCCACAATATTTGCAAGTCCATATCAATGCAAATAATTAATATAAATAAAAATGGGAGAAGGAACATCTCTTCACTAGAGATCAATGTGATTTTTTTTTAATTGAAGAAGGAATAAAATAAATCATCCTAGGCAAACAGTATAGTAATAACTGTTACAGGGGAAAAATCCACACCTAGATGTCAACTCAAGGGACAAAAGTTTGTGGAGAAAACAAATACTTGCACAGTCTCAAAGTGTTTTAAAGTATTTCTCAACAGTATCTTCCTTGAATTAATAAATTACAAGGGAAAAATTAAAATGTTATATGGAGAAACCCAGAAGACACCACCATAACCAAGAGGACCAAATTAACAACACAAATTAATACATATTAGTGTAAGATATCTCCAATGTACGCACCAAACCCACCAAGAAAGGCACAGCACTCCCGGGATATTCCTGCCAAGATTGTATAACTTCTGTCTAATCATGAGTGGACATCGGATAAGCCCAAAATTGAGGGACATGGTGTGAAATAACTGGCCAGTACTTACTTACCAAAAGCGTCCTGAAAGATAGGAAAGCCTGAGGAACTGTCTCTGCTTGGAGGGGACTAAAGAGAGGCATGCTAAATGCAAGGTGGATTCTGGACTGTTCTTCAGAAATATAACGGAACAGTAGTAAAAAAAAAAACACAACTGGTGACACTCAGATGTGACCTGTAGTGTAATACTACTCCATCATTGTTCATTTCATAGTTTTGATATCTGTACATGCAGTGATTCTGCAAGTTTTTAGCACTACGGGAAGAGGAGGGAAGCATATATACAAATGTTCTGGACTAGTTTGGCAACATTTCTATAAGTCAAAAATTACTGTAATACAAAAAGTGAAAAAAAAAAAGAACTATTGAGTTCTTATAAAATACAACTGCTGGACAAACTCATACCCAAGGAAACACCTTCATGCCCGTCAGCCATTTGGATACAGCAATATGATGCCCACACTTTGATGTGCTGCATTTGAACAGTCTCCATCCCCATCCTTGTCACTCCTTAGACAGACAGATAGATAAATAATCAAGCAAACTGCTTTTATAGCCAAGCAGTATTTACAACAGACATCCTCACGTTTTTGCCGAGTCCATTTTATCCGGTATTGTTGATGATATTACCAAATTTTTAATGATGATTTGAAAAGACGAATGAAATGTCTTTATATACAAATTAAATTCTAATAAATTTATAATAATTATTTTATTATTTTATTTTTCAGATTATCAAAGTAATGTCTACATGCTTTAAAAATAAATGTTAGAGACAGGAATAAAATAATAGAAATGGTCTGGTTTATGTTGCATACATGTGTTGCTAACCATAAACCATAATACTATTTTATTGAAATGTCCTTATCTCAAAATGTCGTAACTATTTCAATGTGGTCTTTGCAGAGTATTCTTTTTTTATGTTTAAAGACATTCTTATTATTAGAGATTTTATTCAATGAATGTTACCAGCTCTGTGCTATATAAATGGTAAAGCTTGGCCTCTCCTGTTGGGGACAGTAGATGCTATTTACAATGGACACAATATTTTTGCATGAATTTAATCATTTTGCTTGATTGCCACATGCTACTTTTAGTATCTAGCAATCAGCCACTGAATTTTACAACATACATCCTCACATTTCTGCGGATTCCACTTTATTCCCATATTGTTGATGATATTAAGGTCTGGAGACGGTATTACAATCTCCAGACCTTAATATCATCAACAATATGGGATAAAATTGTGGAAGGGTGACGAGGAAGCAGTTTCCTGGTTACACTGACCAGGACACCATAGGGTACTGTCTGTAAGATGCCACACCAATTTTCAAGCGCACGAATTTGGTTTGCTGCCACCTACCACCCATAACACGTAGACCGTCGAGAAAGGAATACGGATTTCTGGCACAGGGCACATCTCGTACATTTGTCTCTGGATATCAATTCAGCAGGTGGTAAAGATTGGAGAGCTTGTTCAGGGCTTTTCAGATGGGTGGGTGGTCTAAGTTACAGGCTGAAAGCAGAGCAGTCTCAGGAAAAGACCCAAACCTTCATGCTAAAGAACCAAAGAGACTGTCAGGTTTCTGTGGGGCCTGTGCACTTGAAAACAGACACATGTGAGGGCTTTTAACTAACTGTCTGTTCTCAGAAAGGGCCTAGTGCCAGACCAAAGGCCTCAGAGAGAAATCTGATCACTGTCCTCTAATTGGAATGCTGTCTTTAGTAACTATTTTTATCTGCTTTGGTATTCAGAGTCCTCTGGCTGAAATTCTTTACAAGGAGCAAACCTAACAGAGAATTATTACATCAGTTCAAAGAAACACTCTCTTGCAATCAATTAATTTAATAACACTTGAATATTCAATTTTTGTGATGCATAATTTACATCATAATTTTAAGCAGCTTGTTTTACAATCTCTAGACCTTAACAGAATGACCTCCTAAAAGCATTGCAAGGACTAAGGATTTTTTTTTTTTTTTTTTTTTTTGATGCCAAGGACAAACTTGTCATGAAAGATATTTTTCAACACATACCTCAGTTATGCACTGTCTAAGCACATAGTGGCTTCGTCGATTACAGTGAAGCATGAAATCAGTTTATTGGAATACTTTTTAACCTTTTAAAGTTAATTATCTACCTGAACTATTCAAATGTGTGCAAGAAGCTTTGTATATGCTCCCTGTTCAGTCTCAGAGTGAGACTCAATTACAGCTTCAGGGGTTAAGGATTTGCTCCAGGTTGTAGACCTGGTTAAAAGCAGAATCCACATCTTCTGCCACAAAATCTTGACTTTTCCTACTGTTTCCCATCTTAACACAAGTTGCAATCATCATGGTTGGTATATTTTTCAAGTGAAAAAATGTAAAGAATAAGATGAAGGCAACTGAGATCATTTCCACAAATAGTATCCTGTGTTCCTCCTTCCTTGACTTGTGTCCACAACAAATTAGAGCTATACTGTCCCATTCTGAAGTGTTGGTCCCTGTTGGATGGTCCTTATATCCCAATAACATCCAGACCTTCCAGAATCCAGAGGATTTTGTGTCTGAGAAGAGTTGCTATTGAAATCGGAGTCACTCCTCTTGGTTTCAGCCTAGGCAATAGATCCAACATTCTCATAGGTGACCAAGACAAACTCATTTCTAAAGTACGTCGTACATTCTGAGCTAGTTTTATATTCCTAAAGGAGGCAAAAGTAAGAAAGAATTATCCAGGCAAACTTTTCCAGACCTTAACTCCATTGCATTCAACACACAGCACTTCCCAGAACTGAGGAAGAGGATTACTGAGGTTACAGTTTACCCAGAGCCATGGGATTCCGCTTTAGTTCAATGACATTCACGTTTTTCTTTTAAAATACCCCGTGGCTAACTGCTTCTACCTTATGATGGCTTCATAAGTTTCCTTTAAATACAGCGTTTTCTTCTAATAAATGTGCAGGGGATACAATAAAAAGCCTGATGTTGTGGTAAATATCTCCTCAGGAATAAGCTATCCACATCTTGGCAACAAATGCATATTTGCATGGAAAACTTAATAAGTTTCTGGCTTCGGTGAGAGTTTAGTTCATTTCATATGGACACGCCACTTACTCTCATGGAAGAGTTTATGCACCGTATGATCAAGCCATTATTGTTCTTAAAATGAAATGAATACATGCTAGGTTTTATGAAAGATCTATGTAAATATAAATTATCAATATTTACTGGCCATTTCAAAGTGTTGGGGAAACCCAGCAGCTGTGATTGTAAGGGTAGACACATTTACAATAAAGAGGAGCTTATTCTGAATATGTAGGCACTGAATTAATGATTTAAAATTTATCAGAACATGACAGGAGTCCTCATTAACCGCTCTGAGCTATTCGTAGTAAACACACTCGGGCCACTTTTGTCTATGTTTGCTTCATCACGTTGCTCTAATTCCTGGCAAATCCTCCTTGATTGTTTTGCTCTGCAAAGTGTTTTATTCATGTCCCTGTTAACATTTGCACAATGCTAGTAGCAACCCAGACTTAGTGAAAAGATGATATTTTCACTTTTAGCTTTTTACAGAAACTGAATATTTGGATGCTAAGAATATGTCTTTGTCTAAACTTGCAACATTAACACTTTATTCCGTGGGGAAAAAATCAATGATATTCTTCTTTACAGGAAAAAATTGTTATTAAATTCATGAGACCCCTGTGTTATAAGAAACTATATATCACATCCATATCTCTTGTCTATATATGCCACTTACAAGCAAACCAGTAAATAACTAACTGTGTACTCAGGAAATACTTGATGTCATTACCTCCAATCACATGCACTGTGGTGGAAAGAGAATGGTGTTAGCCTTAGGGTTGTAGCATTGTTTTAACTCTCAACTTTACCCCTAACAAAGTAAGCGGATAAAGGTGGATTTAACTAATCTGTGTATTCATCTATTTTACCATTTTACTCATTAGATTCTTTTCCTATAAACATGATTTTCAGGATTGTCTATAGATTCTAAAAGGGCAGAAAAAAGGTCTAAAACAGTTATTGGAGCTTAACAGAGACTAAATGAGCCTTATTTCTATTTTTCTCCCCTTCTTCCATTAGTGTGTAGTTCATATGTTTTTCATTATAAATGCACAACAAATAAGTTTTTTACTTGGCTTACGAATCCTTACATACACACAAATTGGCCAATCTACTTCAAGTAGCTTTCAAGATTATTGTAACACATAAATTTAGAAAAATATAATTTTAGTTTTTAAAATTGTCTCCTGACATGTAGTTACTATTTACTGTATACTGTTAGAAATGGCATGAACTAAAAAGAGCATAGTGCTTACATGAGGATTATTCAACTATCTTTTATGACTTATTGCTATAGATTTGTGTTTTATAAATTTAATAAAATAGCTTACCTAAAAATGAAAAAAATAAATAAGAAGGCTTAGTGCACTATGTTTATTAGTAGCAAAAATTTTAAAATAATCCAAAAACATCTACACAAAGGTATAGTCATACAGAAAAAAAAAGTAAGAATTATTACTAAGGGGCGGGGAAGTTTTTCACAGTATGAAGAGAATAAAATCCATTCATTGTTGCATTTTTATTGATAGTAAAATAAATAAAAATATATAAGGATTGTAAATATATAGAAAAAAGAAAGTATACTGAAAGCAGTTCTTGGAGGGGGGAGGTGATTATGAGGGTTTTTCTCTTTTTATATTATATATTTCTTTCATGCTTAACCTCTGTATTACACCGTATATTACAGTATATATTAGTACCAAGCTATAAGAGAAGATATAAATTTCTTACCAAAAATAAATAAAATGAGAGCTTGTCTATGAAGGCAAATAACCAAGGTAATTTCACTTTGTCTGTCTGTTTTCCCATTTGATAAACCTCTGATCTACCTAGAATTGTGGAAATAACATGCAGTCGTGCACAAGAGACCCCTCTGCAATGAATAGTGCTATCTCATAATTTCAAATCTGAAGATGGAGTTGCTTTGAACTGTTGATAAGATTATCTTGTCCACCTCTAATTCAAGGTGGAAGACTGCGGTAAATGGCTCCTACAGAATAAAACAGCGCTTTCTGTAGCAACCAGTTTTAACTCCTTCAGAGACAGACTATTACTATCGTGATGACTGAATAGTGCAAAATGAATCTGAAATTTTCAAAAGGAAAATTTCACTTACCACATTGCTGGAAACCCTAAAGAATAATCCCATGCAACATTACCCATCAGATTCTTTCTTGTTTACCCAAATGTCTTATTATTCACATTTAAGATACTTCTACATATTTATATTCGTGTTCTCCAGTACAGAAGCAAGATAGACTGAGCCCTATAGTTACGTAGTTATCATAAAGTTCTCCAGAAAAGTATCAGGCTAAACTGTGAAGGACTGTGCAAGAGCAGGTTAGCTCATTTACAAAGAGGGTTGTGCTCTTCTAGGTTCTTAGCAATTATAATGAAGAATGAAGACGGTGCTCGCATCTTCCTTCCCCAGCAGCTTGTGGCAGATTGAGACAGTTAGGGACTAGCAAGTAAGTATCGCATTAGTTGGACTAATATTTGCTGCCCTTCACCCATGGAAATTTCCATAATTATTATCATGTATTTACATCACCAAATGAAGTTCAGTATTTGCATTATGGTTTAAAATGCATACTGATTGTGATTTGATTAGTCATTAGCATACCAAATATGGAAAATCTGGGCTCTGGAAAGGTTGGAAGCTAGATTTCACTGTCCTCAAACTAGATGATTTGTATCTTTTTTAAAAGGTGCAATCATGGTGACTTCCAGTACAATTATTGTACAATTATTGCGTATATTGATATACTTTTAAGTATAGCACCATTGCAATGATTTCTAAAATAACAATACTAATAATAGTAATGAAAAATTTTCAAAATTCCTATTATGTGCTAGGCACCCTCCAAGACACTCTAAATACTGTCACCTTTAACCCGTCCACAAATAGGAAACTTAGATTGAAGTGTTATATAAGCTAGTAAATGAAATATATTGTCTGGTCCTTAACTATTGTTGTTGAATGTGGAACCCTCGTGAAATTACAAGTATAACAATACAAGCAATACAAGAAAATATATGATACATCCTGCAAAAGAATTTAAGCAGCTGTTTTATCTGTTTTGCTTGCTGATTTATATCAAGTTCCTAGAATTGTATGTTGCAAATAAAAGATGTTCAATATATTATCTGTGGAATTGGATTAAGTGTTAGGAAAATAAGTTTGTGTTTGTTGGGTTTGGTGGGAATTTGGAAAGGACTCAGCAAAAGCTACCTGACAGCAGTTTGTAAGGCTTCACTAGCATCAGAACTGTCAGTAAGATTTATCTAGTCAAATTGCCTACCCACTGCAGCCCATTCCAGTGTAAGATGACCACTCAAGCCCTTTCAAACATTCTTCATGTTAATAGTATCTCCAAAATTACTTTCTAATGGTAGTAATACTTAGAATGGTTAGATGCAGAGTAAGAACATGTCATATATGAGAAACTATAAAATATCAGTGCTCATGAACTTGGAGGGTTTTATGGTTGTGCTTGTGGCTGGTAGGAATTAAATTACTGGAGTTGAGGGGGAGAAACCGTGAAGTGATGGAACTATACCATACAGCCGTAAACTTTGCTGGGGACAAGGCAGAGAGTGAAAATGTAGACCAGGTGCTGGAATCACTGAGGAAAGAGGAAGAATATCAGGGTTGCTCATCAAGTGACTGCATGAAAAGAAAGAAGGGAAATTCTGTTCATATAAATTGAAGAAGAGAGTGAAATAGTTGGATTCTGGCTGCTTACAGGGAGCAACGAATGTGCAGATGCATTTGTTGCAATGCATTCCCGCAGGGCACGTCAGCAGCCATATATAATCTGTTTTAGGAAAGACAAAATATGAAAATGGTTTCCAAAGACCAGGCGTGGTGGCTCACTCCTGTAATCCTAGCACTCTGGGAGGCCGAGGCAGGTGGATTGCCCTGAGTTCAGAGGTTTGAGACCAGCCTGAGCCAGAGTGAGATCCCTCTCTACAAAAGAAAGTCGGGCATTGTGGCAGATGCCTGTAGTCTCAGCTACTTGGTAGGCTGAGGCAAAAGAAGCTCTTCAGCCCAAGAGTTTGAGGTTGCTGTGAACTGTGATGCCACAGTACTCTACCAATGGCCACAAAATGAGACTCTGTCTTAATAAAATAAATAAATAAGAAAATAAAAAAGAGAGAAAATGGCTTCCAAGGAAAAGTCTGAGAATAAATTCCTTTAATATTTACTTACTGCTTAATTACCTACACTATCCTAGTCTCTTTGTTAGGAAATATAAGTGTAGAAATGTGTTTATTCTCAAATAAAATAGAACAGATAAGATATAAATAAAGGGACATATACAAATCAGGTGATTTTGATGAAAGTAGGACTAATATAGTTGTGACCAAGTAGGAAGGGAATACCGGGGTAGGTACAACCACCCAACACAGGAAGAGAAAGCAAGGTGTCTAGGAAGTATGAGAATGAATGTATTGTGTTAGAAAAAGTAAGTGGAACATTTAAAGGAATATGATAAGAAAAATTATCTTATGTAAAGTTTAGTCTGCCTAATTTTGATATTTGGTTGCTGCTAGATATAATCATAAAATTGTTAGCTAGCAATTTTTTTTTTTTAGAGACAGAGTCTCAAGCTGTGGCCCTGGGTAGAGTGCTGTGGTGTCACAGCTCACAGCAACCTCTAACTCTTGGGCTTAAGCGATTCTCTTGCCTCAGCCTCCCAAGTAGCCAGGACTATAAGCACACCCCCACAATGCCTGGCTATTTTTTTGTTGTTGTTGCAGTTGTTGTTGTTTCAGCTGGCCTGGCTAGGTTCAAACCCACCAGCCTCAGTATATGCTTAAAACACTGAGCTATGGGTGCCACCCCAACTAGCAAATACTTTTAAAAAGCACATCTGTCCAACCATGTCAATAAAATTTATGAAAGTTAATCACCTAAGAACGGTTTAATTTCTCTGAGACAGTGATGAATGAGAAAAAGCAAAACAAAACTAGATCTGGGGTTTCTAGTAAGGCCTCCAACACAGACTCACATGCCATTTTTCACCAAGAAATTTGGAATATTTTGTAAGGTCAATATATAACTGGTGGAAAGGTCATATCCATAGGTGGTGATCAATGATTATGTGACAAACTAGGGTCATATATTGAAAGGTGTCCCACTGGGGTCAGTTCTAAAGTCCAGGATAAAGTACACTTTATCAATGGTGGATGAAAGATAATATCATCCTCTGGTTTAATGAGAACACTATCTGTTCTAATCTTGAAAGGCTGCCAACACCATGATGCACAGGAATAGAATTCAAGTATACTTGATTTATTGGGAACTGGTCCATTCAAAAGTGTGACTTAAACCACTGGGACAGACCTTCTATATTTAAGGGATAAACACTTATACTGTATTTCAGGGCAATAACACACTTGCATATCTCTAGACAATAACTAAACACAAGGGAAATACTTTATGGATCACAGAAAATTACAATAGAAGTCCAGTTCATTGGGAGCATCACAATGCCTGCTGTGTTATAATTGGAGCATTTCTTCTGCTCCCTCTTTAATTTATAAGCACTAACACAAATAAAGATACCCAAATAATTTTAACTGATAGAATATTTAAAAATTCAGTATTTTTATCTTAAATAAATTTTCACATTTCTTTGCTCTATGTTTTGCAGATAGTAAATATTTAAGCAATACTTGTTAAATAAATTAAAAATGTGAAAAAACCTTGTGAGTCAACATATAAAAAGAAAAAATATACAAATCTACATCAATGTATTCATTGAAATGGTGCCTATTGTGCTTTTACTATTTGTCAGATATCTGTTAGGCACTGGGAATAGAGTGATCAATGAGTCACTGAATCTGCTCAGAGAAGGAAAGGCATAGTTAAAAAAAGTAAGGAAAATTATTGAGTGCTATGGTATGTGACAAATAATATAAGAAATACGTCACAGGACATTATAAATAAGAAGTAATGAAAGAATGTCTAAATTGGGATGAGTGAGTGATCTTACTAAGATAAAACTTGAATAATTAGTGTTTGAAGTAAAGGTTCAAGGATAAGTTAACTATGGGGGGTGTGTGTGTGTGTGTTTCAGGGGAGAAGAGACAATAGTTGACCTCCACGAAATCTGTGATATTAGTCCCAAAATTTCCCTCAGATACTAAAATCTGCAGATACTTAAGTCTTTGATATAAATGGCATAGTATTAGCATATAATCTACACATATCCTTCTGCATATTTAAATCCTCTCTCTATTACTTAAAATGCCTAATTTAATCCTACACATCACTTCATTACCATGAATTAACATAGTACTTGGTACCTAGAAAAGTGAATTTTTGCTTTTTGAAAATTTGATCTTAAATGAATTCAAAGGAAATTGACTAAATCCATAGGTATATTAACAAAAGGTGGTATATGTATACCAGGGGGTACTACTCAGCCATAAAAAGGATGAATTAGTGCCTTTTGCAACAATTTGAATGGAATTGGAAACCATTATCCTAAGTGAAGTATTTAAAGAATGAATAAACAAACATGTGTATTTGCTATTAAAATGGAACTAATTGAGGAGCACATATATGCTCAGAGGGAAGTCAAAATTCGTGGAGATCAAGCAGAGGGCTGGGAGGAGAAAGGGCTGGGCAAAAATCTACCTAATGAGTACGATGAACTCTACCTGGGTGGTGGGCACACTCATCGAAGTAACTCAAGCGTTACAAAAGGGATCCCTGTAGTCAAAAACGCTGGTAGCCCCTTAATGTTTTGAAAGAAAAAAAGAAACAAAGAGAAGACAACCTCGTTCATGGAGCCCTGGTGTGTCACACTTCACACGTCGCTGCTGCTCATGCAAGTTCCAAGGCCAAGCTCATTGTTCTAAAAAGAGTATAATACATCAAGAAGTGGTGAAGTTGGAGGACAAAATGAGAACTCTGACTTCATTTAAGAAAATATATAAAAATAATCTGGATCAACATTTTCCAATGTGAGAAAAAATATGAAGCCTAATGCAACATGAGATTCACATATTTTCTTAATTGTCATTTTGCATATTCTCTTTTTTTTCTGAAGTACGCACAAGTATAAAACCACCCAATGTTTTCTAAACACTGATCTCCATATTTTTGTCAGTGTAGGTTACTTTAACAAAATGCACAATTTTCATCTGGCCAAGTAGACGAGTACAAATCAGTAACTTGTATAGGGCAATACAATGTTACATAGGCCAATATTCACAGACTCTTTAAGTCATAGGTGATTAGTTGATCTAGACTGGCTATGAGTTAGTTTCAGGATGATTTTCCCCTAACTTGAAAGAGGAAAAGACGAGAGGGGGGGGGGAGGTCAGGGGCAGGGGGAGAGAAAGGGAGAAAATGAGGTTTAACTGACAGCAAAGTCCAAGGAAACACAATTTCACATCCTAAACATACTTATACAAGTTTAACTGAGGGCAAAGTCCAAGGAAATACAATTTTGCATCCTAAACACACTTACACAAGTGAAATTAGAATAAAGGATACTTCCTTTACGGTCTTTGAATAGGAAAAGAAGAGCCATTACAGCAGAGGTACACCCCAACCACCCGTGTATACAGAGCAGGGGCCAGGAAGCTAGTACCATTAGGAGCTGCAGACTCTCTCTTGAATGGTGTGCCCTCTACGCGTGTGAGGTCTGATTCCTCCCTGGCTGCCTTGTCACTTCTGTGCACAGCTTCCATTGCTGCCTCTTGAGGTCTCTGTGGGCCTCAGGGGGTCACTGAAAGATTGAAGACAGGAAGACAAAAAAGAGACGAGAAGCAGGGAGAAAGCAGACAATTAGAGGACTTCTGAGCAGGCTGCCTTTCTATTTTGATAATGTTTTCTTCTTTTTACTGAGACTGAATGAAACAGACTGACAACTTCTTTGGAGCTGAGGAACGGATGTAATTGTGTCCCTGGCTGGCGTGGCAATTGCTCTTCACACGGCCCCAAGCAGGTGATCTCAGCATAGTGAACACTACCGCGTAGCAATATGAAAGTAGTTGTGATTGACCAAGTGAAAACTGAAAGGTTCTATCTGCTTAAATTATTAATAGCTAAATAAACGAGTCAATCTTTGTTTGGCAAATCACAGTCCACAGTTAGCATATCGCATCTGTTCCTGCCTCTTAAAAACTTAGACTTCAAACACGCTCAAGATTTAGATGATAAGCTTGTTAGGAGTTAAACCGAGCAAGTCATTGTTAGGGAACAGAGAGCAATTCTTGCCAACAATCTTATTTCTTTCTCTCTTCATCTGCTTAAGTCAGCTCAAGTAGCACTCAGCAGCAGCAGCAGTGTTATTATTATTATTTTGTTAAATGCTCCTAATCATAGAATAAAAATTTTAAAGTATAATTACTATACACAATATGACAATTAGAAATAAGATTTATATATTTTTATATTCTAATATGCAAATACATGGAAATGTCTGTTATGTTAATTAAATCAATCCATATTCATCTATGTATAAATATTCTTGGGAAAAATTCTGTACGTACATACATTTTATAAACCTTAATATTTTTCTAAATTTTTTCCAATAATTAAAGAAAACAGTATCTCTGGACCAATTTTCAAATTCCAGGCACAATCATTTGACCACTATACTGCAATTACTGTTCTGGTCCTAGAGTATATAGCTTTATTTCTGATATCATATGATATTTTAGGAGACGGTAGTTGCTAAATAAAATTGTAACACAATGTCCTGCAAAAAAATCACCAAGGCAATTCTTTCTCTCTACCACTTACATTCTCTTTACCTTGTTTTACGTAAGGCTATATTTTTTCTCCAAGATTGTTTTGATTTTACCCAAAGCAACTCAAATGGACTTGGGAGTTTGGAAAATGTCATTATTTCCCTGGCTTCAATTTTGTCCATTGAGAATAAACTTAAAATTTAGACATAATGTGTGAGAAAGGTATTCTTAATATTATGGATTTATTCAATTGGAAAATCTCATCAAAGCATTTACATTTTTAATAAATCACATATAGGTATATCTGTAATGCACTATCTTTTTTAAAGGCCACAATTATGTTAAATCAATATTGTTCTAGGAAATTTGAAACACACAAAAGCCATGTCTATGGTTGATCAGATGTTCCAGTTACAAGGATGGCCACAATCAAGGTCACAGTGAACACTCCTCCATACCAGAAAGAAAGGTTTATATGTGAGCTTCCTCTTCACATACTTAACTCCCTTTAACTTTAAAAAAATGAACAAGCATACACTTGTGGGCTTGTGTATATGTCCTCAGGCTCTTGAAATGCTATTCTGGGAACTCCATCTAGTTTTTCATAGCTATAACTATCTAATTGGCAAAATCACCATGACAGAAAATCCTTCAACGATCAAATCCATAGTGGTATCAAACAAGAAATGAAAATACAAAGGGTTAAAAGTTGGATTGGCGGGAATCCTTCTTAGCTTCTAGAGTTAGGAATCATCATTTTTGTTGACCACAGATTTTCCTTGTGACCTACACCAAAGAGGTTATTTTATGCCTGAGTTTCCTTATTTGTGAAGTGTGTAAGTAAGTTAATCACAGGAGGCAGAGCTACTATTAGGTTTCCACAGTGAAGTGTGATATAGATGCCAAGTGAATCCTCATCATGTACGTTCTGGTCAAATTTTGCAAAAACTCTCTTATTTGTAGACATTCACAGTTATCTGACTTACATATATAACTAAAGGTCAGAAAGTACTTAAATTTTTATTTTTGAGAATGATTAAGCACTAAAATTATAGTACAGCTTGTATTTTCTGCAATTTCATGAGCATGCTGTACTTAGCCAATAACATGTTAATTTGACTAATTTACAATAAAATTGAAATAAATTCACTCAGTTCTTTATTTCTATTATTTATTACAATGCCTGTCCCATGAATTTATTGGCTTTTGGGCCAAACTCTGTTCTTGTCACAATTTTAGCTTTTCTCACAAATTAGTTTTTCTAAATATAGTAACCTCAGTATACTTATCAAAATATATTGGCATGCTATTAGAATTTGACCTTTAAATCTCCCAAGGAACTGGGTTATTTGGGGACTGAAAGCCATATTTTGCGCTTCATGTTTTTCATTTATTTTTGACTTAAAATGCACTCTTCACAAAGCGAAGAATGCATTTTGCATAAATTTTTCTTTGAATGTTATCCTTGAGCACAGGTAGTTCAAACACAGACTTTATATTTTTGAAGCATGGCTAAAACATCTTTTAGAGTACGGTTAAATGAAGGACATTTAATTAGAGGTGGAAATGAGTAAAACAAGAAAGACAAATTGGAAAAAAATTTAGGAAGACACCTGAAAGATAATAGTAATTATTTGCCATAATTCAGAGAGATATTGATATAATTTTGTCTAAAATTTCCAGAAATTCAATGTCTATTATTGTTTAACAATATGAGAAATTGAGAATGCTGCAATTCATTAAAGTGTCACCTGGTTGGCCATAGAGGCTCGGGGCTGATCACTACCTTGGAAGTCCTCACCTACAATGCATTGTAGCAGCAGGTCCTGGTTCCTCATTCATTCAGACATTCATTAAATACCTACATATGCTGCTGGGGTCTGCTTGTTTCCTTTCTCTCTTTCTTAATAGTTTCTGTCATTGGGATCTCTATACTTATATGCACAGGTGGATTTTGTTGCTGTTGTTGTTTTAGATTTTAAATGCAATCAGGGACTCTTTCTGAGATCCATAAATAATAATCTTTATATCGTCCCACAGAGGAGCTTTAACATAAAAGATATTTGATAAAAAGAGTACTTTATGAATAATATTCAAGTAATAAATGAGGTAAGACTGATTTTTTTTTTTACTTTTTCATAACATTCTGAGAAATTTTGCCCCCTCTCCTAGAATCAGACTTGGTTATTCTCAGGAACACACACGTGAACCAATGAGAATTAGGAAAAATAATGAAAATCAGAAGCATGTTTTAAATGCAAAATTTCAGAAGCATTAAAAAATGTTAAAGGTTAAAAAAATTAGAAGCATCACTCAAATAGAACCTTATGTATCTATACTGATGCATGATACAGTTTTCCATTATCAAATGTAAGAATAGAATTCATTTTATTTTAATCAATATATTTATTTATAAACTTTCTTTTGGAAAATTGTTTCATGTAGCTTGCAACCTCTGAGAATCCTGACAAGACAGCTTCCTAAGGAAATTCTAATCCTGAGAGTTTTTTGTCTCTCAATTGATTTCTGTTGCTATATGAGTTGATAGTACTAATGATCCAACACCTGAAGCAGAATCTCAGGAACAAGTAGCTACGAATGTTCCATTGGCACCTGCATTTTACAGTTGCCTCAGAGCCCAATGTTATTATTGAGAGTGTTACAAGCAAGTCATTGCTGTAGCTGTCCGAGTTCTCTGAGTAAAGATTCAAAATGCTTGAGGGACATAGGAAGAAAAAAGGACGAGGTTGGCAGAGAATGGGGAGAATAAAGGAGCAAAGAAGGGAGGGGGAGACATAATACACGTATCGCTAAACTGGTATTCAGAATCATATAAACATCATTTGTATTCATTGTGTCATCACTAGCTCACCTTAGTCTGTAAAAAAACTGAAAGTTCATGTTCTTGAAGATTCCTTCCCTACAGGGTAATTCCTAATCTTCCTGTACTTTTACAACTAAAAGCAAGAGGTGAGTCTTAAAGATTATACCTCTGTGATGCTTCCTAGAATACTGAAGTATGCCTTTAATTACAATCATGGGATGATTATCAGTGACTAAAATATTACTCAAAGAATATTTTATTTTTGTCAGTTTTAAATGAAGGAAATGAGATAACATAATCAACATTTACTTTAGTGCCTGGGAAGAATTAGAATCAGGAAATGGTAAAAGAGATGAGTGTTTGTTAATAGTAGCTTTGGTGTACAGGTAAGGCTCTCTCTCTCTCTCTCTCTCTCACACACACACACACACACACGCACAGAATTAAAAAGTTAGGTGGGCTAGGATTGTATTAATGAATTCAGAAAGACATCAATAGGATGTAGTAGGTATCTGTACTGGAAAATGTTAGCTCAGTGGTCCTGAGTTGCTCCAACTGTGCATATCTCCAATATTAGACCCATTTTTTTGTGTCTAGATTGGTCATTGGCCATTCTTGGGGATTGAGGTCTTTGACTGTCCTAACTAATGAGTGTTTCACAACTTGAGGATATTTAACAGCACCGTATCAGTTGCCCTAGTGCAAACTAAGTAATTTACAGTAAACACACACTTTTCTTTGGAGATTTGGAGGGACTGTGTAAGTTCTATAGACACCAAATGCATACACGACCAACTCCAAATGAACATTCTGGACTCATAGGTGTAGCAACAGGTGAATTTCTCTGGTATAAAACACTTGGCCTATGTTTCTTAGAGAAATTAAGTACATGGTGGACAGCTCTACTGGGAGAGAAATCTTTAAAACTTGAGATTAGTTTCTTGCAGACCTTATCCCTCGCATCTACTTCCTTTGCTGATTTTGCCCAGTATAATCTTGCTGTAATAAACTATAATGATGAAAATCGGAAGCACTGAGTCCTGTGAGTCCATCTGGCAAATCAAAGAATCCTAGGGTGGTTTTAGGGACTCCCAACATATTATTATAATTATATTTAACCCAGCAGAAAGAAAGATGGGGAGGGAGAGGGGAAAAAAACTTACCTTGAATCCTCACACAACATCTGTTTAAATCTCAGTTTGCTATCACAGTTACATTTTCATCTGGGCAGAATTCCCAGAGTTATGTTGGCAATCAACTGCCTTTTCTGCCCACTAGAACATCCATGCACAATTTTTTTTTTCTCTAAATATGGAGAAAACACAACCTTCCCTTAAAGGAAACAATCCTAAAGTCTTCTACAGTTTCTACACGGAGTTCAAGGCCCAGGAACTCTTGAGTTATATACAGGGACAAGCACATTATGTCTGGGTGTTGCTCCTGGGACCTGTAGATTAAAATACACGAATAGGTGAATGGGTTAGATAATACCTTATAAAAATAACCTTGAGGCCTGACTCTGCCCATGAAATATGTGCCTTGATTAGCCAATCTGAGAGTCTCTCTGACTCATCTCTAATGGATCATCTCTAGGATGGCTTTTCCCCTGTTCATTCTCCAGTGAGGCCTGGATTTTGTTCTGGAAGAATTTTGGTCACCCAGTATCTTCTGGCCGGGTCTGGGGTGAGCCCTGAGCAGTGCATCTTGGTTGGGGGCTGTCCACCACACAACTGACTTCCTTGCTGCAATTGTAGAAGCCAAGATTTTATTTCTTGTAAATTTAATACTTATACCTTATTGAAACAAAAGTTTGAGATTTCTTCCAAAAAAATGATTATCTAAAACTTAGTAAGTTTCTTGTCTACTTATTTTTAATCATTGTGATGAATAGCCACATGGAGTGGTTATTTTTGTCAATACTATTGTATTTTATCCGTTACTTATGAAGCTAGAACATCAAAGTAAGTCTAAGTATTGTTCATCCCTTCCCGCAGGGGCTTATAATCTATGTGATAAGACAATATATCCAAAAAAATGAAGATTCAAAAAACAAAAAGCAGCCTATCTTTATATTGCAAGGTACTATTGGATAATTCAGTAAATCTTGGGATTTGATTGATTCCCTGCTCTGGGAATCCTGAAAGTCTTTGTAAAGGAGATGAGTCTTAAGAAGTTGTGCTATGTAGGACAGAAATTTAAAATAGTTAAAGGAAAAAGGCAAAGGACTGCCAAACAAATAGAACAACAGTAGCAGAAGAGGGGGGTAGGGAATGAATGCAAGGTTTTTTATTAAGGATAAAGGAAGATTGGTGACATATGGACCTATAGAATAGAAGCAAATATGATAATATAAAAGAGATAATTATTAAAGTATACACTATCATATATGAATATTTGACTAACCCTGAACCTGTGTTCAAACAAGAATGAGAAATCTTGGGGAGTCCTGGGGCACTGAAAGAAGATGATAGCAAGCTGGGTAAGATGCCTGTACATTTGGCACTACAGATAAATGGAGGATAGAAGTGGTCTGATTGGTATCTACGGGTGTTGTAGTATGGTGTAACAGCATGCAATTATGAATTGCATGAATTTAAAGACAAACTACTTTTACCACAGCACAGTTAATGTTGTGTATTTGGAAAATTTCATTGACATTTCTGAGACTGTTGCAATTACATTCATTGCCAAGTGCTTCCCCCAGCTACCCCCTTTTCTCTCACTGCACTCCCCCCTCATTCCAACTACTCTATTTTGCTTCTAGGCTCTGGTCTTCCTCTGCTCTACCCTTGTACACCTAAGTTCCAATTTGGAATACTCTTTTTATGTAAGCTTGTTTTTAACCTAAATAAGTTCCCTGTTAGTCTCTGTGCTTCACTTATCTTCTTCTAGCTAGTTTAAGTAGAAAGAAGTTTTTTGAGAGCCTTGGAGAACTAGAAGAATCTCCAAGAAGGCCTGCAAGGCAGAAGTTAGGAAAAGGCGCTATCATATTTAAGACCCGTCTAACGAAAGCCCCAACTCTATCTTTCATAGTACGAGGTGCTACTGATGCTAAGGGTTAATATCGTTCACTAAAGTTAAGCACAGTGCATCAACCCCCTAAGCCCCTGATGCCATGCTTTAAAAAGAAGCCAAGATTCCTTAATATCCTTGCCTCCTCTCATCACTCGCTTTTTTCTGCTGAGTTCGCGTGGTTTTATCTACTTAGAATAACCACAGATGTATGAAATCCATGTGCAAGGGAATCTAAAAATGTTTATTATTTCTGTATACATGCATGCATCCAACTATTTATTGATTTGTTCTCTGTTTTTAATTTATAAGCTTTTATATTATAGACAATTTTGTTTATTTTTAATTCAGATTAACATAAAGGTACAAATATTTAGGCTACATTGTTTTCATTTCTAAGTTAACGTTCAAGTTGTAGTTGAGCCCTTCACCTGGGGGTGTGCTGAACACCCTCACATTGTGCACATTAGGTGAGATCCTACCAATCACCTCCCATCTACCCCCTTTCCTCTCCCTATGCTCCCCTCCCTTTTGCTAGACTATATTAGTGTTTTTTTCTTTCATGTGGGTGTGTAGTTGTTTATATATTGCTTTCTTATCAGTATTGAGTACTTTGGATACTTTTTCCCCATTCTTAACATACTTTACTAAGAAGAATGTGTTTCAATCCCATCCACGTAACCGGAAAAGATGCAAAGTCTCCATCTTTTCTTATGGCTGAATAGGAAATTTTATTTAAAAGGGATTAAAATGAATGTTGATGCAATTTGTAGTACTCTGGAAACAGCTCATTTGTTTGAAGTGATTATTTAGTGTCAAGGAATCGTTGAAAAAATTACATGAAGAAATATTTAAAATATTTTCATAGCAAAAATAACCCAATAATTTGATGGATCATGATATTCATAAAAGAATACTAAGCATCTAATGTTATATGCCCAGATGATATGCATTAGATAGAGAGAGCTTTACAAATACAATACATTCTGTTCAAATATAACATTCTCTGGAATAATAGAGAATGAATTTCATTTGTCTTGATAATAATTACCAAAATAAGGGTTTACCATTGGGTACAAGGGATGTTTGACCAATTCATCCTGTTGGCAAAGTGTCCTAGAAAATACATACATTTTGTTTGTCTGCAGTTACATTATATTTAAATTGTTCAAGGTGTTAAAGTTACCCAAGTCAGAAGAAATAGCATTTCCAAAAGGCAAAAAAAAAAAAAAAAAGGCTATAAATGTGTAAAAGGTCAATGTCATTTTCCAAAAGGTAGTATTAAAGATAATGAAGTGAACTAAAGCGACTTGGTCTGAAACTCAGAAAAATCAAAATTCCGAAAGAACATTATATGAGTCCTCAAGTGATTAACTTACATTTTTTCCATAATATGCAAAATGTCTTGCAATTTCGTTTTAATCAGTACTTTTCTTTTACTGTCCTCAGAGCACATGGGATGAAAATTAAGCAATTTAGAATTTCAAAGAACACATTCACCATGGTATTTGCCTTGTTTGTTCCTGTCTAAACTAAAATGAAAATATTCCAGGTCATTTTATTTTCAGAATAAACCCCCAAACAGCATAGTTCTAACAAAAGATAGAAATAATTGCTCAATTATCAAAAAAAAAAAAAATGACAGTGGCAAGTTTTGACTAAGAAATGAATATTCATAAACTTGATTAAAAAAAAAAAAAAGTCGGCTGTGGATGCCCGTTTCACTCAAGAGTCCAGGTTTCAGATTCCAGGTGAGGGATCATGCACCATGTTATATATACCTGGCTATGACCAGATGGAATTAACAGGTTTGGGATTTGTCTTTTTCAGTCACTATTAAATAACTGAAGAAATGTTATATACTGAGGAAAATACATGCTTTCTATTTCTTCCTGTCACTCCATTTTTAATTCATTATACCTAGTATTTTATCTCATGACAGGTCAAATGTATCATAACATTTTTAATTTTTAATCTGGAAATCCAAAAATGATGGTAAATTTTATTCTCAGAAATGAGTTATTTGTGCTGCATGCCTAGTAGTTTAGATTTTTTTAAGCACAAAAAAAAGGAAGAGAAGAAAGAAGAGAAGGAGAGATAGAGGACAGGAACAAGATCAAGGCCATAAAGGAAGAGGGAAAGGAAGAGGAGAGAATGGCAGTAGCAATGGTAGCAATAGCAGTAGTAATAATAGTGGTAGTAGTAATAGCAGTGGTGATTGTAGTAGTAATGTGGTAGTAGTAACAGCAGTGGTGGTACTAGTAGTAACAGTAGTATAGCAGCAGTAGCAGCAGCAATAGTAGTAGTAGCAGTAAGTAGTAAAGTATTAGTAGTATATCAGTAGTAGTAGCATCAGCAATAGTAGCAGTGATAGTAATAGCAACAGTAGTAGCTAGAAGGAAAAGGAGGAGAACCACAGTACCAGTAGTAGTAATAGCAGTAGTAGCCACAGTGGTGGTAGCAATAGTAGCAAAAGTAGCATTAGTAGCATCAGTAACAATAGTACCAGCAGCAGTAGTACTAACAATAGTACAGAAGTGGCAGCAGTAGTAATAGTAAAAATAGCATCACCAGAAGTAGTAGTAGTAGTAACAATAGCACCAGCAGCAGAAGGAGTAATGGTAACAATAGCATCAGCAGTAGTGGTAGTAATGATAATACCAGCAGAAGTAGTAGTAGTAGTAACAATAGCACCAGCAGTAGTAGTAGTAGTAACAACAGGACCACCAGCAGCAGCAGCAGCAGTAGTAGTGGTGGTAGCAGTAGTAGCATCAGTTGCATTAGTAGTAACAGCAGTATTAGTAGTGCATCAGAAGGGAGGTCATCCTTTCTCACCCCCTCCCTGTCTCAACATATACACTTATCTGTGTTCGGATTGATCTTTATTTTCTACCTGCTTTCATTTTCAGAGATATGCCACATCATTACCCAATCTAATGGTGGTCTTAGGGGGAGAAGATCATTTCCCATCTCCTCCATTGTCATGAGTCTTGCTGCATGGATTATCCATTATCTCAACTGTGACTACTAATTTCCCTCTCTGTAGTTTCTTTTCTGTTGAGCAGTAAACATCGCCACATTTGCATCACCTCATAAAAAATAAAAAATAAAGGTAAGCACCGAGCAATGTTTACTTAGCCTTGATACACCTGTAATCCACCACAGGTCCACGTTCGTTCTCCTTCATAACTAAAGTTCCAGACAGGCTTTTCCTCTTCCCATTTCATCTTCTTATTAGCATTTGTTCCAGCTCACTGTGGTATGGCTTCCAATTCAAACAGTCAAGTGAAAGATGCTCTTAGAAAATTTCAGGTGCCCTCGGAGCTGCTGAATCTGAGGAGCACTTTTGAGTTGGGATCTTCTCCTGATGGTATGCAGTGCCATTAGACTGCCTCACATTTTGGCACTTAAAATGCATTCATACCTGGCTCCTAGGACACTAGTGTCTCATGAAACAAGTGTCTCCAGATTTTCTCCACATTTCTGAACATTCTTTCCCAGTTGCTTTTCTGGGCTCTTCTTCCACAGATCTCTCATACTTGGTATTGCATAGCATTCTCTGCTTGGCTCAATTTTCTTCTGGCTCTCAAAGTTTTCCTTAAGTGGTCTTGTGCATATTCACATGTTAATAATCAATGAATGTGTATCTATACCCCATACATGTCTTTCTAGGGGTTTAGGCCAGTGTATGTACATAAACACAAACGCAGTGTAGTTCCAATTACATTTCTTACAGACAGCTCACCTTCAGGAGATCCAAAACTGAATTTATTATCCCCTTTTATTGCCACCCTCAGCAGTGTCTATTCTCTATAGTAATGAGTTGCCAAACAATTCATTCACTATTCCAATCATAGTAAACCATGCTACCTATTCAGTCCCCTCTTGTCCTATGCATGCAGTCTTACAGAATATCTCAAAGCTTCTTCTATGCACGCCTGCTACCATTCCCCTAGCTCAGACCCTCCTCTTCTCATGTCCAAATTACTACAGCAGCTATCAATGAGATATTTCTGCCTTTGGGCCCATGGTATTGTATTATTTCACTGCACTTCTTAAAATCTTTTATTGACTCTAAATCAAGGACTGGGCTAAAGCAAAACAGCCCATATTAACATGTGCTAATAATGTGCCAGACATTTTAAAAATACAATCTCATTTTACTCATTTACATAGGTAAGGCATTATAACTTTCTGAATTCTACATATAAAGAAAGTGTGGTATGAAGACATTAAGTTTCCTACCCAAGATCATGCAACTAGTAACTAGAGACAGCCTCAGTCTCAGGATGTTTGGATCCAGGCTCCGGGTTCCTAGGACTATGTGCAATCATTGAAATCACCACTTATGACGTTCTTGGAGGAAGATAAAAACACCAAAAACCATAGTGGAACAAACTGCTTTGAAAGACCACTGTGTTCGAGTGTAAGGAGAAGAAGGTAGATGAACCAGAATAAAAGTAATTAAATGAATCGAGGAGGGAAAAATTTTTATAGAAAAAGGAGAAAGTGGACAGTGTTAAGGATCCCAAAATGGTGAACTGAGAGAAGTTTCTTCCATTGCTTTTCCTAATTTCTCTTAAACACTGATTAAAGACATTTGGAAGTATAGGTTTGCAGAGTGGGAGTTATTTTTAATAAAATATGGATTACAGTATTTTAATATTTTATCACAGTTCACGATTTGTAAAAACAAAATAAAAGAGTAATATTCCCCAAATTTTCAATTTGGCTCTTTCTAGTAATAATAAAATACTTTATTTGCTACTAAAATAGTACAAGTAAATAAAGAAAATAGAGAAACTGTGTCATGTTATTTTTAATAACTATTTCAACATGAAGAGAATAAAGCATAATCAAGAACACATGTTTGCTTGTTGCTAATGACATAACGTTTTGCAGTTTTATAGATAAAGCAAAACGTGTAATTTGAACCAGATGCTGAAATAGTTTGGGATTAGTATCTAAGGAAAAATATTCCAGAGCATATGTGGAAAGGTAACCACACATCGGCTACTGGGAGTCTGTCATGTGTGCGTCTTTACGTTGCACTCTACTTGGCTTCTCAAAATGAAATTGTGATCTGTTCCCAGTGCTTTATAATTTTGAAAAAAATCCCACAGGAGAAGTTCAGCAAAGTGGTTAAGGTCTCAGGTTTTGAGGGCCACAGTTTTGGCTTTATCATTTCCTGGCTGTGGGATCTTGGGAAACTGAAGTTCCCTGAGCCTAAGATTCTTTGTTGGTAAAGTGAGAATGATAACAGTTAAACCGACCTCGTAGGACCATCATGTCGTAAATTAAGATAATACTTGCGAAGTACTTTCACTGGAACATAAGAAGCATTCACTAAAAAGTATCTAGTATCATTGCCGCTGTTATTACTACTATTATTTTTCACTCTGACTGCTAATAAAACAGTTTTCAAAATCCTTTTAATTTGAGCATTATTTCAGTCTCACCGTCAGCCAGCATCACCGTCTGCATCCTGAGAAGTGTGTCAGTTGTGCTCGTACAAGTTTCATGGTGCAGAATCACATCCAATTCTTCAGGTTCCTGGGACCTAGTTTGACAATACCCAGGAAAAATAAAAAGTGATCTTAGAAGCCACTGGGATCTGAAATGTCATTTTTTATTGCACTTCATATAACCCCAGCTGTATTAATCGGGCTCTGCCTATACTGATTCAGAAACATATCTACTGGTCCCTTCTGCTGCAACAGGAATTGCCTGAATGCTATGGAAACATTTCTGCCAATTCAATACCAAGCTGCTACTACTGCATAGCCTGCTACACCTGTCAAGATTCTAACAGCAGGCTGACCAAATTCAGTACAAACTCACCCAGAAAAAGATAGATTGATGGCTTTGCTACCACAATCCAGCATACTGTGTCCATGGTATGTAGGGTTCTCTACTTGGTCACTTCATAGACTGTTAGGCTATAATCCCTTGTAAATCAACTCTGTAGCTAGTGGAAAGGGAACAGAACTTGGCAAAATCAGTACAGATTGTGGCTGTCATTTTGAGGCTCCTTGAAGGGATCAAGGTCACTGATAGACACAGGAAGCCCAGTAGGTGGTACAACAAGATTCCTTTTTAACCCATTGGCTCCATTTTAAGTCATTATGGAATTTCAAAGTATGGTATGGATTCATCATGGATTCCTCCTGGGAAGTCATTCAGCTTAGTCTCTCCATACAACCCTTGTTGGGCTTCTTTCTCTGTCTCACCTCACGATAACCATAGTTATCCTGGGTAGCTATTTTTGGCAACATAACCCTGTCCTCACACCAGGACTGGGCAAGCAGGGCCATTAGAGTCCATTTTCCAAAGATGATCACTTAGCATATACTAATCATGGTTCAATTTATAGGAATTTGAAATTAAGCCTGACAAAGAAAATAATCTACTCTAGGGATTATTCAGTATATCAACGCAGCATGAATTACCAGCCATTTTATCTTCTTGTTTTGCTATGTGGTCAGGAAAATTAGAACAAGCTGATCTTTAAGAGAAAGAGAATTAAAACAGAAGCAAAGAGAGGTAGGAAACCAGTTCCTATCTCAGGCATCTCCAGAGGACTAGAATGATGCCTGCCCTTCAATTCTATGAAATATTCTAGCATCATTACAATAAATATCCCCTATTGCTTAAGCTAGTGCCTGTGAATATATGTAATTTGAAACCAAGAGTTCAAATAACCAGTACAAAGATAAACTAAACTTTTTTTCCCAAGGATGTAAATTAGGCACTAAAATAGCACAGATTATATATCAAAATTCCAAAATAAATTTTACAACCATCTTGCAGTCACAAAAAGGGTAATAAAAATAAACTTCAATCATTAAGTTTGGGGAATTATATGGTTTCTGTAACTTTAGCTGCTATATTATTCTTAAGAATTTTTTTGTTTGTTTCATTGTTATATTTAAATTTTTAGTTCTTATACTTTTTTGGTGACATATGTTAAAGAAAATAAATGTTTCATTATCTCAGGGTCTTCAGTTTAAGTGAATACTGATTCTCATGTTTGAAAATATGTATATGTGCAATTCAAGAAATGGCACAGGGTTTTAACTTCAAGATATATTTGTATACATAGGAATATCTGAAGATGGGCATGAATTATTACTAAACTCAAACTCTGACATGAATTTATTGTCTTGTCATTTGCCTTTTTCTCTAACGTAGCACACACACACAGGGTGCCAAAAAATGTATACACATTTTAAGAGAGGTTATCTATGCAATACTTTTCAAAGTTGAATTGAAGGTATCATTACTGGTTAAGGGAACTTAGACATGATACTCACACCCATTTTACCTGCAATTAATGATTGGTTTTGCTTCCAACAAGATCTTATAAAATGTGTATGCATTTTTTGGGCACCTTCTGTATATCACACACACACTTACGTGCACAGCTATTTAAGGATTTCATATAATTAGGGTTTCATGCACACATTTTCTATTTGCATCATCCCAGGACACAGGGATAGAACTGACCAGGTGGGAAATACTTGTGTCTAATTATTACAATTTATCTTCAGTCATCCCCAAAATCATATTTCTAAAGCCATTTCATATTTTTCACTAATAGCTGGTTTTGAATAATAGGGGCTTAATTGAGAGAAATATGGTCTGGCCAATTAGATTCAGATGAGCCTTACAGAACTCCGAAAACAGATTTACATTTCTGAGATTCCTATTTCCCAAGAATTTTCTTTTTCCTTTGCATGATTCATCTGTGGCCTAGATATATGTTGGAGATCAGGAAAAACATTTTTGGTTTCCTTTCATTCACACTTTCTTTCTTCTTCTTTTTTTTTTTTTTTTTAGTATACTAGTCATTATTGCTGTATAACAAATGCCTCTAATTATATTCACAAATCCTGTGAATCAGAGATTCAGAAAAAGCCTAGAAAAAAACTGACTTGTTTTGTTCCCTGATTTGGGGGCTCTTTCATTCCCTTATTTGGTGAAATGACTTAAGTTGGCTTAGCTAGGATGCTCAACTGGGAAACCGTCACAGAGCCTCCCTAGGTATTTGGAGTTTGTTCCAGTATGGCTGCTAGATTCTGAGATATCCAAGAGGAAGCATCTGGAAAATGAGTGCTCTAAGAGAACAAAATACCCACATGGAAATTTTATTTCTCAGTCTTGGGAGTCATACAGCATCAACTCTCCTCTCAGTTTATAGGGAAGAGGATAGAGACCCTACCTCTCAATGAAAGGAGGGTCAAGGAATTTGTAGCCATCTTAAATCCAATCAATCAACCAAGAGCAGAGAGAAGCAGCCAAATGAGAATCTGAGTATATATTATTAATAGAACTCGACTGGAAAATATAGCAGGAATATGCTACTTCCCACTCTTAGTTGAATTTACCTATATAGTTGAAGATAAAATTCCGAGACAGCAGCTTCTACTCCATCTCTGTATCCTACTGAAGAATTTATTGAGAATATTTACCACACTGGAAGAAGAAAGAGAAGAATTCACTCTGCATGAAGGCAGAGAAGGGTGCTTTTAAGACACCTGCTGACTATGTAGACAATTTAGATACTCATTCCTCCTCCTGTAGAGAGTAGTGAGGAAGGGAGCACAGTAGACAGATAGGAAGACATATCCTACACACAATATCCAAAAAAGTATAAAGGGTGGTGCAAATATTATTCTACCAGCAAAGTAAAAATATAAGAGAAGAGAAAAAAGAAAACTTCCTAATTCACTCCTTCATGATCCCTGACCAATATGTATGTTTTTCAAACCTCAAGATCTAATACCAGATAGCAGGTGATCCCAACCAGCATAAATATTATTCTTCAAAATCAGAAGAGACAGGAGGAAGTAGCTTGGCTCAGTGGGCTTTCAAAATTAAATAGAAAAATAATCAAAGATTTTTTCACAAAGATATTTTCATAAATGTCAACTTAAGGAAGCATTTATCAAAATATATAATAGACATCATGTGTATTATTAAGTAGTTCTGACTTAATGGTCTATATTATAATGATCCAAGGTTGTAGTCCTAAGGTGCTTAACTATATATTGTTTTCTCTATTATTTTTCCATGTAGAGGCTATTATGCAATACTTCTTCTTAATGCTTTATACAATTTTAATGAATGAGTTATATCTAATTATTCACTGAGGTTTGAAATCTTTCCAGAAGTTATAGGTTGTATTAATGGCTCCAATACTTCACAGTGTCACTAAAACTTTTGCCTTGTGATTCTGCATTTCTTTCCACAACAGATGACATTTCTCATCCCCTTGATCTTGGGTTTGTCCTTGATCTTGGGTTTGTCCATGTAACTTTCTTGGGCTAATAGAATAAAGCAGAAGTCACGGTGAGTTAGTTCCAAGTCAAGAAACTAAGAGACCTTGTGTTTCTGTTAATCTGCATAAGCTGATGGACTTGTCTTGAGGATGACATACTTAGTATAATTGATTAGTCTTTAGAACAGAATGAGAAACACGTGAAAAAGAACTTTCTCAGATAAATTAATCAGGCAAATCCAACCTACATCAGAGCCCAGATACATCTCTGTGTCTGTGGGTTAGCTACTTACTTTTACATTTGAAATACCACCAGGGGCTTGCTTTGGGCTGGGCTTGGCTGGGGCAACTTACTTGGAGCTATAGTCCTAATGAGTCCCTCAAGATTGGTATGTTGAAAACATAATCTTCAATGCAGGGGTTGGGAGGAGGGGCCTTTGGGACTTGTTTAGGTTATGATGGCTCTGTGTTCATGAAGGGATTAATGTTACTATAAAAGGGCTTAATAGAGGGAGTTTGCCATTTTCTTTTTTTCCTACCAACCCTTCTGACCCATCTATCCCTCTTGCTCTGTAAGAACACAGCATGCTTCTATTCTAGAGGCTGCACCCTTGTGTTGCTGCACAACAAGGCACCTTCCTGGAAGCAGAGGTCAGGCTATTACCACGCACAGAACCTGCTGGGCCTTGATGTTGGACTTGCAGCCTCCCGAACTGTTAAAAATAAATTTCAGTTTTTTTTTTTTTTAAGACAGTCTCAGACTTTCACCCTGGGTAGAGTGCTGTGGCATCATAGCTCACAGCAACTTCTGACTTGGGCTCAAGCAATCCTCTTGCCTCAGTTTTTCTACTTTTAGTAGAGACAGGGTCTCACTTTTGCAGGCTAGTCTCGAACTCGTGAGTTCAAGCAATCCACCCGCCTCAGCCTCCCAGAGTGCTAGGATTACAGTTATGAGCCACTGTGACCAGCTATGATCTTTTTTTTTTTTTAGTAAATTACCTAGTCTTAGATGTTTTGTTATAGCAACCAAAAAAATTTAAGACATTTGGTGTATCTCTGTCTCCAGCCTATTTATTGGCCATTTGGGTGGCTGACACAGGTGTGTTCTCGTGATAGTTGCAAAAATGTCAAAAATCAAACACAAATGCATGAAAACCGGCCTACTACGTATATGCTTGGAACTGACATGTCTTCATTTCTCCCATATTCTATTAACAAAAGCAAGTCACATAAGGAGATTGTTCTACTTTTATGGGAGAAACTCTAAAGCCATGTAACAAAGGACATTATTAGAGGGATGGATGAAGAAATCAGGATTATTAAAGAAAATTTCTTCCCAGGCTTTCCCACAACCATCTAGACAAGAAAATAGAATATCATTAGCACCTTAGAAGCCCGTATTATGCCCTGAGTCAGTTATTATCCCTAACCTTCCTCCCCTAAATCAATCGTTATCCTTAGCTATTGGTTTTGTTAGCTTTTATGAAATAGAATCACAGAGTCTATATTTTCTGTGTTATGGTCCTTTATTGTATAAAATTTCATAAGAGTCACACTTTTTATATAGAGTACTTGTGATTTCATTTCCTCTGCTGGTTAGTACTGTATTTTAGAAATATGCCAAAATTTTTAAACAATCATCTGCTGTGGGTCCATATTTGGGCTATTTTCAGTGTGGTGCTACTAAAATTAATGCTACAACAAACACTTGGCAAACACCACCTATAAATCTTCTCTTTGCCTGTGTGAATTTTCTATGGGTTAGAAGCTCCCCAATTCTTCCACATTTTCCTAACACTTAGTATTAGCCGTATTTTAAATTTTAGTCCTTTTAGTGGATATTCAGTATAGTCTTTTTACATATAATTTTTACGGTATGGCCTTTAAACATAATCTTGTTAGCATAGGAGACTAGGAGGCACAGCTGAGACTGGATGGCAGGGTTTAAAGATTGGGCTCAGGTGCCGAAGCAAACAACTCTCAAGCAGAGAGGGGCGGATCATTCTGGGTAAGAACTGGCTGCAACTGTCTTTATAGCCATCTCAGTCACCTTACATGAACTTTGGCTAATTTCAATTTCATTGACATGATGGTTTTAAAATTTCCCCACCCTTGACATTGCCATGAAAGTTCTGCAACAACCATATAAAGTAGGGGAATGGGAGGGAACTGAATGCTAGGAATTACAACCAAATTCTAAGTAAAGGTCAAACTCTTAGCCTTAACTATTCCTTCTCTCAATCAGTAAAACTACAAAAGATCTAAAATCACCTCCTCTTGGGGCAGCTGCTCTTTTTAAGGCTGCCCTCCTCCCTGAGGGTGTACTTTCATTTTCAACAGAAGCTGTTGTTTATTTAGCATACACAGTACATTCTCTTCTTCACTGACACCAAGTACTTGAAAAAACCTCCACTCACTAACCATTTCACTTGCTCATGACTGGATATAGATGTAGAACTAATATTGATCTTGAATCCAATGACCTTGCCAAATGCACTTATTAATTTTAAGTTCATATGTGGATTCATTTAGAGCTTTTACATACGCAATTGTGTCACTTATAAAACATGACAATTTGCCACTTCCCTTTCATTTTATACCTTTTGTTCCCTTTTTGCACTGGTTAAGACCTCTAACACAAGTTTGAATGCAATGTTACGCAGAGATAATAGAGGATATTCTCACATCCAATCTCTTAGGGAAAAATATTTTATTATTTTTCCAATAACTGGTAATTAGAGTAGTTCTTGGTAGCTACCCTTTATTGCTTAATTCCACTTCTCCTCTTTAGCTTGTAAGCTACACATCGTTTAGATCTCTATTGATGCATTACCCTAGTGATTTCAATGTGTGTTCTGATCTATTAAGGTCTAATATAAATTAATACTATTACCACTCCTAAGAAAATATAAAGACTGTGTCACATTAACTTCATTTATTCTCTCCCACTTTTTGTGATATGGCTGTCATGTAACATTGCCATACAATACTTTCTTAGAAAATCATTGCCTTAAACGGTCAATATTCATTTGAGTTTACATTGAATGGTTTACATTGTAGTTGCATTCAGCTTTTCAACTGCTGCTTCAAAATCAGCAAACTGGAGGGGAGATGTTGCAGTAAGCACCTACAGATAGCTTCTTCTTCAGAATTTGATATTTTCTACTCTCTGGGATGTGGTCTCCAAAATTTTGTGATGTATATTGTATACAATAACTGTAATTTTATGTATTTTGTGTTTTGTCTACTTTTCGTTTGTTTTTAATGAAAGGTTTGTCCTCAAGCCAGGTAATCTAATACTGCTGGAAGCACAAAAACCCAATATGTGTCTCACTTTTTAAGATTCTGAAAAAAGTAAGAATTCTATTTCTAGCAGCATTGCTCATGCGGTACCACAACCTTGTGCGGAAATCAACAAATAATCTTTTGTGTATCTGTTTTTGTAAGTGTAAAAAATATGTATACCCTATGCACTAACAAGATTCCTATCTGACAAGGAATCCTCTAAGCCTCAATACTCAGTGAAAGAGGAATCTCAGAGACATTAATGTAATGGTGAATTAAGGCATCAATTGAGTTTATTTGCCAAATGAGATGAACTTGAACTTAAGCTCTCTTGGTTTTGTGAATGAGACCCGAGAGCAGCGGTTCCCACAGGCACTGTATTAAAGGGCTGCGGCATTAGGAAGGTTTAGAACCACTGCCCTAGAGAGTGATTAATAATATAATATAACATAGGTTATATAGGATACATAACATATACAGGTTATATATATGTAACTTATATAACATAGGATAGATTATAAACAAAATACTATAGAATAAAACCATGAGATTTCATTAAATGAGGATTATTTCTCTTGTTTGTGAAACTTCATGTTTACTTGGACATCATGTAAGACAAATTTCTTTTTCTGTATCACGGTCAAACACTATTGTTAACCACTGCCCTAGAAAAACACCTGTAAAATAACCAGGAGAAAAGTACGAGAATGTTTAATAGCGCTATTCACATTAGAAAGGAAAGAAAAAAGGACACAACTAAATATCTGTAAACAGAAAAATGGTAAATAAATTGTACTCTGTATAAAATGGAATACTATGTAGCAGAGAGAATCAATGAGTAACAGCTAAACGGAAAGACATGGCCAGATCTCAGAAGCAATTCATTCAAAGGAATATTTCTGAAGAATCTTTATAGTGTCACTAGCCTCCAAATAGAATTTTTCCAAGTTCTTTCTGTTTGTCACAGAAAAGAATTTCAGGACATACCACATAAGCCAAGCAAGCAAAAGTGTTATTGAAAATAAAAGTCCACCCTCAGAAAAGAGAGGAAGTAGGCTCAAGAAGCAGCAGCGCGGATGGGAAGTGGCTCTACTAATTGAGGGGCCAATGGATTGCCTTTTATTAAAACTTTGTAGTAATTCCTAGAATTGGGTTCTTTACCATTTTCATACTTTACAAGGTTGTTTCATGACAATATAGTAAATTAAAGGGTGAAGAACCTTAAAGCCACAGTGTAAATGATATCATAATTAACCATGGTCCACATAAGAGGACAGAAAGAGCTAAGAAGCCAGTTGCCTATAGAAATCAACCTTCAGCTAGTTCTACTTCAGGGTGTTTATTTTAATACCTGAACATTATCTTCAGGCCTCTATCTCTGGTGTAACCCTGTCTCCTAGTCTCCTGCTATAACAATAGTATCAGTTTATTTATGTGCATCCAAAACATGTAAAATTGAACACCTTTATTAAGTATAAAGACATATGCAGTAACACTTTTAAAATTCAAGACAGTGATGAACACAAGTTTTCAAGGCTGAAAAGTTTACATTTCTTGGGTCTTTTCAGCTACCACTGTTTCATACGACCCTGAAAATCTAAAATGCCTCACAACCTCACTAAATGATGCCAAAATCTTAAATTCATGAAACATAGTTGCAAACTCTCTTCATTCTGTGCTCTAGATGGGCCAATCCTTATCTATTTCTTTTTATGTTTTGTTTAGAGACAGAGGCTTACTTTGTTGCGCTCAGTAGAGTTCTATGGTATCACAGCTCACAGCAAACTCCAGGTCTTGGGCTTAGGCGATTCTCTTGCCTCAGTCTCCTGAGTAGCTGGAACTACAGGCGCCTGCCATGACACCCAGCTATTTTTGTCGTTGTTGTTGCAGTTTGGCTAGGGCTAGGGCTGGGTTTGAACCCACCACCCTCGGTATATGGGGCTGGTGCTGAGCCACAGGCGCCACCCACCTTATCTATTTCTGAATGTCCTTGGCCGAAATATAAGTTTATTGAGGATGTAAACCTCAATATATGAAAATATTTCTTTCTACTTAATAGCACATATGTAGTTGATCCTGTAAACACTAGTTTTAAAGGGGAAGTCAAAATTAAAAACTTTTGTAAATGCAAAATCAAATAAGAGCTGTATTGTACTCTGGGTGCCTAACTGTAAACCTGGAAAATGGCAATAATTTTGTTAATGTCATTTATTCATGGACAGAGTGTTAGTAATTGGTATTGGTAGTATTTTTCCTCACTAAATATGATAAAATCAGTGAACATGGGTATTACTGATAGAGAACATTACGCTAGTTTAGTTTAAGTTTGCAGGTCATGAGCTCTGGGTCATAACCCAGAACAACTAGGCTTTAGCAAAGGAGAAACTAAAAGTTTTCCTCTGCATCCACCCCACCCCCACACCACATCCTGGAGATAGTCTCCTGCTCTTCGTTTTTGGCAAATTTCTTGGTTTCATGAACCAGATTTTGTCAAATAACTGCTTTGTGATAATGCAATTGCTACCTGGGATAGCCAGATCATGAGCCCCATCAGAGCAGATAACATGGCAACAACATCACGAAGAAATAGATGTTTTCAGAAAATATTTTACTTTAAAGCTCACCCCTTCTCATCTAATGAAGGAAATAGCACTGATTATGGTTCAAAGCACTTTGATGTTAAATGGATTCATTAGGCATAAAACATCATTTTCAAAGGAAATTATTAAAATGATGAGCCGGCTTCAAAAATTTAGGTGTTTTGGTTCAATTGAGTGCAGTCATTTGATAATTCTTTATAAATGCCAGACTCGATATCTTATTTTTCTTCCAACTATTCAAATTGTATATTCATCCAACAGCTGTATTCAAGGTACATTTGCCAAATGTGAATCGTTTTCTGTGCTGCTGGGAACCAGTTGCTAGGAATGATGCTTTATTGTTTTTCTCTTCAATGGCATCATTAAAACTCTAGTCATTTAATCATCAAAGGAATTACACAAACAACTTCTTCCATTGCACCAAACATAACAAAGCTTGTCAAATTTATTTTTGTACAAAATTTCCATGATAATAATGAAGCCAACACCAACGTCTGTCAGGCATCACAGTTTCTGCGTCAGTTTTATATTTATCCATCCCAAACTTGTCAAAATATCATGACCATCTCCATGCAAATTCATTTGCTTGAGATCTTTGTATATACTTTGCCAAAATAAGATGCTTGAACAATATGCATATCTATGAATGCACAAACCTCAGTGATAAACGAAATGTAACAGGGAATGTAAGTGAGCAATTTTGGCTTCATGTTAAATCTTTTTAAAAATATTTTCCCATGTGTTAAGTCTTTAATATAGTCACATCAATCATCCATTGCCAATTAGATTATAAGATATTTTTCTGATGCTGTACTTTAAGTGGATATCTAGAAGCATTCCTGTGATATAAGAAAAGGGGGAACAAGTTTAAGCAAATTGCTTGTACTTTTTTTATTCCCACTGGGACCCAGGATGTGATCAGTAGCTGGGATCAGCATTAGATAGATCCAGATTAAAAGCAAAAGAAGAATATATAGAATAGGGATCTGAGGAATGATGTGAAGCTCTCAGCTGAGACATCATCCGAGCCCACATTCTGATTTTGTAACTAAGTTAAGAGTATTTGAATATATTAAGGCTCTGTCAATTAATTGTCCCACAGAAAAACAATATTAATTTGGTAAACCATAGCCATTCCTCTACGTTGGCTATAGGATGCTACTATATCCCTAACACCCAAACCCCAAACCAGGCCATTTCCAATAACTTATATCTACCTTTGTGCCATTCACCCTCTACATTTATGTTCCAAAAGAGGATTTCTAGATTTTTCATTACAGTGTGAATTAACTATTCCAATACACAATGCTGTTTGTGCATTGGAATAGTTAATTTTTAACAGTATGGTCAAGAGAGCTTTTTTATGTTCTCTTTACTATTCTTCTTCTAGTAAAATGAATGATACTAATAGAGTTTCACATAAAGCATACTTTTGCATTTTCTTCTTATTCTTGAATTGTGTTAAAAGTTTTAAAGGCTGAGCAAAACTCTTTCCTTGAAATAATACAATCATTATTTTCAAATTCATAATAGTGAAAAAGTATTTCCTCCAAGTTATTCAGATTAATATCAAATCTTGATATTAAAAATAATATATCACAATCAAAATAAATCACAAAATAATAATTAAAGCAAAATTGAAAATATACTATCAGATATTCATGGCAGTATAGTTAGCTGTTTTGTCCTGTCTTGAAGTTTTTATAATAACTACCAGTGTAGGTCCTAAAGCTTTTAACAGTTTGTGTTAAATTTGCCACTAGGAAATGCTCAATAAATGTACAATGTTTACCAATAAGCATATTATAAGTTTATATGTTTATTTAATGCATAAACAATAATATATGCAAGTTATGAAGAGGAATAAAGAATGAGATTGAACCTAGCACCCAACCCCCAAACCAGACCATTTCCAAAAATTTGCATCTTCCTTTAGCTATTCACCCACCCCACTCCCTTAATGACCCCTTTAGAGACAAAAACTATCCCACAATCTATGTTTATTACTTCCTAAATTTTCTAGTTTATCACATGTCTAAAGAGTATGTTGTTGCATTTTTTTGTGTTCGCCTTTAAGTCTTACAGTTAGATGTAATATTGTGTGTGATCTTCCAGCAGTTTCTATTTCGCTCTGGTAAGTTTTCAGAGGATCATCCCTGATGCCTTGTTAGCTGTAGTTCATTTTATTTGCTTCTGCAGCCACGCGGTCGTGTACTCCAGTTGATTCATTCATTTTGTCAACGTGTTTTTGAATCATTTCCAACCTTGTGGGACATATGTCTGTTCTATTTTGTTGTCTCTCTTCACACAAATATGGCATCTAATTCTCCGGGATGTACAAACCGTTCACTGACTATGTCTTTCTTTTTATCCTGGGCACACGGATTACGTTTTGCAGATTTCCTTGGCATAGCACTGTGACTGAATTCTAGCCGATGTAATACTACGTATGAAACAAAGTCCAATTCCTCGAGGTTATCACTTTCAAGTCGTATGTTTGTTCTGTCCATTTTCTGTTTCCTCTTCCAGCAATTAACCACAGAAAATAAGAGGCTCAGAGATGAGGGAGGAGCAGTACATACAGGACCTTGGTCCCTGTCTGTTTATGTTGAAAAAGCCTCTCCTGGCAATTACTAATATTTAAACTGTTATTTGAATGAGAAATAAAGTTTTAAATTATTAAGCCCATTTGTACATTTTGTAATGTACTTGTTAAAACTATTAGAATTGCTCTAACTCCGTGGTTCAGTGAGTAGAATTTTTCTAACCCCATGGAGACCAGTTCACAATATGGGTTAGGGCTGAGACCCCAGCAAGGTGAACTACAACCTGAAAGGGTGTCCTCAGCACACTCCTGAAGCAGCCTTGATGTTGGCACTTAGCAAAAGAACAGGGATGGCTAAATATCCTATAACAGAGACCCCTAAAGCAACCAATTATCCAATAGGAAAACATCAATAGTGCCAAAGCTGAGAAAAGCTGGCCTAATTAAGACAAGCAAATAACAAAGACTTAATAAATGGCAGTTAATATAGCTTAGAGTCTACTCTTCAGATTAAACTTCTGTGGATAGCTGATTTCATCCAAATGTTCAACAATGCAAATTTACAACAGCAAATTACAATTTTTTACCTACTAATTAGGCAAAGAAATTTCTTAAATGTGCAGTTTTTAATTTTCAAATTAGACAAGGTATTAGAAAGTATAAAATGTAAATGCGTAGAAAAATATTATTCTATATTTAGGAATGTTTCATCAGTGGATGGAGCAGATACTAAAATGTAAACACTCATCTTTGGGTATCTATAAAGTGTTTGATGTGAAAAATATCTTGGGAACTAGTAAATTAGGAAAATTAAAATGAGTGAGGTGCTTTGCCATAAAAGGCAAAACAACCTACTTCCATACTCCGTCCACATCTTGCCATGGGGCTTCCAACATGTTATTCCGACGTGAATTCAGGTCCGCTAAGCTTAAGGTTTGGTGTCTGCGCAAAGAGTAATCCGATTTATTAATTTTCCTGGCTGGCCTAAATGTTTGGCTCAAAATCAAATTCTTTTCCTAGGGCTGCAGATCCATTGCTTCACGGGCTGTGCCAGTCCCTGGTATAATTCTGATCTCCAGGGTATTCAAGGGGAGGCATAACAGCAAAGTGATTAGGGGCAGGAACTCTGATTCAAATGCCATCTTTACCACTTGCTAAAATCAGGTGAGATGGAGCCTTCCTGTGACTTATTTTCCGCATGAAGATAATAGGATAATGCAAGGGGCAAAAAGAGATAATATATGTAGGACATAGAAAGCAGCACCTCTACATAGTAAGCGCTCACAAATTACAGCTTTATATTACTAAGTAACTTACTGCCTGCTTCTGCTTTTCTCTCATATTTTGGGGTTTTCCTCACTCTCGTCTGTGTATCTGCTTCATTGTATTTTATGACTGTTTTGACTTTTACCCTCTGTTCTTTCCTCTTGGCCTTCATCTTCTGTCTTCCTATCTGCTATTTCATCTTTGCTGTTGATGTTCTTGCATTCTGTGTATTATTGATATCTAACAAATGTCTATTAGGTGCTGACTGTGTTCTACTCTGGTTATGGCAATGAACAAAACAGACAAAAATATCTAGTCTCATAGAACGTAAGTACTGTGAACTCAGCACTGCCCTCACAGAGCTTAAATTCTATAAAGCTTAAATTCACCCATATCTTGACCCATGGTAAGATTGCTGGGCACTTGATTTCTTCATGGTTTTCTTACCTGACCTCCTACACTCAGTGTATTGAATGGCTGTCCTTGAGATCCCTTCTAGCCCAGGCTGGTACACACACATGAGAACAGCTGACCAAGTCTACACATTGTTTCCAGTTCTGTGAGTTGAAAATATCACTGCACAGAAATGAAAACCCAGGCTGTCTCCTGTGACCACTTGCTTGATTCCTAAGACAGGCTTGCTCAATGCTTGCTCAATGCCTCATCAGGGTTGGGGCAGATAAAAGGTCCTTGAGAAAAGAGATCACATGAAAAGAAAAAGAAATATCCAGGGGGAAGTTTAGCTTGGGATTCTAAACTGGGTTTAGTTACTGGGTTCAAAATGAGCTCTTGTTTTGCACATAGTGTATTTGGCAACTTTTTCATCTGTCACAGATGTCCTAAAGATATTCCTACAGTTATGACATTGTATTTCCCATATTATGATTATCCAAGATCCTAGTGCAAATGTCATTCTGGTGAGTTTTCATGATTATATGTTTTGGTGACTATACCAAATACCAAAATGGGCTTGATAGAGCATGTATCTGATAAAATGCTGCAGTTCTTCCATAAGTTATGTAACATTGAGGTTCATTTCAACTGATGGAAGATGGAAATTATTTGCAACTAAACAGCTATCTAAAAGTTATTTTAGTTCAGCGCCGATGCACAATGGTTACAACACTGGCCACATATACCGAGGGTGGCCAGTTCTAACTCAGTCCAAGCCAGCTAAACAACTGCAACCAAAAAATAGCTGGGTGTTGTGGTGGGTGCCTGTAGTCCTAGCTACTTGGGAGGCTAAGGCAAGAGAATCACCTAAGCCCAAAAGTTTGAGGTTGCTGTGAGCTATGATGCCATCCCACTCTACTGAGGGTGACATAGTGAGACTCTGTCTCAAAAGTAAAATAAAATAAAACTTGATTTTTTTTTCTATTTTATGTTTTATGTGTTTTAATTTTTCAATAAAAAAAACCTTAGGTAAATTACACAACAGGTTTAAAATTGAATGATCATTCATTTTTCGATATCATGGAGAGAGGACCTTAAAGTTGTCTTTGAAGAAAGCCAATCTTTAAGTCACTGCTGACTAATACCAGATGGCTTCTCAGTACACAAGTAACAATACATAAAAAGATATAAATGGAGAAAATCTGTGACAGGTGGTAAAGGCACAATTACGATTGCCTTCCAAAGAAGTGATAATCCCAATGTTCTTCAGATGGAAATGGGGGTTTGGGGGAATATAAAAAGTAGATTTTGTAATAGTTAATGCCCATTTTTGTGAAGATATTTCCAAGCAAGTTGATGGAAGAAGAGTCGTGTATGTTTCTGCTATTTATATCAAATTAGTTGAGTCAAATTATAATGACACTAAGCGCAAGGAACCTTCTAAACAAAACTGCGAATTTTGAGCAGGAAATAAAGTAGAGTCAGACAATGCTAAGGTATTTTTTTTTCTGCTTCTGATGTGACCATTACATGTACTTCCCCTCAAATTAACTTTTTAATTAGCTACTTCAGTATAGATGTGGAAATCATTTTCTAGATGAATGATAAGGCTGAAAACCAGATAACTTGAAGATTATATTATCTGATTAAGGTAGAGCATTTTATAATCCATACATTGGAATTTTTGTACGCTAAGGATTAGAGTAATTTGCCTCCCTAGTTACTAGTTCAACAGTGAATTTAATCAGTTCTTTATGCAGCAAATTAATGCACTACTGAAAGAGTTTAGTCATGTTAGAGCACTTGTCAGCCAAATGACTGTTTAAGATATGACCTATGAATCTCTAGCTCTGTCAATTACATAAATTGTTTTTAAATTATACCGTCGGCCTGGAAACTGTCTTACAAAAAACAGTAAGGACATTTCCTAAGCATCAGAGGCCACCAACTATGGATTATGTGATTTAGCTTTTAGTAAAAGCAGACACAAGAAGGTGGCACATTGAAAGCTGCTTTTTGTCCCATCCAAGAAACCATATGAATTTAATTTGGTTTGGGATATTCATGTGAAATTTGAGTAACCTGGGTTCCATACAAGCCTATAAATCTAACTTTGAAATAAGAATCACAATATTTCATTCCAAGGACATGTGAAATCCTAGAACCTTGGTCCATCCAGAGCCTGAATTTAGCTCATTGTAGAAATTTTAAAAGTATCTTTTCCAGACTATTCTTGAATGAACAGCCTTCTCCAATAATTGGTTACAACATTTAAGAGTGTTTCAGGAACTATTTATATGTATTTAGTGCTCCTGTAATTCCTGTTTATAAACACCCCAATTTTTATGCTTTTAACTAAAAATATACAAATACTTTTTTTTTTTTTTAAACAGAGCAACCCTTTTATTATTTTACTAACTTGGCAAGGTAGGGTAACGGAAGTGTTCTTCACGGTAGTGAACTCTTTGTTCCTTAGCAAAGGACTGGGCACAGGCAGTTGCCTACAAAGTCTAAGAGACAGGTGTCATTGAAAAACAGCAGCTGAAGTGAATAAAGTAGTTTGAAGTAGAACAACACTATATTTCACCTTCATTGCCTTTGATTTGTCTCAAAAAAATTTGCATTTAAACATAATAAGATTAGCTTGCTTTGCTATGCTTCATATAAAAAACACTCTTTCCCCTTACAATGGAAGTTTAAGTTTTTAACAACACTCATTTCCCTTATACTTTATTACTACTATGTCTGTTGGCATGTTGCATAAACATATGCAAGAAAAGTGTGTGTGTGTTGTCCTAAACAACAGACACACACACCTACGGCGCATCTTACAAGGGTACGTGTGAAGGTTACTAGGTGTAGAATATAAATGTCTTAATACAATAACTAAGAAAATGCTGTGAAGGCTATGTTAACCCCTGTGATGAAAGCATTTCAAATTTCATGTAAAACCAGCATAGTGTACCCCATGATTGCATTAATGTACACAGCTGTGATTTAATAAAAAAAAAAAAAAAGAGGGGCATAGAAAAATGAAGTGAACTGAGAGGGCATATCTGAAGCTCATTAAATAGTAGTAAATAAAATTCCTATCATAAAAAAATATATATTTGTGTTATTTATCTCTTATACATAGCAGCCAGGTGAATGCTAGATTTATCTTATTTTCCAATATTCAGTATTTAATTAGAATATTTTGTAAATATTTTACTGTCCAGAAAAAGTAAGGCACCTTCCAGATTTAAAATATCAGTTTAGATTCTATTGACTAAGCTATTGACTTACAGGTGATATAACTTTCCTATTTAAACCATGTCAAAGCAATTATCTTGAAGAGCCATCATATTGTTTATATTCAAGAAAATCAGTCCTCAAAGTGAGGCTATTTAGCTTTCACTGACAAAGAAAACAATCACTTCGTAGACATATAAATGGTATTAAAGAAATAGTAAGTGTTCATGAGAACAGTATAACGTTCTTCTGATGCAATATGGCCAATGTGTAGATAATAAATCCAAACTAAAGCGGATCAGTTCTGGTATGTATTACAAGATCAAGGTGGATGATTTGTGTAATAACTAAAGGAAGAACAAATACTCAGTCTAGTTGTTTATGCTGTGGAGTATTTAGATTTTATGACTTAATATTCAATTTCAATTTTTAAAGTCATATTGGGGAAGTTACTTTTTCTTTTTTTTTTTTTTGAGACAGAGCCTCAAGCTGTCCCCCTGGGTAGAGTGCCGTGGCATTACAGCTCACAGCAACCTCCAACTCCTGGGCTCAAGCGAGTCTCTTGCCTCCACCTCCCAAGTAGCTGGGACCACAGGTGCCCGCCACAACGCCCGGCTATTTTTTGGTTGCAGCCGTCATTGTTGTTTGGCGGGTCCGGGCTGGGGATTCGAACCCGCCACCTTAGGTGTACATGGCTGGCGCCTTAGCCAGTTGAGCTATAGGCGCTGAGCCGAAGTTACTTTTTCTTAAAATGACCTATCCACTTTTCTCATATTATGAATATTAATCTGATTCTAAATTCTCCAGGATTAAAAAAAAAAAGACACATGTAAATTACATGATGCAAAATTATAAGTTTTGAAATCACTTACGAATTTAGAGTGTGTTTTTAGCTATTAATTGATGCTTACATGGCAGGAGAAAGGGAGGGACGAGAGACTTGGAAAGTAAGTTATCTAGTTTGGCTCTACGTGACTGAAATTCACTAACGATAATTGACAACTTTTCCCTTACAGTGCCCAACGTGGATCTCAAATCAGTTAGTTTAAATCATCCCACATGGTGAAGTTTATCCATTTATAACACGCTGAAATCTGGGAAATCCACAGCCACATAACATTAACAGCATGTCAACAGAAAATCACATCTGAAATGCAGAATAAACAGAAAAAGACCAGTCAATCTTAGACTTGTTAAGTGCATTGTTATTGATTGTATTTTCTTCCTTCAGCATGAATCCAAAGAGGGAAGAAAAAAAAAAAAGCTGGGCCTGTGGCTTTTACTTTTTCATTATTCCAAACAAGAAAGAAAAGATGGTATGGAGAACAGGAACATAAAATAGCCGTTTCTGCAAAAATGATCACCTTCCTCATAGCTTCATAATTTACTCCCAGTCCATAAGGTCCTCAGTTCCTGTGATTGCAATGATGGATGACTCCACTTCAGCTACAACCGGCGGAGATGCTGCAATGTATCACTCTGCAGGACGTACAATAGAACCAACGGACCAGCAGGGCTGGATGGCAAGCAGTGGTGCCAAGGGAATTCTCTGTAGTGGAAGAGTAGATAGTCATTCCCCAGAATTATGTAAAATGCAGCTTGTAAATATTGCTCCCATTGTGGACACGGGCACATGCAACTTGACAGAAAAGGGCAATGCTGGCAGAGAAGAATGCAAAAATATTTTCCACTTCAGTGCCCATGTTTTTCACATGGCCAGATTACGCATTAAACAAAGCTCCAGCTCTGTGCTCAGTGAACTGTTGAGAATATATAGATACACACACACACACACATACATATATTTGAGTACAGAGGGAGACTGTTTATGGTTTTATCAATGAGATTAGTTTACTCTGAAGCTTGTAATTCAATACTAAGGTAAAGCTAAATTATTTGGTAATGCTTACCTAAATCACATTTTTAGGATTGCCCCGTAACTTTCCAGAAGTCAATTTTAAATTTGAACTGACTAAATTTGTTTGTGAGACCATACACAGCAAATTTTATCTTTTCTATCCATCCCACCACCCTTAACTTGAATTTCCAGACTACACAGAGTGATATAATCACTTCTCCCCACCCCCATCCCGTGCAACTTGTACAGAAAAGAAAAATTCTAACTAATCATACTTTATGCATTCTCATACAATCTAACGTAAATCTGGCTTAGATAGAATAAAATTAAAAACTTCTGCCCTAATGGGACCTTAGTACTTACAGGCTCACATCAGCAAGGGAAAAGGACCATCATTTGCAATTCTGACTCATTAGCAGCTAGTGAGAGCAACTCCTCCGCTAGCTCATTTGACCAATATACAGACATTTTGCGAAGTTCTTTATCTTTCTCATGTGAAAACTTTAATTATACAGGAGGTACTATGGTCCTACTTTGTTTTAACTTTCACTTAAGGAACCTGTGCTGCTTCTTCCATACTAACAAGGACAGAGACAGAAAATAAAGTAAAATTCATAAAAAGTAGCCTAATGGAATTCCAAATTCCCATACAGTCCAGGCGTTCTATGCAATCCTGCTACATTTAATTTTTACTGTGTAGCCATAAACCAGACTATCAGAGAGGGATGTGTTTGTGTGTGTGTGTGTGTGTGTTTGGGATGGGGGATAATCCATAGTCTTACTTGAAGTGATTAGCCCTCATGACAGACATGGTGACCTTTGCAAGTGAATGAAATCAAGACCTGGGTTTCATCTTTTATATATGGAAGGGCTACATTTGGTGTTCTTTGAAAACTTTTTAAAAAGTATTTTGTGGGTTTTTAATTTTTGGCTCAGAAAAGGAAAACTTGAAACTAAAGGAGAGAGGGTGATCATGAAATGATATTTTGTATATTTTTATTTTCTGGAAAGAGATTTGAAACCGCACGCCCCTTGAGAACGGATGATAGAACTTCGTCAGCTTCTGAGAGCGCAAATTATAGATCAAAACAATATTTCCCATTGTGTTTTATAAAATGCTAATATTTGAAAATGAGGTTCTGTAGGCAGATAAGTTTGGGAAACACTTGAGCAACCAAGTTAGATATGCTTACAATGTAACTTCCCAGAACTTCTCACGTGTTCGCAAACACTGTAAACATCAAGAAGGGATGTTGTATGCAGTTTCTCTCAATACGTAAAACCTAAAACATCCTGATTTACATTCCGCAAAGTGTATTTAAAAAGTCTTTGACTGATTACTATTTGAAGCATTACTGTGTTTTAATGCAAGGCGATGCTCCATCCTGTGCACATTTCTCTCTTTATGTTTTCTGTTGTCTTTTCCTTCGACTGTTTTACAAAATGGAACTTTTTCTCAGCTGTCTCTTTCTTTATCTAAAAAAAGGTAAATGATAAATGGGAGCCTAAAATGATAAATGTTGAAAAAATTCTGCCTCCCTTACAACGAGGAGTGCATTGGCTGTGCTGTCTCAAGTAGAACTCTGTGTCGTTTCCTAACCACTTTCTAGAAATGCATCCCATTACAAATCGTAAAATTATAGGCAGTTTTGCACTTTAATTTAGACTGATAGTTAATAAAATACATATGTTCCATTTGACACTGAGAGACTCAAAGTCAGTAAGGAAACAGCATTTGGCTGGGAATCAGGTAACCAGGGCTGAATCACTAATAACAGCATAACCCTAGGCCAGTCACCTTCAGCACCTAAGATTCTCATATGAAGAATGTGTGATTCATATATTCTGAGCATGGGATGGGAAATAAAAACTTAATAGGGATTAAATCATGGTGACTGTTCCTTTCCTACATATACGAGCCATTTGCATCAAAAATGGAAACCATTTAACACAACAATGATGTTTCTGTTTTTCTTAACCTTTAATTAAAAGACAGTAGAACCTCCTTCGTTTCCACCTCCCTATACGGACAACCTCCTTAAGTTGACTGAAAGCTCACAGGCCCGACATGCACCAGATGGATGCATCTGTACAATAAGCCTAGATCTTTACGTTGAGCACTTTGGTATGTGGACCAGTTTGCGACCACTTTCTTAGGTGGTCAACTTACAGAGGTTTACTGTACATAAATAGAAATGGCATATAATACGAAAGATCTGTTTGGTGACACCTAGTACAATTAAGGCAATGTTTCTTCCCTACTTTTGAAGTCAAATTATTATAGGTAAAAAAAAAAGTGCTGCTTATTATAAAATGGGCAAGAAGATCAAAGACTTTTGTTTTAACGTGTTAATTTGTAGGCTTTTTTCCTCTCAAAAACAGCCATTAGTCTAATAGTGTTGGAATTGAGTCGCGTGTCTTTCAACACATCAATCTACCAACATAATGCTTTTTTAGTGCCTTTCTGTGTAAAGAAGAATGTGTACCTACTTGTTAAAAATCTTGGCACCAACTCTTCTCTGTATGCAGAAGATATAATAGCTTGACGTTAAAAGTACTTAGCTTCGACAAAATATACCCATTATGTGTCGCAGCTAAATTCCTTTTGGCAAAGAAAAGTGGTATGAAAAAGAAAAAGTGTGAGTTCATGAGTAGAACTCAAATTAAGCCTTTTAAAATTCCTTTGGTTTAAGTACCTATGTCTTATCCATTGTTCCATAAAAGACGTTCGTTACATTTTTTATGATTCATTGCTGTAAGTTTTGTTTTTATTTCAAATGTGTGTCAGTTTTACCCTCTTCACATACACATGAAATGCTTTATACCATTAAAATATTTTAAGGAGAAATAGGACCTTGGATGTTTTTTGAAGATGTTTTTCAAAATATGTGCTAAAAAAGATTAAAATGTGCACAACTTCTTATCAGAAGGTTTAGAGCAAATCTTAACACAGAAATAAATATATTTCACCTTGAAAGGGTAGAAAAATATTTCACTTACTTTGTTTGGTAAAGACAAATATCTTTGAATTGGCAAATGGAGGGAATATTTGACTTAACTTGTTGGGCCACTGTATTGTAAATCGGCTGAGGTTCTTGTTTATCAATTCAGTCTCACATCACTGAGGCCAGATTACCAGGTTAGAGGCGGCAGTGAGCTTGTTGAAGCTGATAGGTATTTACTTATTGCTTTAGGGCAGGCAGATGGACTCCCCAGAGCCCTGAGACACTGAGTCTTTTTCCACCTGCAGGCACCAGAGCAGGTGTGTATGGTTGATGGGGCTGCCCTAATGGTACATAGCACAAGTGATGCTAATTAAGGAAGCTCAGGGACTAGGAAGGAGCACACGGTTTGTAGCTGATGGTGGAGTGCCAAAGGTGAGTGACAAGCAGGATTGTCTGCTGGCCTGGGGAAGATAAGAACACAAAGGGCACTGGAATGGATTTGAATACAGCCACTTATCAGCGTGCCTTTTAAACGACATAGTGCTACATCTATTGGCGTGCTTTTAGCAGTAAAATTGGGAGTCCCTTTTGAATGTACTAATTTATTAACATCACTTTGTGTCACCATTTAAGTAGTTACACTCTTTTTTTTCTTTTGTCTTGAAGAGGGAGCATCAAGTAAACATTAGGCCAACTTCAAATAAGCTATGATTAAAATAAATTCAGATTTGTCATGCCATCATAAATAGTCTTATGTGGTGCAACTTTACTCCTACATTAAGGAAAAAATTATTTTAATTTCGATAGAAGGTGAACTAAATAAATTTTCATCTTTCTTTGATTTACCAGTTATTTAAAAACTGTATTTGTTTGGAGACGGGAACACTACATTCCACAAAACATTTTTATTGGCACTGTGATCAAATGCAAATTCTAAGAATTATAAACTAGAATTAATTCAGATTCAGCTTACATAATTTAAAATTTTACATATGTTACTTCATAAACATTTCACTTTGAATTGATTATATTAACCAGCAGGAAAACTTACCTAAAGAGCAATAAATGTTTAGAAGAAGGAAGGCATAGAGCTTGGTTCTCAACCTTCCTAATGTCGAGATGTATTTTCATGGTTACAAAGGGGTCGCGACCCACAGGTTGAGAACTGCTGGCAGAGAGTGTGAGCATCGCGGATTCCAGTATGGATTACCATCAAGCAGCTAGTTGATAATGAGCTATGCCTAGATCACCTACAATAGGTGGGATATATTCATTGTTCCGAATTTAACTGGTGTCAGTTTGTTCTTGTTATCTATTTTTCCTTAACAAACTAAAACTTGGTGGCTTAAAACCAGAACCGTTTTATATGCTCAAGAATTCAGGGGTGGGTGTGCTTAACTGGGTGTTTCCTCTGTCCTCGTGGTTACACATTTAACTGTATTCAGCCTCGTTGCACTGGAAGTCATGCTCAGTTGTAATACTGAGTTAACTGGTGAATGAATTCATTCATCTATGTGGTGTCTCCGGTTCAATGGCAGAAACAGCTGGAATCTAGCTGGCACAGGTGGCTCTCTCTCTCTCTCCACAAATTGGCTGTCAAGTAAGGGGTAGATGAAGACTCCAAGAGAAAGAAATTGAAAGTTGGGGAAGAGACTTGACCCCAAGGGTTACATAGTGTCATTTTTACCTCATACTGTTGATCAAAGCCAGTCACCAGTAGGCCCAGATTTAAGAGGAGAGGTGAGGGTAATAGATTGCAAAGCATGATGTGGGAGCAGAATTAGAGATATTATTGTGGCCATCATTAGAGACACATTCTAAATCAGTAAACTAATTTTTTGGTTTGCTACTAGAAAATGCCATATATTTTATAAAACTAACATTAAATATTATATTAGACCTTATATATATATATATATTATCACTTGAAAGAGAAGAAATCTTAAAAGAATTCATTACTAAATATATCAATGTAAAATAATCTGAAAAAATAGTTAAAGAAGTCAGAATCCAGAACCTTATTGCCCCAGGCAGTGAAGCAAGAGTTGTTCCAACAAGAAGCATGTACTCCCCATTATCAAGCCAAATCTCGATGCAGCTGGCCTCTCGAAGCCATCTCAACTGCAATGGATGATATATAAACTGCTATGAGTGAGAACTTCCACCCACCACCTAGGAAAGGATCTTACTGAGAAATGAACTACTGACATCTTGCCAAGCCATACTGTAACCTCACTTCCTGACATTTGAGAGCAGTCATTTCAGGCACTTTCCAAAAAAGTATCACTGACATCATAGTGACACCAATTTCCTAAATGGCCTAAAAGAAGTAATTTCCATCTTCAAGAGATGAAACACATTTTTGTCTCAAGAAGAGATTTCTGCAAATGGTAGAACTATGAACAATAATAAATGAAACAAAGTTATTGTATAGGTCTGACAATTAAGTTCATGAACCCATCTTAGAAAAGTGTTGCCTGCCTCATTGCTGAATACCAGTGGGACACCTTTGCAGAACTCCCCTTGGAAAGCTATATACCAAGCCAGCACCTAGTCCAACCACTTTCAAAGTGATTTTGGAAGTCACTTTCTGGAATGGCCATCAGAACTGTCATTGTATTATGCTTAATGTACTAAAGGTCACTGAAATATTTTCTTTTCAATATTTCCTTTATGTTCAGCAAAGGAAAAATCATTGGTGCCATAATCCTGGTAATTACGAGAGTGTTCCAATACAGGTACTTGTTTACTGGCCAACAACTCCCTCACAAACAGTGTCACATGAGCTGGTGCATTGTTGTGATGCAAGAGCCATGAGTTGTTGGAAAAAAGTTCAGGTCATTTTTTTCTAACTTTTTCATGCAGCCTTTTCAGCCTTTCCAAATAGTAAATATGGTTAAATGTTTGTCCAGTTGGTACAAATTCATAATGAATAATTCTTCTGATATCAAAGAAGTTTAGCATATTGTTTTGACTCTCAATGTGGACTGATAGAAATGTTTAGTCAGGGAGTATTGGCTGATTTCCAATATACCTTTGGTGCTTTGTTTCAAGGTCATACTGCTACCCCAACATTTCATCACCAGTGATAACACGGCCCAAAATATCATCTCACCTCTCCAAAATATCTTGGCAAGCTTCGACTGTCCTTTGCTTTTGTTCATCTTTGAGCTCCTGCAGGACCATTTTCACACAGACTTTTCTCATGCGAAAATTTTCAGTTAAAATCTTGCTGTTTCTCTATCAATTTTACTTGTTCTGCTATGCTTCTAACAGCCTATGATTTTATGGCACAATTCAACAAATTGTTACAATTTTTTTGTCAGTTCTGCTCTTTAGTGGCTGTCCTGACCTTCTTTCATCAGTGACGCTTTCTCTCCCCTCAGAAAAACATTTAATCCATTTGTACACTGCCATTTTCTCCATGGCATTATCTCCATAAACTTGGACTACCATGTCCCTGACTTCACTCTCATGTTCGCTAAGTTTAACAAGAAATGTAATGTTTGTTCATTGCTGTAATTCAATACTCAACATTCTCACTACAGCACACAAAAACACACAACAATAAAGTCAGCAAGATTCCTTACAGGTCACCATGTACACAACTGTGAGACACTGATACACCAAGGTTATGAATCCTCACCAAGTTGTTGCACTTGCCAACTTTCCAACATGCCACCAAGTCGTTACCTTGCCACCATGTGCAGTGTAAGCACACATGGTAGCAAGGTAACAAACTTAACTGTCACACCTTTGTCAGTAGAGATTTTGATGTTCATTCCTTTCCACATTCTCACTTCATTGGTTAAAACAGTGAAGCCCTGGGTGGTGCCTGTGGCTCAAAAGAGTAGTAGGGTGCCAGCCCCATATACTGGAGGTAGTGGGTTCAAACATGGCTCTGGCCAAAAACTGAAAAAACAAAACAAAACAGTGAAGCCCTGAGGGGAGGGATCTTGCTCGGAATGAAAGAGCTAACAAGTTATCAAGCAGGTTGGACACTTTCTATTTCCCACCACCTGACCCACCTCACCTGTCTCTGTCTCTAAGTCAGGAATTAGAAAATCATGGCCCATTTGGTAAAACAGAATCTAAAAATGTTTTCTTTTTCACTTTTAAATAATTTTTAAAAATGACAAGAGGAAAAATGTTTTCTTTTTCTTTTCTTTTCTTTTTTTGAGACAGAGCCTCAAGCTGTTCCCTTGGGTAGAGCGCTGTAGCATCACAGCTCACAGCAACCGCCAACTCCTGGGCTCAAGCAAGTCTCCTGCCTCAGTCTCCCAAGTAGCTGGGACCACAGGCACCTACCACAATGCCAGGCTATTTTTTGGTTGCAGCTGTTATTGTTGTTTAGTGGGCCCAGGCTAGATTCAAACCCATCACCTTGGGTACACGTGGCTGGCACCGCCACAGGTGTCGAGCTAAAGTGTTTTCTTTAGGACACACAAAATTTTTGGTTTTGTGACATGCACACAACTTTTTGGGTTTAGGAATAAAGTTTTGTCAGATCACATCATTTTATTTATGACTTTCTTCTGGTCCTTTTACACTCTGAAGGCAGAGTGGAATGGTTTGTCAGAGCTCCTTTTTGGTTCATAAAGTCTGAAGTATTTACCCAGGAGATGAAGCAGGGACTCCTCTTAGGGGCCTGCCTCCCTCCCCCAAGCTTGGAAATGAAGGAAGAGTCTTGAATTCATTCCAGGAAAATTTCAGGCACTTAGCTAGTATTGAAAGGTAAATAAGGAATCTGATAATCAAGAAGATAGTAATAATTTAAAACAGTATTTCCCCAAGAAAGCCAGAATCACAACGTATTTTGGTTCCCTATGAAAACTAAAAGGTAACATCTTAACATATGTTCTTGAGTTGTTTTTTAGAAACCTCTACCAGATGGAAAATGCTGACTGCCCTCTCATATAGCTTAGATGGGGGTCAGGGAGATCTGAGGACTGGACTCTGATTGCCATTCTTTTTCTAAATTTATTCTTGAGCAGCCTGGAGTCACTTCCACGGGCCAAATTTTAACATTTTTTTCCAGTGAACCCAAGTTTTTAGACAAAGATTTGCTTCTTTAGCCAACTGATAATTAAAGAATATATGAATGTGTGACCTGGAAGCCCCCACTTCAAGAGATCTCACCTTTGGAGACCAAACACAATGTGTAATCTCCTTGTACTGATGTATCATTTTGCCTACAACTTAAGCTTCCCTGAAATGTACACCTGCCTTGGAAAACCCTGTTTGTAAAGCCAGAAAGGATTTCAGGTCTTAAGCATCAGCTGCCCATTTTCCTTTCTTGGTGCTTTGCAAAAAATTCGTTTTTCTCTCATTGCAAATCTCAGTATCAGGATCTGGCTTTACTGTACTGGGCAAGTAAGGCTCACTGCGGCTCTGTAACACCATCACATGTGGCTCTTTGGAGAAAACGTTTTCCTATTCTTATCTTAGGTTTTTCTTTCTCTTTCTTTCTTCTCTCTTGTCTCTCCTCTCTCTTCCCCTCCTCTCCCCTCCCCTCCCCTCCTCTCCTCTCCTCTCCTCTTCCTTTTCCCTTTCTCTTTCCTTTCCTTTCTTTTTTGATTATGATCTGTTTGTTCTTCTCTGTTCTTTCATTTCTCTCTAACACTATACCTCTCTCTGCTCCTTTCTCTTCATTTCTTTCTTTCATTCCTTTCAGACTTTCCCTTTTTAATGATACTAAGCCCCTCTCTAACTTTAACTTTTGTATATGTGTGTATCCTATGTAGGGGGTTTCTCACATTTGTTGTACCCAAGTACTTTATCCAAGAGGTATTTTTTTGTTTCAAAATGGTATTCAGCACCAGAAGCAAACATTTATTTCCTCGACATATATATGGAAAAAATTCATTCAGCAGTCTCTCCAACATTGTAAAATGCATCTAAAGTGGAAACATTTTAAACCACACTGTACTAACAAAAACAGCATTAATTGCATGGTGGCGGCTCTCAGCTTATGTGTGGTGTAGTCCTTCTTCCCCAGGTCGTTGCTGGAATGTCCACACGCTTTTCAGCAATGTCTTTCCCTACTACTCTATTGAAAAATGCACAAGACTCGGCAATTTTCTTTCTCCTTCCCTGTTTCAGTTTTCTCTATTGTGTGTATACCTGAGAAAATGACATAATTTACTTACTTGTTTATTTCCTCTCCCTTCAACTAGAACGGGAGCTTCATGAGGTCAGAAGTTGGGTCAGTTTTGCTGACTGCTATTGCCTGGAACAAAGCAAGCACTCAATCAATATTTCTTGAATTAATAAAGGAATTAATCATAGGCTTGTGTGCACATATGAAAAAGTCTTAATAAAACAACCGGTACTAATTATTTGACTCAAATTAAAACTCATAATTTTCAAATTTTAGCTAACTCTCAAAATGAAAAACTAAATTATGGCCCACGTGGGCTACCGCTTGGGTCACCTCTTCTCTGCAGCAGGAGCTTCCTTATCTATCTCATCTTTGAATCTATCAATAAAATCTGTTCTTTCAATTAAAAAAAAGAAAAAGAAATTACAAATACTTGGCCTCAAGAAGCTCTACATCTTTTAACTGATTTTTTATTTCCATTTCCTTGAATAAAATAAAATAATACTGGATTGCTTTACTATAAATAATTTTTCTTATCCATGTTCCTAAAAAATGATTCATTGCAAATGATTCATTTCAAAATAAGGCCTTGAATTTAGTTGTCATGGTTTGCTTCTAGAACTTTTCCATTTTGTGTTTATTTCATACCTTGGCACAAAATAACTTATAGCCTTGAAGAACCCTCTCCTGGGTTTGCGTATGGTATTTCTCATTATGAAAAGGTATTTAGGATCTTTGGTGGGACTGTCTCTTCTCCTTGCACTGTGTCAGGTGTCACATAAGTTCAATTTGCCACTTTGTGGAGGACAAACTTCAGTCATTTGTTTAAGGTGACACCTGCCGGCCTCTCTATTGTAAAGGTACACACCATTTTTGTGTGTGATCAGCAAGAGTTTTGTAAGGGTTGCGCTATGAAGCTATGAAAATCTTTATTATATTTACATCCTCCACCAAAGTTTATAATTATTTTATTTATTTAACCTATAGGTGTGGATTTGTGGTTTTTAATGTAATCATTGTGCTATGATCTGTTACCATCACTTTCTGGTCTGATACTCAGTTTGTTGTCTATTTATACATCCAGTGAGCACCTGTGTGGTTGGCTTCAGTAGACTTTTGCTGTTTCCCAAACCCTTTGAGTATGTCATTGTTTTTTGGCATATTAGGGTAAGCCAGGCTCGTCTTCCATGTTTCTTTTTCCTGCTCTGCGATCATTGTCGTAATCCATTGAATTATCACCGTTTCTAGGTTTTCTCAGTGGAAATAGCTAGGGAATATTTGCACGTGGATACACACACACATACACACGAATATATATATATATTTCAAATCCATGTTACCATGGCTTTTTTTTTCCCCCAAGTGAGCCTCTGCATGCCCAATATGTATGTTACTCCATAATTGGGCAACAATTTGTTCCTTTAAAGCATTCACAAATGCAATTAGTCACTTGCTCTTTCAGTAAAAGAGGTGAGTGGCCAATTTTACCTGCAATTAACCAATTACTTCATGATTTCATTTGCCATGCTTGAGCCCATGTGTTTTGAAACATTATTTGTACTGCATTCAAAACATCCAGAGGAAAGTCAGGCATAATTTTTTAAATTCGGATTTAATGATTATAAAACAGCATACATATCTTCTTCTAGAAAAGGGACTGAACATTTAAAAATGAAAGTAGCATTATTATATTTTTCTTTTTAGCAAGAAACACAGAATACCCACACAGAAAAGTGCAGAATTACACAATGAAGTATCAACGTCAGTGTCTATGAAGCTCACTCATTTGAGAGGCCATTTAATAGCATCCCTATTAAAGTCAGCAGACTTAAGGAATGAATACTAGTGCCCCTATGTTTTTTCTTACCTGAAGATCAGTATAGACATAGATGAAAGAGATGGGTAGATAGATAGACAGACACACAGACAGATAGATAGATAATGATTGAAAAGTATAGTTGCTAGGACTTTTTTACATATATTTTTTTCTTTATGGATTTTTACCTGCAAGTAAAATATTTTATTTTCAGTGAGAACTCCACTTCAATAGTACAATTAAAACAACTTACTTTAAATTTAACATAGGAAGAGAGAATAATCCATCCCTGTGCCCCCATAATCTCCATCCTATGTCTCTAGTCTGTCTCAGTTATAAGATTGACATTTTCCTATTCTACTAACCTATGTAATGAAAGTGAGGGAATGACTGTCTGTAAATGGTTGATTATGTCTGTGAACTCTTGGTACTTGGTGTCAAGTACCTACCTTGACCATTGACCATGTGATCAAAAATGGAAATACAGAATTTTATCAACTCTTCTATAAAAGCATGTGACTGCGTGGCTGGGAGATTCCATTCCCCAGAGAGAATTTTATAAAACATTACAGCAAAGGAGGGAAGGAAGGCAGGCCTGAGATATTCTCCACATCTTCATGTTTAACTCCATTTCACAAGAATTAGGAAACATTAAGATTTTGGCTAAAAGTATTCAAAATTATTAAATAATTTTTTCAAAAGCTTATTTTTACTTTATATTTTTATAAAACACTAGACATTCACTTCAGACTTCAATGTAAAATGCAAACTATTACATTTCTAGAAGATACCATAGGGAGGGGGGAATAGATGAAGTTGAGTATGGTTATAATTTTTAAAAATTTTTAATTATCATGGATATTTAATAGTTATGCATATTTATGGGGTATGTGTGATGTTTTAATACAGGTGTTCAGTGTCTGAGGATTAAAGCAAAGTATCTAGAGTATTCATTACCTCAAGCATTTATCATTTCTCTGTGTTAGAAACATTGCAATTCTACTCTTTTACTTATTTTAAAATATACAATAAAATACTGTTAAGCATAGTCACCCTATTGTGCTACTGAATATGGGATTTTATTCATTCTATCAAATACAATTGACTTTTTAACCAGAAGGGGCAGAGAGTCTTCAGAATTTATCTGATGAGGTCAACTTCTTCTTCTTCTTGAAGATAGTAGATGTGTTATTTCCAGCTGGTCCAGCTGCTAAACTTGGCTATTTGCAGAGTATCTCTAGTCATCTATTCTGCTTGGAAAATCTCTACCTTTCCATTGATTTAAGTGTACCTTCAGCATGAAAAATCGTTCCTAACCTCAGCTCACCCAAAGCATAATGGAAGAGGCAGGCATTTACTCAATAATTTCACAAGGCAGATTGTGATCAGTGTTAATAAAGTAATTAAATATATATTACAAAATAAGAAAATAAGGTATAAAATAACCTGGTTTATGATGGTAAAAAAAAAATAGAATTTTGGCATGCATAGTTGGTAAAGAGGCAATCCTTGAAGGATTAAGAGAGATACAAAGATATTCTTTGCAGGAAGACTAGAGGTGAGGCACAAGAATGTGAAGACTGCATAGTATTCCTTCACGTTTACATGAATGGAGCTGGAAAATATTCTTCTTAGCAAAGTATCTCAAGAATGGAAAAAAAAAATATCCAATGTACTCAACCCTATTATTAAACTAATTTGTAGTATCATAGGAAAACTATAACCCAATTTTAGCCCACGAATATGGGAAAGGGGAAAGGGAGGTGAGAGGAGGAGGCAGGAGGGGTGGATGGAGGGTGATTAGTGCAACCACACCTATGGTTCATCCTATAAGGGTACATGTGAATCTCTCTAAATGTAGAATATAAATGTCTTAACATAACAACTAAGAAAATGACATGAAGCCTATGTTAACCAGTTGGATGAAAGTATTCCAAATTGTATATAGAAACAACTCACTGTACTCCATGATAGTATTAATGTATACAGCTATGACTTAATAAAAAAATTTAAAAAATGAATGCAAAGACTTCAAGAAGTATTTAAAGACAAATAAAAACATCATTCACTCAGTAATTTCTGATTCACTAAGGAATTTTCAAACACTCCTGTGACAATTAAAGAGGGCTTCAAAATTTTTGTACTTTTGAGAACTCTGTTTTGAATGATAGAGTATAGCAGAAATTACAATGTATTAGGATTTCTAGGTCTAAGACTCAAGAGACTTGCAGGTTCTACTACCTGTGTCTTGGGATAACTGTTCTGGAAACCCAACTTCTGTGCAGTAAGGAAGCCCAAGTGGCAACCTGGAGGGAGCCTGTGGAGAAGAATCAAAGAACAACCCCAACTGAGCTCCACCACCTGCTATCCAGCCATGTGAGAAAGCTGCCTTAGGCACGTCTGTCATCCCTAGTCAAACTACACCATCTCATGCCCCATAGAGAAAAGATCTGCCAATCCCACAAATTTCTATCTGCTCGTGAATGCAGAGTAGTTCATAAATGCAGATTTGTGAGAAAAATAATATATTACTTTTTTTTTAAGCCACTAAGTTTTAGGGTAGTATGTTGCAAGATCAGTTGACCACGGACAACTACTTACATACCAGGTGTGCACCAATCCCACCATATTTTGGAAAGACAATGATAAATATTCAAAGCCCTATATTTATTGTGGTTATAATAGTGCAATGTGGCTAGAAATAGGACAGAGGTATAGAAAAGAACGAGATGTGGCGATAAGAAAGGGTTGAGAAAAGTAAGTTTATTAATGATTACATTGATAATGGGGCTGGATAAAATGCAATGTAAGAATTTATAAAATTTTTAAAGTTTAAAATTTTAAGTGGAAATTAATGCTTTAGGATACTGAAGGTGATGTAAAAATAGAAGAAACAAGCAGAGACGAAAATACAAGGAAATAGTATGTTCATCTCACAGTCTAATTGAAAATCCATTATAATTAACTTTTAGTGGACAACTAAAGGGCATGTGTGGAAATACCTTGAATATTATTCAATATGTGGAAATTGTTGATGACATGCATATTTTGTTTGTAGCAATGTTTGATGTGTTTTGCACCTATAAATTTAAATTAATTCAAAACAAAAAGAAAAATAAAATATATTTCATCTGTTCTTTAGAAAAACATTTAGTAACTAATTGCCCAATGTAGTTTTGCATTTTATTATTGTTAATTAAAAATGCAACTTCCTTTTTTAAATTTACTTCTTTAAAAGATAACTGTTTGACAGAATTTAATGTCTTTATGTATTTTTTAAAAGCACACACACACATATATTTGGTTTTTAGTTGCTACGAGGGAATCTTCACTGCATCTGGAAGCCAGATGCCAAAGATGTTCAGTTATTATCAATTTATCTCATAAAGGATTGAAAGTGATATTTCATGCCATAATTCATCAAAATGTTCATTCCTTTGGAACATTGCTTTCCACAGATTGTAACAGGACTTGGAGCAAAATAAAATAACAATATTATATGCATTTTCAATTTCTGCATTTTTCCATTTCTGGAAATGGTCATAAGATCATTTTCTGACAGATTAATATCATCCATGATCCTAAATCGCTAAGAATAAAAGTGTTAGATTCCTTTGGTTAAGTTGCCATAAGGACCACATTTATTTTTTTTCAACCAATTCCCAGGAGAATCAACTGATTTTTTTTTTTTAGTTTTACAGCACATGTATCACATCTTCATCCACTTTGCCCCAATTCAAGTTCTTTTCATCCTTTAGTAGTGAGGATGAGAAAACCTGGATGCATATGGATATGGTTGATTTGAAAACTACTTTTTAAACATTTGGAAGTTTTTCAAAACCCAAACCATATTTTCCAAGTGATCTTTTCCCCCAACATTTTAAATCCATATGCAACTTAAAAGAAACTTAGACCATATGCTAGTTCAGAATCACTTACATTAAAATCATGCAAATTGTGTTGAATAGCCATTTGACACACAAGGAGCTTTTAAATTAAGCTTCTCTAAGTTTTATATTCTTTAAAGCATACTCTGTTTCCTATCTACCCTCACCGCCCCTCACTGCTCTCCAAGAAAAGATCAGATTTAATTCAGGAGATGTAAATTAGATGCTATCAGTCCATCAGCAATGATTGTGTAATAAAGAAAAATGCATTCTTTACTTTTACTTTTATCAGGATCAATAATCTGAAAAAAAAAAAATAATTTTTTGCACTTGTGAGTTTATAATGCCTTTACAATACATTAAACATATTACTTATAAATAATATTTGAATATTGTATTAGCACAAAAAAAGTTATATAAAGAAAAAATAATCTCCATCTTGTCTTTTGTGTTCTGCCTCCTCCAATCCCATTTGCAGTGAAGTACTCTATGTTAATGGTTTTGACTATCTCTTTATACTTCTGATAGTGAAACTTATATAGTTCAATTCTTCCTCGAGTGCAGCTGTAAAACTATGTGTGATTTAGTACTTAGGATCAGGAATTTAACTAGTGGGTGAATAGAAGGGAAATGCCAAAGTTAAATAGAGATAAGTTAATGGCCTTATTGGGCATAGAAAGAGGTCTCCTGTCTATATGACATTTCGCCACTCAGCTACCCTACACCCTTATGAAATAATAAATAGACAAGTTCTTTGAAAATTGTGTTAAGGAAAGGTCACCAATGATTGTTACTATTTTATCAATTCATGTTCTTGTCTTCCCAAAGATGTATAGATTAAACCAATGGGTTGTTCATCTTCCCTGATAAAATAGCCAATAACTTATAAATTTGATAAAATTCTAATTTATTATAATGCCCTACAAATAATAGCTATGTCTATCTGTGGTGGTGATTGCTTTTGAAGTTGTTTTTGATGTTGAGTAACTTACTCTGTTATTCTATGACTGAACATCGTACATCTGACCTTCGTGAACATTGATTGAATATATGGTGTGCTGGGAAGAAACTGGTAGAAGAGATTTATGTGGTATTGTGAATATACATAGAGGAAAAGAGTGGATCTCACACTACTGCTCTCACACTACATATATATGAAATCTACATTTATGGCCATAAAAGAAACACATATATGTGTGTATTTATATGTTTATATATATACACACACCCACATATATGTTTTATGGCCATAAATGTAGATTCATAACATCAAAACACAATAAGCTTACTAAATGTTTGGGTATGTTCAATTTTGTTTAAAAGTAATGGCTTCTCTTGTTCTTATTCTATTATCACTAGAATAACACTTCATGAAGACTCTTATTCCTTCTATGACCCATGGTTAGGAATGGCAAAGCAAAAAGCCTTACTCAAATAAGCATCAGTGTGCACATAACAGCATTTATCCTAGAGTAGGCTGCATATTGGATTTCTTAATTTATCATTTTTTCCCAATGAATAATTTGTAAGATCTTTCTGTTGGAAACAGGACTGAAAGGCTATTGATTCCCTTCCTAATCCCTTCCCCTCAAAGCAATCTTTTTGGGGGCCAGGCTCTTTGTGAGCACTGTAACCATTCTTAAATTTTTGATGAATTGACACCAGTTCACATTTGCATCTTTCAATTTGATAACAAGGTCAAAATTCTACTCTTCAAAACTCTTGTCTTGGTTTCATTTTCTTACCTTTTTCTCTTACCTTTCCTCAAAGACAAATAGTTATAAAAATTAATTCTGCCTGAACATTGATGGTACAAATCTGAGCACAGAAGAGAAGTTTAAAGACCTTACTCATTCGTGTTAGATTTTAGGAATGCCTGGAACACATTTTCCTCAATGAACAATGTAAAGTAGGTGAACTCACAAAGGATCTATTAGGAAAAGGGATTTTCTGTATATTTTATCAGAATTTTAGCTTTTCATTCCACAGTAATTCCCAGCTGCTTGGAAATGGTAAAAGAGAAGTTTGAAGATTAAAATATTGTTATTATTTTCACTAAAAATGAAGAATTTAGCCAAAATTATATTTCAAACTAGTTGGAATAGGAACACCCCCCCCCCGCCCCATTTAGTTTTCACTGGTGGATATACAATGGTCTTTTTTTTTTTTTCTTTAAGTGAGTTGGGGCAAGCTATACCTGAAGATGAGGTGAACAGTGGCTCTGTGAACAAACTGATCATTCTAAAGCAACACAAACTTTGAGTTATTCTGAACACTCTCAGGCTGCTTGCTCCCCAGCCTTCTAATTTAGTAATAATGGTAAAAAAAAAATAGCCAAAATTTATACTAAGAACATCATCTGCAACGTTTAATCTAATACTCATCTCCAATATCTGAGAGAGGTATAATAGTTGGCTCTTTTTTACATAAAAGAAATAAGGATAAGAGATCACATAGCTAATAAATTTGAAAACATCATCTTAAAATTGCGATCCTAAAACTTTCTTCGGGGTCTATCTTTTTCTGAGTGAAGAGGTCAACTTGAAGATATGTAAAATTTTTCTCTTGTCAAAATAGTTTCATGACATTTGGTTAAAACAAACAAAATCTGAGCAATGTACGGCTTTTAGTTGGTATAATGCATCAGTATTTGTTTATTAGTTCTGACAAAGGTACCCTGTAAGTATTAGAAGTTACTAAGAGAGGCAACTATGTGTGGAGTATATGGGAATATATGAGAGTATCTGGGCTATATTTGCAACTTCTGTAGAAATCTGAAAGTATCCTAAAATAAAAATTTTATCTTAAAAAATGACTCTATATTCATACCAGGTCAGCATTTCAAACAATCCCTCCTACCACCAACAAGCGTCTTCTATTATGATTTTGTGATGGCTTTACAAAAGAGGGACATATTCAGAAGTCAAATGAATTGGTTTCATTAAATCCATTTTTCTTAGTGTCAGAAGCCCTTATTCGATGTTTTCAAAATCCATGATGTTGTAAGGATCATGAAAAAATACAAAAGCAAATTAAAGTAGCCAAAGGGAAAGTGTTTACAAAAATGTTATTAAGGGAACAATCCATCAACAAAAATGTGATCATATTTTAATAACCTTGGATATGGCAGGAAGAATTGTAATGTAGAAAAAGGTTTACATGTGTGAAAGCCAAGAGAAAATGTTTCAGCTTCAAGAATTAAGATCTTAGTTCATAAATCTGAAGAGAAACAGACAGAAAATGAAGGCTTTAAAAGGCATGGGAAAATGCAAAAGAATAAGGGTCTCTTTTGTGAATCTCTGTGAAAATATAGAACAGTATACAAGCTGCAGAAACCTGTTTACTATTTGAAAAATGAATGTGAGTTCAGGAGTATCAACACGGCAATTTCAAGTCAATGGAAAATAAATGCGTATTGACAATAATTTATAGTATCCTGGTTGCATTAAAAGGAATTTTAGAACATAACTTTTCCTACATCTTGCTGTTTTACAAATACAAGATGTTTTAAGAACAACTCCAGAAGATTAGCAAACACATACCCATAAATCACAAACACTTATTCTAATAATCAAATTAAAACCTGTTTTGACATAGCTTATTAGAAAGTATTTGTTCCTTTGCTCTAAAGGTATGTGGCTGATTTGAATTTAAGTGCTATTAATCTTAAGATGTACTTTAGATGTAATTAAATTTAATATACTATATAAAGTTCTTATTTTCCTATTTAATTTAATAGAAAATCCAAAAGACGACTGTTTTCAGAGAGGAACTTGTTGAAATAATTGCCTACTGAGGACTACAAATCTCAAGAGAGTAGGTGTGGATCTAGAGCTCTCAAGTTTCCAGGCCACTGAATGGAATCCGAAACCAACCCTGCAGTGACTGACGTATCTTACTAGGAATTACTGGTAAGTGAACTTTATCAAATGGTTTCAGTGGGAAACAGGTGACCACAGTTGATGACCAATTGGATTTAAAGAAAAAGCATAAGTGTTTATGATTACCCTTAAAAAATGATCTGTATAGATTTAGAGTCCATGGCACAATGAGTTAACATAATCAGCCCCACCCCCATTCTCCATATACACCACTTCATCCACCCACCCATCCATACATATTCTGTATAAGCTTCCTAAAAAGGCATTCACTATGAAAATGATTTCAATAAACTGGGAATTATTATTATTCAAATAAATTGGGAATTATTGGTTTTGCCTTGGAAAGGAAAGATTTGGATAAATATGCCAGGGATGATGGCTCACACTTACAATCCTAGCATTCTGGGAGGCTGAGATGGGTGGATTGCTTGAGCTCAGGCATTTGAGATCAGTCTAAGCAAAAGCAAGACCTCCATCTCTCCTAAAAATAGAAAAACCAGCCAGGCATTGTGTCAGGCACCTGAAGTCCCAGCTACTTGGGAGCCTGAGGCAAGAGGATCGCTTGACCTCAAGAGCTTGAGATTACTTTGAGTTATGATGATGCCATGGCACTTTACCCAGGCTAACACAAGTGAGGCTCTATCTCAAAAAAATAAATAAATAAAGGATTTTGATAAATAAATAGAAAAGGGGGATTTATCAAAGACATACATGATTTATCAAAGCACGTAAAATGATTTTAAAAAATTAAAGCTATTGGCTCAGCTCCCGTAGCTCAGTGGTTATGGTGCTGGCTACATACACCAAGGCTGGTGGGTTTGAACCCAGCCTGGGCCAGCTAAACAACAATGACAACTGCAATAAGAAAACAGCAGGGCGTTGTGGTGGGTGCCTATAGTCCCAGCTGCTTGGGAGGCTGAAGCAAGAGAATCGCTTAGGCCCAAGAGTTTGAGGTTGCTGTGAGCTGTGATGTCACAGCACTCAGTCTACAGAGGGTGACATAGTGAGATTCTGTCTCAAAAAAAAAAAAAAATATATATATATATGTATATAGTATTATTATTATTATTTTGCTGGGGAAAGAGAGCCTGTGGTTGGTGAAAAAGAAAATATATGTGTTAATTGCACAGAGTTTGAAGTTATAAAGTGCTGAGCTTATTTTAAAATAACTTTACATTTCAGTTTTAGATGTTGGTTTTCCTCTGCTCTGAGGAATTTGAGCCATTGTCATGATATGTCCATACAAGTTTCGGTGCACAGGGAAGGTTATACAAAGGAGGATTGGAGAGGGCTGGAAGAACAGTGGGCCACGTGCAAAATGATGATGAAATAGAATCAAATGTACTTCCCTTGTTACTGCAATAACTTGTTTTCATAATCAGGAAATGAAATCGAATCTTTATATTTACTACCAAGAGCAAATACTGATAAAATTTATGTACCAATGCTGGGGAGTAGGGTGGTGATTACAGCCATCTCCACCCCGCCACCACCTGACCAAGAGAAAGAACAAATCCAAGGCACCGTCTCTGTTACTTTTTTTGGCCACATTCAGTATGGAGACTTGTGTCTGGTATTCAAATCATCTTTCTATGAAGAATACTAATTTTAGCTAAGCTCCTTCTTTGAAAAATGTGCTTTAAAAAAAATTAAAGCTGCTATACAAAGACTTGAGAGTGAACTGGGGAAAGAGAGCCTGTGGTTGATGAAATGCAAATGAGGCTTGGCTCAGACAGCTGGCTGCTTTGGGATGACATGGGTGATAAATGGTTCTTAAAACATGAGCAGGCATCAGACTCCTGATTCAGTGTCAGACTGGCAAAAACAGCAGCATTACTAGATGCTTCCTTTAATTAATGCAACACTACAGCACGAGTCCGGACACTGCCGATAAATGGGAAAGAACTGGTATCGGAGGTAATATCAGAAATCTTTCAACCTTGAAGCGGGGATGTGTTAGCCAAAAGCTGCGGTATCGTAAGAGGTTTAATTGTATTTGTAATGTACCAGTGCACCATGACAAAAATGGGGAGATAGTGAAGTCAGGACCGAGAAAGCCTGTGATAAATGAGAGAGAATGAGTGATTACACAGCCAGGAGGAGTGTGAAAACAGACAAAGGACAAGCAAATGGAGGGGGAAGCCAGCGCCACTGTAATTGGAACAGTAAGAACTCAGAGGAGCTTCCACGTGTAGTGTTTATCTGGCCCTTCAGGGTTTGTTAGGCCTGGAAGATACACACAACAAACAAACAACTGAGTGCTCCAAAATACGGTCACACAGCATCTGCCCTGTAGTAGCAGGCATATTTCATCCTAGATGCAAACAGATATTATTGGGAGAATGTCTGAGAAATACATATCAAAAATACACGTGAGATGTTCTGTATATAGAAAATGTAGATGGGCTTGGCTGCCTTTCGAGAGTGTCTAATTTCTCTTGGCTTAAATTTCCAGTTAGAAATCAAGTTAAATGTTCAGATGGCACTAATCTTGTAAATAGGCTGCATCCAAATAAGGTCTTATTAAAGTAGACGAGCCACTAAATCATTGTATGCAATAAAGTAAATGACGGGAGTAGTGACTTCAAATCTCCCAGTGGACCCCCTAAGAATTTTCTGAAGTCATGTTTTGTTCCCCATTTAAGTACAATCACTGTAACTACAACCACAAGCACAACTATACACTGTCCTCTCCAAACATGGCAGCTGTATTTTCTGCTTTGGTCTAACGTCTTCTCGCCATGCCCTCTTACAGCACTTTAGAGTAACGGTCAGCAGCATGTTCTAAAATGGGCTAGATATTACATATGTTACGTTTGGGGGACAGTAGACTTTCTGTCAACAGCTCAACTCTGTTACTGTGGAGTGAAAGATCAATATATAATAAGTAATAAATAGATAAGGTTGTGCTCAATAAAACTATAAAAATAGGCAGTGAGCTTGATTTGAGCCATGAGCTATAGTTGGCCAGTCCTTGACGGACATCTAAACTCTCTATGGTGACGTTAACTACAAAAGTGAGTGCTGCCTACTATTGTACTTTATTTAGCTGTGCTTATAGAGAGAATGTAGGAGTGACTCAGGAACAATTTCTTTTGATGTATGTGCCCTGAGGAGTATAGTGGGGGATCATGACCGTACACCAAGGGAGAGTATCTTTTCCTTTCTTTTTGGTTCTCATCTTTTGAGCTAAATTAATAGGGCTCAGATAGAAAATTAATAAGCAACCTAAATAAATCCTTTCTGCCTTGTAATATTAGTGTTGAACTTTCCTCCCCCAAGTACAATGTATGTAGACACTTCAGCTCTACTGTAAGTTTTTCCTCTCAGGCATCAGATTTCATTTCATCATCTGAAAAATGCAGGGGAAAGAGCTTACAATTTTGTGTTGGTTATCAATTTTAGCATGACAATTCGGCCCACTCCTCAAAATAACAATTTTTTATCCTTTCAGCTTACAAATCTATGAACACCTGAGTCACAGCTCATCATCACTGAGCTTAAATGAAGTTGAACACCTGCAGTTTGCTGGTGGGAGAGAGTTCTGTTGTTTATCAGGGTGCTTTGAGAAACTTATCTAGGAAGGCTCCTTTCCATCTTTCTTTTATATTCTTCTTGAAAATTGGAATTTGGCAGAGTTGTGTTCATCTCATGGTAGTGATAGAGACCCAACATTTCAAGTCCAATGTGCATATTCAATGCAAGCCTTTCTTTGTGTCATACCTGCTGAAATTCCATTGAGCAAATCAAGTTCCAAGCATAAATTCCAAAAAATAGTAGGAGGGAGCTATGGAGGTGCAAAAATTTGAAGTCAGATCCAGCTACATGATCTTGAGTTCAGGTTTTTGGGTTATAAAGCAGGCAAGATAATGCCTACTATGGATCATTTATGCAGTTATGAAGATTAAGGGAGATAATGCATGACGTTTCTAACACAAAGTTAGTCAGCAAATGCTTTATACTCTTCATAAAATGTTGGGCTTGGGAATGGATTATTTGTTAGTTTTTGAATATTCTAGCATAATGACGTATTTGGGTGGGTCTGTCAACATGTCTAACTGAGTACAGAGAGAACTGGAATTTCATACCGATTGATTTAGTCCACAAGTTAGGAAGATCTGATCTTCGGTAGCCTGCTTAGTTTATGAGTTGACAATTTGAAAATTTACTCATTTGAAGTAATAACTATAGCAATTTGAATAATATTGAATCTATTAGCCTAGAAGGTAATCTGTGGTCCTAACTGAAATAGTACAGCCAACAACTGATTCTTTTCCCAAAACATCTAATTTTTAGTCTTGAGATACAAAGTTCCTTCTCTGTGATCTGAAAGAAAAAATATTTGAATTTGCATATAGATTTTTATGAAAGTATAAAATAAGTCAATAAGTCTCAGACAAATGGTGACTTATCTTTAATTTTTGTCAATAAGTCTCAGACAAATGGTGACTTATCTTTCATTTTTTGTCTTATAATAACCATGATTAATTAAAAGTACAAAAAAGGCATTAACTCTCTTTCCATAGGCGTATGACAAGCATATCTCTTGGATTTTAATCAATATCATTGACTTTACACTTGAATGCGTTCTTCCTGGTATAGAGTCATTAGTCTAACTCACAGATTTTCCACATAGCTCCAACTGAGATCACACAGTCTTTGCTATTCCTTGAGAAATTTTCCTGTGCAACTTTAAAACTTATTTCAAGAAGGTGGAGTAACAGAAAAACCAAGGATTTTTCTTTCCATTAAAAAGGCTTCTTGGGGAAGATGGATTGGACTAGGGTGGGTTATAATTCTTGTCTCCACAATGTTCGTGACATGCACTAATGAAAATGTTCACCTTTATGTTCCCCTTGATTATAACCAAGAAATTTTTGATGCTACATAGGCATAAATTTCTGTTTCTTGATCTGAAAAGGACAGGCTGGTTGTGAGATCTAATTGCTAAATGATGAAATTTAAGAACTGGAGGTCATTCTGAAGCTATAATTCTTTCCCACATCCTGAGAAATAACGAAAATTTCATTCTTTTAAAAATTTGAGGTTAAACTTTATTTTCTGAGGTCACCTAATGCACGAGCCCTTTTAAAAACATCTACGTGAATAGTGAACCCTAATAGAAAACTCATCTTCGAACATGATGCAAACACACTTGTGTAAGCTGGCCAAAGAACACCCCTATGAGGTCTACTATGGTAAAGAGCCAACTTCCCACCCTAACACACCCAAAGAAGAAAAAAATCCAACATGGATTTTTTACTCTTCTATTGTTGAAAATGATGTTGATAATGATGTAGCAGAAGTCATTAGAGAGTTGACTAGAGACTCAGAAATATTACCAATGTCTAATTTGTGTTCCTTGTTCAAAATGAAATATATGACATTCATGTTCACATGGAGATCACACATGATTACAATCTCAATAGAGTCAATTATAAAAGAAAAAAGTTTTATCATGGCTATATTTTACCAATTTCTATTGTGGCAAAATATATATTCTTTGTAATATTAGAGGTTCTCCACACTTTTAATTACCTGAGCTTCAAATCCTTAAATGAATCTATCTAGGTGTCTATATCATGTATACAAAGTAAAATATTTTTTACATAAGACTTGATCAAAATATAATAAAGTTTTTAAACATTCAACTTGCTGGGGCAGGTAACTTTGCAGGTAGCTGCTTCTCTGATCTACTAAAAAAGCGGACCCGAATTCCTCCACCTTTCTCATCTCACACGCTTATTCTGAAGATCAACAAAATAATGAACCACAGGACTCTAAGCTGTGAGAATTGAGATGCTGTCATGGAAAGCTAATCTTTTGTGTTTTGATTTTGACACTATAATGGAAATACTATAGGCTCTGGAGTTAAATATCATTAGTCCTTTTACCTATGGAATTGAGACAAAAATAGAGATCTGGATTTGAAATCATTTTTAGAAAGCATTGTATAGCTTTTCTGGAATAAAATGCATATTCAATAGGTGGTAATTATTATTACTCTTAACTTATCCCTTTAGAAGCCAGATCAGAGACAATAGCTAGGAGATAAGAAGACAGATCTAGCTTCTCAGTAGGAAGGGAAGAAGGAAGAGTTAGGGGGTTCAAGGAAAGCCTCTTTCTATAAAAAAGAACCCAAAATACAAATCAGAAAACCAAGGTTTAACTCTTCCAGAGTGACTATGCAAATGTGACCAGAGTTAGAAAGGAGGAAATGTTGAGAAATCTCTAATCATGTATATTTCTATAGCTCAGTCTAAGTTCATCAGTGTTTTGTAAAGAAAAAAATCTGCTGAATAACAATAACACAAAATTTTATTGAATTACACAAGTGTATGGACACGAAGTGTGCATGAGGTCAGGAAATTAAGTTTGTGAATTCATCTTAGAAAAAGTGTTCCATATCTCATTGCTATATGTCACCATAGTCACCTTCAAAGTCATCCCCTTGGCAAGTGGTGCACCTGACACCAGCACTGAGTCCACCCTTCAAAGCATTTTTCTAGGATGAGTTCACAAACTTAATTGTCAGATTTCATACTATAACAACTCTAAGGCCTTCCAAGATAAAAGAGTTCCAAAATTGCTTTAAAGGGTAGATTAGGCTCTAGGATGAGTTTGTGAACTTAATTGTCTGACCTTATATAATATCCATAGACAAAACATTTAAATACATATCAATGTTCATAGTCCTATATATTTCAGTCATTACCACCACCCTTCATTAACTTTTTTTTTCAAGATTCAGGCTAGCTGCTTGCTGTCATCTGCATTAATTCTTGCCATCCACTTGTGATAAATGCACCACTTATTCTATATGTTTATTCAATTCCTATGGGTTTTTTTCAAGCCTTAGAAAGCTAAACACTAAATTCTTCCATGAAACTGTCTTTGAATTTTTCATCACACTCTAATCTCCTTTTTTTCTCTCATCTTCTATGGAACTTAAGCTGTAACACTCGATTTAGCACATGCCCCATCTCTAATCTTGTCACATTATGTTAATCTTGTCATTCCATTAAGCTTGTAAACCCCTTGTGAGCACAGACTATGGTGAAGAGTGAGAACCAGTTCTCAATCTTCATTCTACCTCCATTCAAGTTGAAGAAATTTGAAAGCTGAAAACACTCCCAACTTTCTTGCCACAAGGATTGCAGAAGAGAATCAAGTTCCACTAATTAGATTTACTTGTGGAAGAAGTGGAGGATAGGAATGAGGCAGAAGCCATTTTTTGCACCTCTTTGATTATGCTAATCACAATGTTGTAGGCGTATACTGTTTTCTGCAGTAACATTCTCATGTCCCCACTCCATTTTATCAGGTGTTTAGACCCACATGCGTCAGGACCCACTGATCCAGTGGATGACTGGATTTTAACGCATTTGTCTTCATTCAGCAATAGAAGTGTGTTTGTGAACTCCTAATACCTGTGATGATCTTCAAATCAGTAGTCCCTAAACGCCTAGTCTTGGCCATGAACTTGAAGTTATCCAGTTTCTATTTCCCTCTAAGAAAACCCTTCTAGTTAATAATTCTTAGAAGGGCTTCTATTTTCCACAAAGAATCCTGACTAATGGAGAAGTCAAATATTATACTTTATCCTTAACTCTGCTCATTAGAAAAAGTAGGAGATCTAATAAGATCTTAATAAACACTTGGATAGTTATATTGGTTATTAATTGCTATGTAACAAATTATCTCAAAGCATGGTACATTAAAATAGGTAATCTTTATTTTATCACACAGTTTATGAGACTACAGAATCAGGGAATGGCTTAACTGGATGGTACTGGCTCACAGTGCCTCAGAAGGTTGTTATCAAGGTGTAGAAAAAACCTGCTAAAAGCTTTACTGGGAATGGAGGACTCAATTCCAGGTGACTTGTTACTGTTTTCTTTTTTGTTTATTTATTTATTTGTTTTCCTTTTTTATTGGTTGGGTTTCATTGTGGGTATGAAGAATTAGTTTATACTGACTGCATTTGTTAGATAAGGTTCCTCTTATAATTGTGTCCCACCCCCAAGAGGTTTGCCATTCACCATGACCCCTTATCTCCCTTATCCCTTGCACTTGTTACTGTTGATGGCAGCCCTAAGTTTCTCCCTGGATGTGGACCTGATGCCTCAGTTCCTTAGCACATAGGCCTCTCTGTCATACTGCTCATGATATAATAGCTGAATGTCCTCAGAATAAGTCATTTGAGGGGAATGGTGGGTGGGAGATAAAAACAGGGGAGAGCAGGACAGAAGGACAGATTGAGGATTGAAAGTTCTAAGGTGAAAATCACAGTATCATTTGTAATTTATCTCAGAAGTGAAATGCTGCTATCACTTCTAATATATCCTTTTTCTCAGAGCACGATATGGGAAGGGACTACCAAGGAGTCTCAGTTCCAGGAGATGTGAATCATCAGAGGTGTCTTGGAGGCTGGTTACTCCATCTGCTCTCTTTCTACCAATCATCCATGTCTGTCTTACGTGTAAAGTAGTCTCATCCCCTGCCAAGGCCTCCACAGCCTCATCCCACTACAGCTTCAGTATAATATCCGGGATCTCACCATCCAAATCAAGTCATGGTAAAGGGGTATCTATCGGTAATTTCTTAAGGAAAGCTCCTTAAGTCATCCGTACCTGCTTGCTCTAAAGTCTGGTGAATAATGGATCTTGCATCCAACTCACACACACACACAACATACAGTGGATAAACAAGCTTAGAATAATTACTATCAGTACTCATATTCATAAAGAGAGAAAATAGGAAGCACACCATTGGTCCACGGCAAGTCTGAAATCCTTTAACCCCTGCTTCAAATGAATTGCCTTGATTCTGAGCTTCACCCTCTAAGATCTCAGTTCTGCCCCCAATTATTCTTTCTTTTTCATAAAAGTAAATATGTGTTTGTAGTGGCTTTCTGCTGGCAGAAACTTGGAAGTCCCAAGTCTTTAATTTTGTACTCTCTGTCTTTTTGAGTCTAGTTGTATGTGCTTGTACGGATTTAATCATCTTTAACTACTCAGTAGAACCTCCATAGTTGACTACCTCCTTACATTGACCACCTGCTTAAGTTGACCTACTTTTCATGAGATGGACAAGCACCACATGTAGGCTTAATTCCTTATGTTGACTACCACCTCATTTTGACCAGTTTGTTACAGTCAGCTTATAGAAGTTCTACTATATTTTGATTTCCTCAAATCTTATTAAAGTTCACTCTATTAAACAAAAGCCACAGTCTCAAATTCCTTCTGTACTTTATGTTCCTTTTAAAATAGCGAAGGAACAACTTAAACTTCTTAAAGACCTTATTAATTGATTGAAGATATCTGTGAGACCATATCCTGTTACATTCTGTTGGTCATATAGACTAATGAGGCTATAACGTGGAAAGGGACTACCCAAGAGTATAAATACCACTTGGAAGCTGGGATCATTGGGATGTACCTCAAAGTCTGAGAACCATATGGTTGAAATCTTCCCAAATAATGTATATCATATCTTTCCTGTTAACTAGTATATCCAGAGTTTATTGAATGCCTATAGCATTATGAATTTTTAAAAGTACATACATTGAACAGGTCACATATTTTGAGTCATAGTATTAGTCAGGCCTGTTCTGAGAAACAAAACCAATAGGATATGTGTATGATGGGAGGAGGAAGAGAGAGAGAAGAGATTTAGGGTAAGTGTTTAGCAATTACAGAGGTTCAGACAAGTCCAAGTACAGGCTGATAGGATAGAGATGCAGTGTCTTAGTCTCAGTTCAAGCTACTATTAAAAAAAATTAGACTACATAACTCAGAAAGAGCAGACATTGATTTCTCAAAGTTCTGGAGACTGGAAAATCCAGAATCAAAGCAGAATCACTCTTTGGTGAGAGGCTATTTCGTGATTTATAGATGATACTTTCTAGCTGCGTTCTCACATGGTGGAAGGGACAGCTATATCTCTAGAGCCTCCTGTATAAGGTTATCCATCCCATCCATGAGGGCTCCACACTTATGACCCAAATCACCCCTAGTAACACCATCATTTTGGGAGTTCGGATTTTAACATGTGAATTTGAGGAAACAAATGCCCTCAGACCATACTACACAGAAAATAGCCAGTGTTGCATTTCAAGTCTGAATGCTGTCTGCTGAAAAATCCCCTGTGCCGACAGGCGGGTCTGTTGTTAGGCTCAGACTTTCAACTGATTGGATGAGGCTCATCCCGAGTATGGAGGTAAATCTGCCTAACCCAAAGCACACCCATTTACACCTAAGTCTCACCCAGAAATTCAAAATAATTTTGGACTAAATGTCTGGGCACTGTGCCTTGCTAGGCTAATGTATAAAATTAACCATCACATCATGTACATGCCATATTCATATTTAAGCAAGATGCTGACATTGGATATTTTGAGATGATGAGTTAAGAGTATTTTTCCCATACAGATCTCTATACATATGCATAGGTTTGCCTTTCACCTGTGGCTCAGTTTCAGTTCAGAGGTGGTGGGAAGGTAATATTTAGCCATAGTCATGTCTACTGTTTGGGTTCACATAGTTATTTTGACTACATTATTGGGGTGAGAAAATAGAAACAAGATTTCAAGAGAATCTAGAAGGAACCCCAAGAGAAAATTATCAAAAGAGAAATGAAAACTACACTATCACAACTAGCGTAAAAGGCCTTGATATTTAGCAGTGAGTGGTAGATTCATGTACAGTGAGGTGAAGACACAGTAATCTATTGCATAAATGACCATCTGATAGCATATGTAGGCCCTGAGGAGAAAAAGATAAATACCTGGAAACATGAACACAAATAATTCTTCTTTTGGTACCCTAGAAACTCTACTATATGGATATCAAAAAATCCAGATATGTTTTCCTTTTCCCTGCAAACTGCTATGCTGTGTTGGAATTGGAAGGGCAAATTAGAAGCCAGCAGCATTGGCACAGCTCAGAGAAAAGGACAGTAGAGCAATTAAAGCCAGCAGTTACACAAAAGGCCAGCAAGAGAGGCTATGTCTGGAAGATCTTCTGATTAGAAGCGTAGACTGTTTCATGATCAATGTGGAGAATATCAGCCATAGTCATGGGGAACTATGATGATAGGGATTGGAATTGTTGCATAAACAAGTAAGCATGGAAGCCAGTGGGATTGCAGGAGCAACACAAAGATGGTCTAAATTGCATCCATCTACAGGTTGGAGAGTGCTGGAAAAATTTTGCTTACTGAGAGTATGTATAGAATTTCCAAGTTTCCTATGTTATGGAACTGAGACATATTTTTAGATAGGATTCTTTATCTTTTAAAAAAGCAACAGTCTATGGACATTGTATAGTCATCCTATGACTTCATTCAAAAGAAGAAATACTATATACATAGAACCCTCAATTCTTTTTATCTGCAGTGCACTTTTAAATATATAATAAATTATATATATATATATATTTATATATAAAGAGCACTGCAGACAAAAGAATTGAGGGCTCTAGTCCTCTATATTATGTACTAAACAAATAATTTCACAGATCAGCTGTTTCTTCTGCTATAAAATGAAGTACTAATCTTATCATTGAGATATAAGCTCAAAGTCATGTGAGATAACATATGTGTAAGACTTGAGGCTCGGCGCCTGTGGCTCAATCAGCTAAGGCACCAGCCACATACACCTAAGGTGGTGGGTTCAAATCCCCAGCCTGGCCCGCCAAACAACAATGACGGCTGCAACCAAAAAATGGCTGGCACTGTGGCGGGCACCTGTAGTCCCAGCTACTTGGGAGACTGAGGCAGGAGACTCACTTGAGCCCAAGAGTTGGAGGTTGCTGTGAGCTGTGAAGCCATGGCACTCTACCCAGGGGGATAGCTTGAGGCTCCATCTCAAAAAAAAAAAAAAAAAAGACTTGAGTACAGACTCTATACAAACTCAGTGGGGCACAATTACTTGATTGAGTTGCTGTCCCCAGCAGGCACTAAAATCCTGCCAGAACTGTCTGGTGGCTGAGGGCAAATATAAGATTACACACTTAATTCCATTACCACTTATTTTTAACCAGACACTGGGATCATCTCTATTTTGGGGGAGTTACTTTCGTTACTGATGATAACTAATTTTTAACCCATATAATCATGTTTAATCAATGGGCTCTAGTCTCACATGACTCCTAGCCAGCTCTAATGAGGTATCCTTTCCAAGCAAAAAGGACAAAAAGGGCCAGATAGTAAATATTTTTTGTCTTTATAGACCATATGGTCTCTCTGCTGCAACGACCCGACTCTGCCATTGTATCAGGAAGACAGCCATAAACAATATGTTAGCAATGGCTGTTTTCCAATGTATGTTATTTTATATTACATGAAATTAGACAGAATCTATAAAACCCCCAATTGCCCACCCCTGATTTCAACAATTACCAGAAGTTATTTTGATGAATTGTATTCAATCTAAAGAAATCTTCTTTTACTTGTTTTAAGGTTTACTTATTTTACACATAAAAATCCAAATAAATAGATTAGATAGGTAATAGATAATGAACTCTGTTTCTCACTTCACAATAGAGACCTGTTAGTATTTTATAATTTTATATATTATGCTTCTAGTTGTAAAAAAGAAGAAAACTATATATGTAAATTATAAATAAAATAAAGCTCCTTTTATTTACTACCCAAAGTAGTATTATCTTTACCTTCTCTTTTCTTAAGGCCATGATTGTGATGATTTTGATGAATACATTTATGGATTTGAAAATATTTAAAATGCATATTTATAGAAATATGAACACATCCAGATTACTTCCATGTATAGGTTTTATTTATATATGTGGGCATGACCATATGCCATTTGTTTTTTAAAGTTTCAATATATGTCCTATTAGTACTGTATACATGGACTTCTTCCTCTACACCCTAGCCAATACTTGATATTCTCAAACTTTTAATCTTTTCCAATTCAATGGATAAAATAAAATTCCATTTTTAATCCATGTTAATTCAACAATTTTAATTCAATCCCATGTCATTGTCCTAATCTACACTTTCTGACCGTAAATTAAACTAAATATCATATGTTCATGATATAGTACACAGAGTAATGCTCCTACCCAAAGATATCCATGCTCTATTCCCTAGAATTTGTGATCATGTTACATATGTGGAAAAATTACTTTACATATGTGATTAAGGTTAAAACTTTGAGAAGGGGATATTATCCTAGATTATTTGGGTTTCCAATCTAATTACATGAGCTCTCTTTTGAGCTATTTGCACAATAGATGTGGCAAAAGAGAATAAATGTTATACAAACTTAATCTATTGCTGCAGGCTCTGAAAATGGAAAAGGAGGCGCCATGAGCTAAGGAATGTGGTCTCTCCTAAAGTTGTGAATAACACTTGGTTTACAGCCTGCTAGGAAATGGAAATCTCAGTCCTGCAAACTCAGGAAATGGAATTCTGCCAACAATCTGAAGGATCAGGAAAGAAAGTCTCCCTTAGGAGCTCCAGCAAAGAAGATAGCCTACTGGCAACCCATTCTTGGCAGGGAGGACACCCCTAGAAAAAGGGAAAATTAAAAAGTAAGGTGAGGGAGTTGGAACAAAGAAAAGTCAGCTAATTTGCCTTTAAGCTAGCCATTAGTAAATTTCTTATCTGAACAAGTTTCTGACCTTTCCTGAAACTCTGATCTATTGGGGATACAGCTTACACAATTACCCCTGCTGAGTCTATGGACGCTCTGAGAGAACACAATAGCCATAGAAGATGCTGTGGCAAAACCTAGAAAAGATACATCATCTAGGTCATTTCCTGCCCATTAAACAGACAAAGCAGATGCCCACTGTGGAGATTTACATTTGGCTTGGGGCAGATACCAAGGGATCAGCTCAAGCCCTGAGATATGGGCAGGAGGGCTTATATCCCCTATCATGGAAGAAATCCTAGGTGATGGTGATGGGAGGAAAATGCCTCTTTCCCACCAATTCCTCAGAGGAGATTAACACCAATGGTGTTCTACTCCACAGTGAACTAGTAGAGTTTAACACCTCCGTCGAAATCTGTGTGTGTGACTCCAGACAGGAGGCTGCCCCCACACAAGGCTCAAGTTTCAGATTTCTCAAAACTGCTGAAATCCTTACAGTTAATAATGATAACAATAGAAGCTGATATTCTCACTCAGAAAAACTGCTAATGTCTTTGTTCCCTCCCTTAGCTAACCACCTGGGCAAAGAGATTTGAATAAAAGATGAGTGGAACAGAGGCTTGGGGCCACTCCCCAGAGCCCACGAATGGGCAGTGGTCCCCTGAGTTGCCACCTTTGAAAATTCTATTCTGTGTCTCATGTCTTTTTATTTATCGTAGTTCCTAACTTTAGATTTCTTCAGTTGGGCACACCAGTTCCACAGTTGTTAGTGGACCCTGCCCCAGGGGCGGGACCCCAACAGAGAACTATGGCAGAGTTCTGACCTCCACAACTGTAAGATAATGAATTTGTGTTACTTAAGTCATTAAGTTTGTGGTAACTTGTTATGTCAACTAAAGAGGTTAGACATTAATATTAGCTTTTTGTGGCTTACCTGTTCATATCATTTGCTCATTTTTCTCTATGGCTGTTGAATTCTGTTATTAATTTGCAGAGGGTTTTTTGTACATTTTGTTTAATAATCCCTTGTGTTGTTGTTTCCATTATATGAGTTGTAAAACTCTTCTCCAGGTCTATTACTTTTCTCTGTGTTTATGGTTGTCTTGTTAAATAGATACCAAAATATGTCCATCAAAGTTTATGTTTTTGTTGACTTAAGAAAGCACTTTTTTCTTTCATTATTGAATAACTAGACTATGTACTGATTGATTAATAATAGGTGTCTTAGACTATTTTTGCATTCCCATAAAGAAATATCTGAGACTGGGTAATTTATAAAGCAGATAACTTTATTTGGCTCACATTTCTGTAGGCATGAACTATGGCATGGCACCAGCACCTCCTTCTAGTGAGGTTTCAGGGTGCTTCCATTCAAGGCAGAGGTGAAAGAGAGCAGGTGTGACACATGATGAGAGAAGCAAGAGAAAGCAGAGGTGGGGGACATGCTTTAAACAGCCGGCTCTGCTCCCTGAACTGACAAAGTGAGAACTCACTTATTACCACAGGGAAGATCCAGGGGGAACCATCCAGGGGGAACTACCCCTGTAACTCAAACACCTCCTCCTCAGCCTCACCTCCAACATGAGAGATCAACTTCCAGCAGGATTTTACAAACATTCCACTATATTCAAGAGATTTCTATGTTGTGTATTGATAATATGGGGGTTTTTGTTATTTCAAACTATTATAGGGGTGCAAATGGTTTTGGTTACATGGCTTATTTTTGTAATGCTTGAATCAGGGCTATAAGTGTGCGTACCACCCAAATAACGATCACTGTACTCATTAAGTAGGTTTTCACCCATCCCTGCTTGTTTTCCTCCCTGCTTGATTTCCACTGAGTGTTACTTCCCTCTATGCACATGTGTGTTAGTTCCAGTTTATAGTGATAGTGAGTACATAGTACACGCGGTGCTTGTTTTTCCATCCATAAGTTACTTCATTTAGGATAATTGTCTCCAGTTCCATCAAAATTGTTTCAAAAGGCATTAATTTATCCTTTTGATGGCTATATAGTATTCCATGGTGTGTGTGTACCTGCTTGTGAGTGTATAACACATATATCGTATTTTGTTAATCCACTTATGAGTTGATGGGCACTTGGATTGATTCCATATTTTATGAATTGGCTTCTTTTAGTTTCATGTAGTAAGACTCAGAAAAAGGAGAGATGAACAAAAGATAAAATTTTGTAGTAGTTCCCATTAGAACATTTGGTTTCTATTTTAATAATGCAATCCCCAAGTTACAAACATCTAACTGATATATGATTCACATTCATGAACAGAGGCTATTACAGTTAGGAAATGAATGTACCTGTTCCAACTTACGTACAAATTCAACTTAAGAACAAACCTACATAACCTATCTTGTTTGTAACCTAGAGACTCCCTGTATCTCAAACAATATAAAGCTGATATTTGGGGGCAAAAAAATGTTAGAATATTGGCAATTTCTCATAATTCAATAAGTATACTCTGTGCTAAGTTATTCAGATTCTTTGATGGAATCTTTTCAAGGTTTACAGTTTCCAAGTGGTTCATGAAAAATGATTTACTCCACTAATTAGAATTCCCACACTAGATTTTAACTATTTTATATTTTATTAGAATAGTAATAAAAAGCAGTTTCAACGTGACCATTAAAGGATATACAGAGAAATGAGCACCATTGTCAGGGGAGATGTCTTTGATAGATGTGTATGTAGACCATTGGCTTTAAGCTGCAGAGCCTGGTAACTAAATGTGGGCTTGCAGGAAGCCTGAATAACTTTTGGCTTGGCCTGACTATCTCACTTAAAACATATTTATGTATTACTACTATTATGCAGTCTGGTAATTTTCCATAGAGAATGTACTCATGTTTCCAATTCATTTTTAGCATATGCCCCTTTGGAGAGCTTTCTCTTTTTTGCTTTGCATAGATAGGAATGAGCACCAGAGCTAGTGTTAGCATGGTATTCAGTTATAACATCTTTGCTTTCTTGCGGAGTTTGCAAACTATCATAACTTGAAACCTGACTTCAAAACGTTTTGAATCATTGTTTTTGTTGTTGTTTTTTTAATTGAAATCAGCCAAAGAAGGGAATAGAATCTAAATACTAGCCCTTGACTACTACTTGATAGAGTATGTCTTCAAGTCTTTCCCATACAATGTACTATACAACTTTGTGGATTTGAAAATGTAAATATAATTTCTTGTCTAGTGCAAGCTTTTATATATTAAACCCGTGGGAGGCAGAGGGCATAGAGAGCTCTCTATGTTTAATGAAGCTCTTCATTATCTGGGGATGTGATCCAGAAAACACCTCATGTACTTGCTTCAAAGTTCAAATTTTGTGTTGGCAGATGGGATTAGTCTAAGAATACCCAGAAGCTAACTTTCTTTCTGAAGAGATAATAATGCTGATGAATATTGTTATTACAATGATTTCTTTCATCAGGGCTCTAAGTATTTTATTAACCAGAGTTACAGCTTGGTATAATTTTAAAGTAGAAGTAGAGCTCTTTTTCCCCACTACTGACAAGGATTTCTGGGTTAAAATTAAAGTGTATATTAATAATGAACTTCTTCCACAATTTGGACAAAAAGGGAAATTAATCAGAATATAGATAGAAACTGGGGCATAATTCATTTATTCAAGATTGTTTGAAATTGACAGACCAGTCAAGTACCATTTGGTCCACTCATTAGTGAATATTAATACACAATGGAAACCTTGTGGACAATGCCTGAATTGAAGAATATTTATTTCAGTATCTTGAAGTGTATTTTACAAAACCTTACCCTCCCCAATAACCTTACCTTCCCCCAGTACACCAGTCTAATTTTTCTATTTATAGTAGATTCAGGGTCTAGCTCGTTCTCAGGCTATATATGGACATTTTCAAGGTTTTGAGAAGTACTGCAATAAACAAATCAGGCTGACTTGTTTAAACTAATTTTCTCCAAATTTATTTATCAACAGAGCTTTTGTCTTCAATAATACCTACTGATAGATATTTAAAACTACGTTTCCAGAGAAAATACATGATTTGTTTTCCAGTGAAACACCAATTTGCTCATTGTTACGTACTTGTGTGATCAGGATCCTAAATATTTAATTTTTTTTTGTTTTTATTTGCAAAAATTGTTTCAGATTCTGGCCACGATGCACATAGAACAAGGACAATATATGTCCAAATATTTTTGTCTCATCCCTTTCTGTTCTAAAAACAAACAAACAAAAGAATGTCATCCCTAAAGATTAAATTGGCCACATCTGCTACACTGCTTTCTTCTACCTTAAGTTGGGGAAAAAAATGACCCTGCTTTAAAAAGAAAATACACAACAAAGAAGTGCATAATATTCCTTCCCATCTGTTTACCAATTACACATAATGGTGAGTCATTTTTTTTTCCTGTGAACAACAGACTTGCTAATGCATAAACATAAAAATCTCTGCTTTTAATCAAGAATGTGAACTATGCCAGAATATTCTCAGATAATTTTTTTTTTTTTATTGTGGTATGGCCAAGCTTTCCAAAAGGGTTAGACTACATATATAAGTCTCCAGCTATCTATGTTTTTCCTTTTTAATCAGGTTTGAAAAACTAGTTAAGTGATGCCAAATACTAAAAGAGACTGATTGTGTGCACGATCATCATAACCCATATGCCGAAACTTACCTCTCTTCAAATTAGAGAAAAGATGAACCCAATCAGGAAGGGAATTATGACTTCAGTCTTTTTCAGTGAATGAAGTCATATTTTTTAAAGAGTTCAAAACATTACACAAGAAGTTAAAATTTTTTTTTAATTTATTCAAAAACTATTGAAGCATAGGCACAATTTTAAGGTGGGATGATTAACATGACTATATTATATCTATTATACACATGCTTACTAAATATTTCTCTTATCTATATACACAAAGGCCAATTGTTAATCTAGTGCTTTTATATTTTAAAAAAGTTACCCCAAAAGTTATTTAGAGTATAAGCAATCCTCAGTGGTGAGTTTGATGTGGATGAGTTTGTCTATATCAAGGAAATATGTTAAGAGGAAAAGGACTTAAGTAAGTCATAACCTCACTACAGAAGTGGTGGGAAATTTAATTACCACAAACCAAGAAACTGGGCTTGACTTTAGGTATAGGGCTGGAGTTCAGAATAAGGCTACTGAATAGGAGTTTCTATCATTACTCAAGTAGGCGCATGAAAGGAAGAAGAAAAACCTAAAATTTACTAAATGACAAAAAAAACCCTATGCTGAGCATAATTTAAGTTTTTGTTTATTATTAATAGACTCTGAATCCTCAATATGAGAATAAATTCTTATTTGTTTCACAAAGTAATAGTAATTTCATCATTTCAAGATAGTGAAATAAAAGAATATTTTGTCTGGGCATGGTGGCCCAGACCCGTGATCACAGCATTTTGAGAGGTCAAGTTGAGAAGATCATTTGAGGCCAGCATTTGGAGAACAGCCTGGGCAACCAAAGGAGACCGTATCTTGCAAACACTTACACAAAATTAGCTGAGCATTGTGATGTATACCTGTAGTCTCAGCTACTCAGAAAGCTGATGCGGAAGGATCACCTGAGCCCAGGATTTTGAGATTGAGAGATTGGGACATTCCAGTGAGCTATGATGATAACATTGCACTCTAGCCCAGGCAACAGAGTAAGACCTTGTATCAAAGAAGGAGAGAGAGAAAGGAAGGAAGGAAGGAAGGAAGGAAGGAAGGAAGGAAGGAAGGAAGGAAGGAAGGAAGGTGAAGGAAGGGGAAGGAAAGAAGGAAGGAGAGAGAGGCAGGGAGGGAGGGAAGGAAGGAAGGGAGAGAAAGGAAGGAGAAAGAGGCAGGGGTTGGAGAAGGAGGAAAGAAGGAAGGGCAATAAATTTCCATTCCTCACTGCTTCTTCCCATCATATATACAAATAATAAATTACTATATACACCAGAAAAAACAGAGATCTAAATACTTTTAGATGAGAATAGAGGAAGAATGTATGAGAAAGTATATAACTGACTTATACTTTTAATACATTTCACGTTCTAATATTAAGAGAGAAAAGGATGTTACTAAAACATAACATTTAAGTACAGTATTTAATTTCTATACAATGCATATATATATGGTTATTTATTCTCTTAAGGCACTAGAATAAATGTAAGTTTGTTGAGATGTTGTGACACTACAGGAAATAAAATACATCTTAGGTGGGGGATACTCCCCAAACATTAATGTTACTATAATTAAATCTATGGCATGCTTCTAAATTAAAAACCTAATCTCACTTGACTCAAATTTAAGTGGCAAAATTTTAGGAACATTATGGGACTGCCTATATAATGCATGTGACAGTTTTTAATAGAAAAAATAAATAGTTCACAGAGTTCACCCAGAAAGAAAGTCAGCAAGGAGCTGCCATGGGGAACTGTTCTACAGATGATTCAAAACTGGAGCAAGTTCACAGATGTTTGGTCTCTGATAAGAGAGAGGTGCCAGTTATAATTTGCCTGTGGTGACCTTTTAAAATAATGTCAAGTCCCAAAGAACTACCTCCATCTGGATGGTTGCTGGCTCTAAGATGTACTTTTAAATTAGGCATAAAGAAGTAAACCAAGATTATTTTAAACAGCGACAAACGGATCTTAATTTGTAATCGTCAGTTGTTGGCTCCGTGGATTAGACCCGTGACCCTATGTGGCATCCTAATTTCTGGAATAAGAATAAACATGGGCTTTTACAGCTACTGTCATTACAAGCCAACTTACCCAGAGTGCAAGAATGAGCCTCTGCACATTTCCTACTCCCAAATTCCTTCTAGAGAATAATTCATGTCTTGATTATAGGACAAATGATATAAGACAGGATACTACATAAATAATTGTCTACACCTAAGTCTAGCAAAGATCCCGGGAGAAACAATGGGTACATACTGTTTCTGGGAACTCTCAAGCATATGGGGACAAAAGAACAATTTTAAACATAATAAATTCTAACTCACAACACAAAGTTCTCCCCAAGTCATCTCTAATCATTCAAAAAGGATAGAACTTATTAGACTTATTAGATAGAACTTAGATTAGATAGAACTTATTAGACATGTGGCTCCATGATTAATTATAATTTACTTTATTTCTTCTTATTTTCCTGATTATGATGATATTTTTCCTCAGGTATTAGTACTGTCTTCAATAACGGGGATGGGTGTAATGACACTGTACTGAAACTTTAACCCTCAATGGATAAACTCTGACTAACTCCACTGCTTCAGTCAAAAGAATAAAATAAGAAAAACAAGACATTCCATGCTTCCTCTTGCTTTCTCTCTAATTTTGTCTGTTTTCTTATAAATTCTTGGGACCTAACGGCTTTTTATCTGGATGCACTGCCAATCTGTTTTATCCTTGATAACTATTCAAAGTAGATTTTCCTCTTTCTATAAATAAGGTCAATTGAACAGCATTTGTATTTTTTTATTTCAAAGTATTATGAGGATGCACACTTTTGTCTGCTAGGATCATTATTATCATGCTTGAGTCATGGTTATAAATATGCATTGGAGCCTTCAGATAGGTTTTTACCCGTTCCTTCCTTTTTCTATGCCTTGCTTGATTTTTGTTAAGTTTTACTTCTCGCTAAGCTGGGGTGACCAGATGTCCCACTTTTGGCGGGACAGTCCTGCTTTTGAACAATTTGTCCTGTCTCTTGTGGCAATTTAAAGAAGTCCCGATTTTTGGAAAGAATGCAAGAATGGGCAGGAGAACAGAAAGGGAATGTACAGTTTTCGGCTGCCATGTGGCTGTTTCGCCAGAATGAGTTTTATATTATTTTTGTTAATTTTACAATGTTAAACTGTAATAATAACAAATAATTGTTGAGAAGTGATTATGGAGAACTGCTTATCAAAGTTTGCGTTGTTGTCAGGCCCTGCCCTGCCCCGTCCCCTGCCACGCCCCTGCCCCTCCCCTTCCCTGCCCCGCCCCTGCCCCTCCCCCTGGCCATGTTGTCCCGCTTTACAAATGTTAAAATCTGGTCACCCTACTCTAAGCACATGCGTTTCCTTCACTTAGTTCCAGTTTAATAGGGAAGTAGCACAAAGACATTGTGCTTGTTTTTCCATTCTTTAGATACTTCACTTAGGACAATGGTCTCTAATTTCACCCAAATTGTTGCCAAAAGCATAAATCATCCTTCTTTGTGGCAGAATAGTATTCTATAGGATATATATACTATTTTTAGTTAATCTGCTCACAAATGGATTGGCATTGGGTTGATTCCACATCTTTGCAATTGTGAATTATGCTTCAATAAACATTTGAATACAGGTGCCTTTTTAATAAAATGACTACTTTTCTTTTGGGCAAATGCCCAGGAGTGGGTTTGCTGGATAAAAATGTAGGTCTACATTTAGTTCACCGGAGGTATACAGTTTTCCCTAAAGATTGTACTAATTTCTATTCCCATCAAAAGTGTTGAAGTGTTCCTTTCTCTCTGCATTCAAGCAAGCATTTATTACTTTTGGACATTTTCAATCAAAGCCATTCTAAGAGGGGTAATGTGATACCTCATTGTGGTTTTAATTTGCATTTCTATGATGATTGGAAATGCTGAGCATTTTTTCACGTTTTTCTTGGCTATTTTTCTATCTTCTTTTAAAAATATATTGTTCACTTCTTTTGCCCACTTTTTGATGGGGTTGTTTAATTTTTTTTCTTGCTGATTTGCTTGAATTCTTTGTAGATTGTGGTTACGAGCCCTTTATTAGATGCATAGATTGCAAAGATTTCTACCCATTCTGTATGTTGTCTATTTGTTCTGTTGATTATTTCTTTTGGCTATATGAAAGCATTTTGATTTAATCAAGTCCTATTCATTTACTTTTGTTGTTTGTGTGATTGCCATTGGGTTTTAGTAATAAATACTTTGCCTAGACCAATATCTAGAAGAGTTTTTCCTACATTTTCTTCTAGAATTCTTAAGGACTTTTTTATTTTTTGTAGTTTTTGGCCGGGGCCAGTTTTGAACCCGTCACCTCTGGTATATGGGGCTGGCGCCCTACTCCTTTGAGCCACAGGTGCTGTCCTTAATGACTTATATTTAAGTCATTTATTTATCTTAAATTAATTTTGGTGAGTGGTAAGATAAGAATACGGTTTCATTCTTCTGCTTGTCTCGATCCAATTTTCCCAGCACCACTTATTGAAGATGGATTTTTTTCCCCAGTGTATATTCTTGTCTGCTTTCTTTATGAACACTTGGCTATATGTGAATGGTTATATATTTGAGTTTTCTATTCTGTTACATTGGTCTATCTCTCCATTTTTGTATGAATGCCATACTGTTTTGGTTAAAAAAGCCTTGTAGGATAGTTTGAAGTCTAATAATGTGATGCTCCAAGATTTGTTCCTTTTGTATATGATTGCCTTGAATATTCAAGCTCTTTTCTGGTTCCAATCAAATCATATAGTTATTTTTTTCTAGGCCTGTGAATATTATGCTAGTATTTTGGTGGGGATTACATTGAATCTGTAAATAACTTTGGGTACTATGGACATTTTAAGAATGTTGATGCTGCCAATCTGTGAACATGATGTGTTTTTCCATTTGTTTGTATCTTCCACAATTTATTTTCTTATTGTCTCATAGTTCTTTTGTAGAGAACTTTTACCTCCTAGGTTAAGTATATTCCTAGGTATTTTATTTTCTTGGTAGCAATTGTATATAGAGTCTTTGATTTGATGTTCAACTTGATGTTCCTGGTGTAGAGAAATGCTACCGATGTAAGTACATTGATTTTGTACCTTGAGACTTTGTTGAATTTAATCAACTCCAGGAATCTCTTGGTGGATTGTTTAGGGTTTTCAAGGTATAAGATCATATCATCAGCAAAAAGCAATAGTTTGACTTCTTATTTCCTGATTGGTATGCCCTCAGTTTCCTTCTCTTGCTTCATTTCTCTTACTAGGACTTCCAGCTCTATGTTGAACAAGTGGTGACACTAGGGATTCTTATCTTCTTCCACTTCTTAGTGGGAATGTACTTCTGTGATATCAGTTGAACATCTCCTTTTTCATTTCTGACTGAATTTAGGAGGGTCTTTATTCTTCTATTTCTGGTTAATCTAGTAGGAGATGTATAGATTTTATCTTTTCAGAGAATTAAGTTTTTGTTTCATCGATATTCTGTATTATTTTCCTGTTTTTGATTCAATAAGGAGATGGATATATTAAAAAAAAAACAGATGGAACGTCTGGAAATGAAAAAGTCATTTAAAGAAACACAAAACATTGTGGAAAGTTTTAGCAATAGACTAGACCAGGAAGACGAAAAAATATCAAAGCTTGAAGATGACCCTTTGGAACTAACTCAATCAAAAGTAATGAACAGAGAATTAAGAGGAATGAGAAAAGTTTATAGTAATTTTAGGATTATAATAAAAGACCAAATGCAGGAATCATAATCATATCTGAGGGCAGAGAAGAAAATGCAAAGGGGTGAAGAACATATTTGAGGGAATATTTGAGGAAAACTTCTTTGTTTGTGCTAGAGATTTAGACATCAAGATACAAGAAGCTTAGTTAACATGTAGGAGAGTCATCCCAAACATGTAATCACCAAGAAGCATAGTCATCAGACTGGCCAAAGCAAATATGAAGGAGGAGCCTATGTGAGCCTTAGGAGAAAATACCAAGTAACTTGCAAAGGAAAACCCATCAAGCTAATTGCAGACTTCTCAAAGGAGATCTTTCATTCCATAAGGTATGGAAGCCCCATCTTCAGTCTTCTTAAAGAGAACAGCTACCCATTCAGATATGTAGAAAGTAGGACAAAGGGGGTGCTGACGCAAGGGAATCGTTCACTTTAGAAAAGCAACCTTCCTCAGAAGAGAGGTGAACAGTACAAGAAAAGGTGTCTCAAAAAGCAAAGAGAATACAGGATACAGATTTTGTATAATTGTTTAATTTTGTATTTCAAATAAAGTTAGCTCTAAAATATTAGTAATTCCTCTTTTCATCTTAATGCTTTTTATGCACAGACACACAACTGGTTAGAAAATATGTTAATGTAAGTTTCTTATCTACTCCCGAATTGAATCACATTCCCCTCCCCCCAATGCAGTCACACATGCCCTTATGTGTGGGAGGCAGAGAGAGATTTAACTAAAACGGAGAAGGTGATTTGACTATAGATGCAGAGATGGGAGAAGATGATTTCAATGGACTCTAGAAGTTGGAAGAGGCAAGGAACAAATTCTATCCTGTAACTTCTGGAAGGAATGAGTCATGCTGACTTTTTGATTTTAGCCTACAAAGACTCATTTTTTGATTTCCAGGAATATGAGAGAGTAAATTTGCAGTGTTTTAAGCTTGTAGTTATATGTCAGAATGGCAGTAAACTAATGCCTGGAAGTGGGATGCTGTAGTAATCACCAAAGTATAAAAGTGGTTTTGAAATTGGATAATGAAATGTCAAAAATAATAAATGATTGATAGAAATATGAGACACATAAGGGAAAGTATAAATATTTTCGAAGGAACTGTTAGTACAATTATATATATAATATATATATATATATCTTCCAAATTAATATGAGGGTACAAATTTTTAGGTTACATTGTTCTGACTTCCAAGATAAATTTCAAGTTGTTATCAGAACTGGGAGAAAAGTGTATCTTTGTTATAAGCCAACAGAAAATTTAACAGAATTGTCTTCAACAGTTGCACCGAAATCGTAACTTGTAAGTGATTAATATGTATATTTAGCTGAGATGATTTCTAAGGAACGCATTAGAGGTGCAGCCTTGTTTATTCTTGCTACTTATAGTTAAAAGTTAAATGTGATAGGAAACAATTATATTGAGGTAATAACTGCTAACCAACAAGAAACTAGGACTTGGTGACAGGGAATTCTCAATTCTCAGGTTATCCAGACGTGGAGAAGATGTTAAATTGAAGACTTACTGTCAGGAACTGGTTTGGCGCTTGAGAAAAAGCCAAGGACATGGTTGAACAACCTTTACTTGTGCTTCAGAAGGATTAAAAGTTCAAATTATTCAGTCACACAGAGGGCTATTGAAGAGATTAGGTGTGTGACTCATAGATTCCTGAGTCAGCTCAGCAGAAGATGCCCTTTGACCCCTGAAGATTCATGTCCATCTCACATGCAAAATACATTTACCCTTCTCCAAAGTTTTAACAATTTTCAACCAATTAAGCATCAGTTCAAATCCAAATCTCATACATGTCTCATCTGCTCAAAATTCCCAAATCTCATCATTTAAATCATCTAAATTAGGCACAGATGAGGCTCTAGATATAGGACATCATATGGCAAGATTCCTCTCCATCTGTGGACTTTGAGGATCATTTTGGACTTCTGACCTTCAGAACTATAAGGGAATGAATTTTTCTGCTTTTAAGCCTCTAACTTTGTAGTAATTTGTTACGTCAGTAACTAGGAGTTAATAGGACAGGTTTCAACTTCTTAAAAATTTTAGTGCTTGTACACTTATTTGGAGACCTTTCTAAACCATAAAAGACATTAGTTTCCTGAGAATTTGTCAAGAAAAGTTAAATTTGTAGATTAGTAGGGAGTCAGTAGAAGCATTCCATACTGTATGATATATTTTCATCTTTTTTGGAATGGTAATCAAAATAATCATGTAACTCTAATCTCACTATATTCTTTAAGGTCAGAAGCCTTTGGCAAGTTACTAGACTTCTCTGAGGCTCAAATTATTAATGCATGAAGGAAGCATAATAATAATATCTAATTTTGGTAAAACTCTAGAGCTCAAATAACATCATTTATAAATTCTAAAATAGTAACAGTATTAATCATTTATTGTTTTTACCTTACTTTACTATGTAAAGTATTCCATTACTTCACCATTTGTTTAAATTGTTGTTGATAAGGAAGGAATAAAGGAAAAAAATATTTATTACAAAATTTACTATTTATATAAAAGTAAAAAGTTGAAATATTTTTTGCATCATTCAAAACTGCTTCAAATTATAATAAATCAAACAAGTTAAAAGCTTATGTAAATGAATAAAAGCTTTTTTTATGTTTGCATGTGAAGTGTTAACAACTAAGGCTAGATTTTGAGGCATTTCACATTTCAATAAAATCTAGTATGACATTCAGACTACATAAAATAATGATTATTTATTTGAGAAAGGAATCACACAAGACCTGCTTTGAATAGTCATCAGTAGGAAAGTATTATACATGTGATATAAAATATCTAAAATATATTTTTACATAGGTAGCCTGAGACTATGAGGCATTTTATGGAATGAAATTGATTGTCATTCCGCATACATACATTTTTTTTTTTACTTTGAAGGAAGTCCCATCATAAATACAAAGGCTATATTTAGTTCATCATGAATATTCATGAGAATGTGTGTTATTAATAAGCTTAGAGCTTTTTGTTTTATACTAAATTTATTCTGAATTTTCTTTACATAAATGTTCAAAATTCAAGCACCCTTTTTATATATTTCCTACCTTAAGGAAAAATGTGTTTTAAGATAAAATTATTTGTTAGCAATTTAGTTTCAATTAAAAACAAATGTACCCCATAAGATGACACGTACAAAACACATTTACACATCCCTATTTTACAACAGACATTTAAAAAGTAAAAAGCATTTGTAGTAAAACATTTATAACTATATCATTTATCATTATTATTAATGTTATTAGTTCAGAAAGAGCCAACATGTTATATGCATGCCTTTACAGAGATGAGAGGAAGACTGTGTCTACGTAAACACACTTCATAGGAGTTTTTAACGTAAACACAAAGAGTCAAAATTTTAAAGGAACGACTTAATTATTTCTTTTTTCATTTTTTTCTTTTTTATTTTTGAGACAGAGTCTCAAGCTATTGCCCTGGGTAGAGTACTATGGCATCATAGCTCACAGCAACCTCCAATTCCCAGGCTTAAGTGATTCTCTTGCCTCAGCCTCCCAAGTAGCTGCCACAACGCCCAGCTATTTTGTGGTTGTAGTTGTCATTGTTGTTTGGCAGGCCTGGGATGGATCTGAATCCACTAGCTGTGGTATATGTGGCTGGTGCTGTAGCCGCTTGAGCTATAGGAGCTGAGCCACAACTTAATTATTTCAACATACTTGGTTTATTTCTGTAATTAACTGCACATTAAAAAAGTGCAAAGTACTAAGATGCTATAAGTATGAAAATGGCACTTATGTTTTCATTTCTTCTTCCCCTTCACTTTTTATTATAAGTGATACACATATTATATACGTATGCATGTATAAATGTATAAAATCAATGTATACCATCCATTTGAGTATTGAATGTGAGATGGAACTGAGATTTAGCAGTATCAGAATAACCCCAGAAACAGAAGCAGAAATCATTAGGAAAATACTATAAATCATATGTGCTTGACTTTATTCCTATGTCAATAGTTAAATATTAATAAATTATTACATAATTTTGAAAAATAAAGCATTTAAACTTCTTTTTGTAAATTATGAAATTGGGGATCTTTCTTGACATTTTTATTAACTATATATACTTTCAACACTACTATATTTTAAGTAACATTAATATTAATGTAATAAAATATCCTACACTTAGTCTTATGATGCCCTCATTTTTATTCACGTTTATACCAGAACATCTGTTTGGTTGACATTTTTAAAGGTGCCTACACTGAAACAGGCCGACAAATGTTATTTGGCACTTCATATAACTAAAAGCAATGAGTCTAAAATGTGTAACAATAAAACAAGGTGATGTTTGCATCATTAAATAAAACTACATAAGTGATATAAACATCATTTACTATGAATGATCTTTAAGTGAAAATGCTTTCTGCCTATCATAGAACTCAGACATAAAAATGATCCATTCTTGATGTACATAACAAAAAGTCATTCTAGAATAAGTGTTTATTATGGTGTGTGATAAGAATCTGACCGAATAAATAAAGGGTTAGAATGTTTTTAAAACAACAACAAAAAAATGGTTTTAATTCCAGCTTTCTATAAAGAGAAGCAACCTGAATACAATCCCATGAAATTCCATTTGCTTTTCCAATGTGTTTGCTGCGCACACTTGGGGAACTGATGCAATCACAGCTCACATTTGTGTTGTGTCTTATGGTCCTCAATACATTTCACATTCATTTCATTTTAACCTCACAGCCATAGCCTAAGGTAGACAGTATATATTTGAACCCCATTTTATAGATAACCCAGAGTCAAGGAGATAGAGTTCCAAAGGTTACTCAGTGAAAGTAAAGCAGAGGTTTGAAGTTGAATTTAAATTTTCTTGAGACAAATTCCTCAAGTCTTGATTTTGAGATAGTTACTATTCAATATTACGATCCATGTACACATAACCATAAGAAAGAAGCAACACCTTTCTATTTAGAATCAGCTTTCTGGAGTACTCTGGATGATGATTATGATAAATAATGCATGGCTCAAAGTTATGCCAAGTTAATAGTCCCACTCTTCTCTGACAATGTGTGAAACAACATTTCAGACATTTTAGACACTTATAGAAGATTCTATGGGTAGGAACCAAAATATCACCTTTATTGCTAATAAAATTGGAGAATGTGGCTTGGGCAAGTGGCAGGTAAGGACTTCCTACCATTGATCCCAGAGTCAGGATGACATAACCTCCTAGTCTCACATAGCCCTGGACCATCTCAAACCTCTCCAGGGGCAGAGCCTTCATGTTTAAATAGATCACATGACCAAGAATATCTGACTTCTGTATTCAAGCAGATCTCAACAAGTAGAGAGGAAGAAGCCAGGTTTCCCAGGCCCACTTTTCCCCAATACTCACAGTTACATTAGTGAGACGGTGGAGAAGGGCATTTAGTAGAGCAACCCTGCCACATGGAAGAAATTGTTGCTGAAAGAAACGTTCCTTCTTGCTATAATCAAGTGTTCAATAATCATGGGGACAGGAAATATGTAGGAATACTATTTAGATTTTCAAAAATGCTTTCAAAGTGTCATAAAGTGTCAGTATTTGCCACAATAGATTAAAGAAAAACAAGGATGGCAATGAAGAAATCCCAGTCTTACATTCAAATAAGACATAGTGGACTTCCCTATTTACACTGGACTCGTGTCCTCATTCACATATTTAAAAATAATCTACAAAGGGGATACATACTTGATTTTTTGTTTCTGCAACTTGGAAGGCTAATCTAAGGAAGGATGTGTGGACCCTACTAAAACAACATAAACGAGCTTTAACCTTAACTGGGGTTAGGTTTAGGTGGGTTGTGTTCTTCCCTTCTCCTCTGCCCTGGGAGGAGGAGAATTATATTCCTTTTTTTTTTTTTTTTTTTTACTTTCGTCTCTAGTTTTAAATCTCTAATAAAATAGTGAGTCTTATACCCTAGTCATTATTTATTTGTAGAATTTTAAACTATAAATTAATTCTTCATCCATTTTGGGGGATAGCACAAATTTTTAGCTACTGGCACAGAGTTTTGCTAGAGCTAGAATTGAAAGTAGTTTAATTTCCTGGCCACCATTTGCATCATTTTGAATGAAGTTATAGCATCAGATAACCTTGTCTCTAAGTGATACCACTCCCCATTGGCTATCATCTCAGTGCTTCTTTGCCCATTTTATTCTATGTATGTACATCCCTTTAAAACAAGTTTTAGGATGTTTCAAGAAATATGTAACTAAATATATTTAAATATATTCAGTGAAAATTAAACTCTTCCAAATTTTATTAATGTCAAATTTACATAAATAAACTGCACAGAGATCCAGTGTGTTTATTTGCATAGAAAAATCAATAATTGGATGCCAATGTGAAAAAATAGAAGGCATACTTCTGGAGATATAGGAAAGGAAATAATAATCCACACTCTATTCAGAATTTTTCCTTCTGACACAGAGAAAGACTCTGACAATTATGATATAATTGAGTATATGGTCTACACACTAGGAGAATCGCATAGAAACTTCCTAGAAATGCAGAATTTGGGGCCCCCATCAGACCTACTGAATTAGCATCTATATTTTAACAAGATCCCTAGGTAGTTCATAAGCACATTAAAATTGAAGAGCATTGCATTAATCCATGAACGCAATTGTTCAAAGAGCATTTGGAGGCCAAAGCATGCTGGGAACAGAAAGAAAGCTTTCAGAAAGAGAAATCATTCATTTTCCCTTATTGCAAACAATCCACACCTGGAAAAGGAGGTCCAGATCTTCTCAATCCTCCTCAAGAAATAAGAAAGTCTGGAGAATAGCAAACTTAAGTTATTGAGGGAGAGAAGGACTCCATGTGTGGAAGGGTGAAAGGATGATTCAGTATGCAAACGTGCACGACAAGCAGGGTGATCAAAGTTGATAGACTCCCGTAAGGCCTGGAGAGCATGTTCACTGATTCCAGTGACTGAGCTGAAGAAATATGTCTGTCCTCTAAGCCAGCAAATGCAGGTTGAGTGTCTGCTGCTCAGACAGCAAACCACCTGTTTGCAGTTTCTAAAGGCTTGCCTCCAAGCCAGGTTCAATCAGGACTGATTGTCAACAAAGTGAGAGGGATACAAAGGCGATGAAGACCAAGGGAGGGAACTGGCCTTGCGTCAAAATTCCCCTCTGCTTCACTTTCCATTTCCAACCATCTTTCCTCTTCATTCTTCCAACGGGGCTTTCATCAATTACTTTTGCTGCCTGCCAGTAGTTTCAGATTATTGAGCTGAACACTGGCCACTCTATTCCTGTGCTCATTGGTATGGATGTTTTCTGGATGTCTTTTGCTTATCTGATGTCTGGCTGACAACTGCCTAGACTCTGCAGCTTATCGTTTTCTGATATTTTTTCAAGTCATCTCAGCTCTTACCGGTCTGTGAATCAGGGTTATTGGTTAGAGGGTACTCCTTGGACCATAACACAGTGACTATAAAAAAAAAAAAAAAGAAAGAAAGAAAGATTTTATATACAAATATACAATAGTAAAGCTATCCTATAAATGACAGACTAAATAAATTCAAGAAGGTCTGATGTCTACTACACATTAAAATTCATGTAAATATGTAAGGGAAGAAAGAAGACTTAGTCATCAATATGGTGGACAACCACCCTTGAAATATCCGTGTGGCCAAAGATAGGGCCCTAGACAGAACATGTCCCTACCCCAGGTGTCTTTTTATTCTCAATTATAAACTAATAACATTGTCTACTTCAAATCTCTCATTATGGTTGAGGAAACTGAGGGACAAGATGAAATCCCTCCCACTATTTAGTAATTTTCCCACAGTTGCTTCTAAAAGGAAAATATATAATTCTTAAGTTTCCATATACTCAATATTTTAACATTCTTTAATGATATTTACTTCAACCCAAATCTCTCTTCTTTTCCATGATATGGGAAGCAGATGGATTGATAAAAATGTACAGGAATCTGCAATATGATTTATTTATAAAAGAGGACATTTATAGATTTGAATTTGTGGGCTAGAAAGGAATAGAACTCAAAGAAGAATTTAAAGAAAAAAGAGAAAGAAAAAATGGCAAATAAAGGGGACTAACATTTACTGGGTACCTATTATGTGTCAGATACAGTGTTGATGCTTTAAAATACAACCAGATAATCAGGTGTTTCTTATAATCTCAGAGATCCTAGCTAACATCTCTCTAAGGCCAGAAAAGAAAAATACACAGATATATAATAGATCCCTTCTAGTTTTAAATTCACTGCCGTATTATTTACACAGCATTTGCATGATGCTTGTTTGTGCCAGCATTAACCTAGTTACTGTCTCCAGCCTCTGCACAAGGAATGAAAGAGTGAGGAGAATGATGGCAGTGTGGATTCATCTGGAGAGTGGTCTCTTCATTGGTCTGGGACCTCCTCCTATCAAGCCAGGAGAGGATGGCTTGTTGAGGATGGTTGTAGGGCATGGCATGAATTCCCTTAAGTGATGTAAGAAGAGCCAGGTCACTGATTCATGCATGAAAACGCTATAGAAGGAGATATCTGTGACTCTTTCTGCGCATCAAGTTTTTCAGCCTGAGGTAGCCCCGGGTGATTGAGGGAAGAAATTTTAATTGGTAAAATTTGGTGTTTTAATATAATGTTGAGTGAGACTGTAATACTATGAAAAGAGAACCACTATTTATTACCTAGTACTGTCTAGAAAAGCATTTGACCTAAAGGAAACAACAAACAAGCGATTGTAGTTACTTTCTGTTAGCACTTACTGAGCCCAATTCACTCTACGCACTAGGTTACTTGGGATATCTTTCCAGGTAATACTACAGTTTTGTCCATCATTACAAGGCCAGTAACATGTTTTCTTCTTGTACAAAGATTGCACTCTTTTCAATAAATTACATCTTTCTGCCTATTTCCTCACTTCACCCCCCATAATAAAACTCTAGTCAAATACTAGCTATCACCATTTACCCACTTGATTTATTTATTTTACTTTATTATCTTTACTGTTAATTTGGGTTTCTATATTTTAATTTTAATTCTACCATATTTTATATTGTAATTCTACCATATTTCCTAAATAATTAAATCATCTCAGCTGAATATAATCTCTGCTTTAAAGCAATTCAACTTTTTGAGGGTCTTGGGAGTCAGTCTCTGTGAAAGGGATATACAGTGAAAGTTGTAACAAATACCACGGATCTTAAGAAGCTAGTGAGTCTAGTAGGAAAGACTTACATATATACGCACCCTTGTATGGTTTTCTTTTTTACAAAATGCAAAGAAACATTTGATATTGGTGTAATAGATGTAAAGAAAGTTTTGGAAGGTGAGAGGAGAGTAGTATCACTGCTTGTTGACTAGAGTTGCACTCTCAAAGGAATTGGGGATGGGGAGCAATAAAAGAAAATTTCCTTTTCTTTAAGAGATGACATTTTGCTCTGTTGCTCTGTGTGGCCCAGGCTGGAGTGCAATGATACTATCATAGTTCACTCTAATAACCGTGAACTCCTGGGCTCAAGCAACACACTTGCTTTGGCCTCCCAAAGAGCTGAGACCACAGACGTGAACCGCCATGCCCAGCCCCCAAATACTCTTTTTATATACAGAGCACAATATACATTTAGCACATAAGCATACACACATATCTCTGTGGTATTTAAAATTTATTGATGGAACAATTAGGAAAAAAAATCTTGAAAGGCTCTTGGGTGCTTGAGGTAAGTATAATAATGAAAATAATTCCGAGAAATACAAACCTAGATTAAGTGCTGAATACAGTCCATAGAATTTTTTGAATTCTTTAAACTTGTAAAAATTTATGTAAAGAGCACAGAGACCATTTATGTATCTCTCACCAAATGTCTTCTAAAGCAGTATCTTACATAATCATAGTATAATGATCAGAACCAGGAAATTAAATTGATACAATACTATTAATTAAACTAAAGACCTTGTTTGAATTCCTTAAGATTCCTTAAGCTATCCTTTTTTGTAGGATCTTCCATTATATGCAAGTATTTTTCTTTAGTCTTCTTCTTAACGTTGAGTGACTTCAAGGAAACTGACTTCCTAGGAAAGAATGAGCAACATCTAGAAACCTTTAGGTTATTACTGGAGAGGTACTATCGGCATCTAGTGGGTAGAGGCTGGGGATACTGTTGGAAGTTCTATAACACAAAGGCAAGCCCCTCCCAACAAAGAAAGATCTAGCCTGTAATATTGATAAAGTAACAGTTAAGATACCCTAAGTTGAAGAGACAGCAAGTGCACAAACTTGAAGGTGTGAAAGGTGAGATAATTAGTTGTCCTTGATAAGAATGCATAGCCAATATATTGGAAGGGGATAGCTCAGCAAGCAATTGATATTTTGGAATTCAAAGACAGCTTGGAAAAAAAAAATTGAGAGCAATGCCAATAAAATTCAGCCTTGTGTATGTAATTGAAATTTCTAGTAGTAGTAGTAATAATTGTTGTTGTTCACCCTTTACTGGAGTGGCTGTCCAGTGTCCAACTTCCCTCCTGATTTGGGGCTCCCCACTACATTGAGTATGTCTGTGACACAGCACGTCTTCTCACACCTCAGAAGCCAGAAAGATCCCTCTCTTGTCCAGTGCTAATGGGGCTCTGCAGCAGCAGTAGCAGCATCCTAGCCACACTATTCTTGCTAAAATACAGTTATTGTGTTTCCAGGAAAGCCCTCCCAGCTGACCTTTTCTGCCACACATTTTTCACGTCCAGTTCTCCAGACTCCCATTAAGGCTGTCATTACATCCAATGCTCATTGCTAAAGAACTGAGCTTGGTCTCTGAGCTTGCAGGCAAGAGCCCTGACTGATGCAGTGAGTCACGTGCTGTTCTATCTCTGCAGTACAATGTTCACTGTGATCCTAGCCTGTTGTGCTGATTTAGAAAAGGGGGGGAGGAGTAGAGGGAGTAAGAAGAAACAGGCTAGGGTAGCTTTGGCAAGACATAGTGAGGTATGAGTTTAAACTAGCACAGGGGAGGAAAAGGAAGAAAACACAGTGTGTTTTTGAAGATATAATTGATAAATTGACATCACTTGGTGATTGCATGTGTGAGGGGAAAAGGTGAAAGAAAGGAGGAGGTTGTCAATGACTCTTGAGATAATAGCATGATAAGAGTAATGGTTCCACTATAGGAGAAATAATATTGTGAGCCAGGTGGAGGTACTTGGGTGGTGCTCCAGAATCAAAAGTAAGAATTTAGAAATAGAAGATCCTTTTTGGAAGTGCTATATTTGAAGTAGCAATAAAATGCTTTTTTATTTGCTTATCATTTATTTTGTGTTGTTCCTTGTGTAATGTTGATTTCTGCCCACTAACAGAATAAAATTTTCAAAAGTTAGTATAGAAAATATTTTTTATCAATTATATTATAGCATTTAAAGTAGTTATATCAAGAGCTTTGACTACATGTGGAGACAGTTCACTAAATGAAGCCATTCTAAGCAGAGTTTCCATCCACATTACAATATTAGGAATATTTTCCAGTTACAAATAGAGGTCAGAACCTGTCTCAGTGTATTTCCAACACACTCATGAAATATAATACAAGGTATAGTACATATAATTTTAAAAAGACATGATATAAGCAGGTGAACAACCTAGATAATTTTTATTTTTCTGATCCCTGAGTTTAGTCCTTAAAAAAAAAAATTATAAACTATGCTTCTTATAATGCAAATTTAATTCATTCAAGCTAAACATTTTCTTTTCACTATGTTACCCTCCCCTAATGATGAGGACATTAATACATAGCAAAGTAAGTGGGAATTAATTGAATAAAAATAAAATATTTGCCAAAATAAATGAAGAACCCACTCTAGTAACGTTATCACCCTAGAGGTAAATCAAAAGAGATCACCTAATTCAATCGAAACCATTGTATGAAAAATTATTTCATGGGAAATTCTGAGAAATTGTTTTGAAGTGCTTAGCTTGCCAGTCCAAGGAGGAAGCTGTAGCTCCAAAAGTTGCAGCTAAGAAAAATATCTATTTCTGATGACGTAAAATATTAACTGTATCTCAATAATTAATATTTTTTGCCTTTCTTACTAAAATGGACCTATGTCGACTGATTTTTTTCCCCTGAAACTTTAGATTTTACCTTAGAAAGTTCTTCCTCAAAGATAACACCTGGGACCAAGTAATTCTCAGCCTCCCAAGAAATCTCAATTAATGCTTTCCTTCTCTAAGTTTATATTCCTTCTTTCTCTTACCCCCTCCATAACACATAGAGATCTTTGTGCAGATTAACCTGAACCAATTGAAATAGGCATCAACCCAAGTCGCCATCATCAGATTTCTATTCCTCCACCTGCTTTTCTCTTAGCTGCTTCTTAATATACAGTGACAGTAGTGGAGCTTCTGAAATGTATGACAACGTTGAAGAAGAGAAACATACTCTTTTGGTCTAACAAAATATCTACTTGATGCCAGGAGCTTAATCTTAAAATACAAAATGAATGACCTAGAGAATCTGAAGTCAATTTGTACGGCAAAGATTAAGCTCTTTCTGGAACTGAGTAGATTTTTTTGTTAGATTCTCTTAACATCCATGAGCATCTTTCTCCATTTCTTTCTACGTCTGACTCCACTGAGAAGCAGATGTGAATGAAACAGAAAATTCTGATAATCCAAGCCAGAGGCCAATCACTAAGGAAAGCAGAAACTTGGTGGGGAATATGAATAAAAGAGAAAAAATGTTCAGGAAACAATGTTGGGAATGTACAAAGAATAGAGTCCAAAGGGAACACTTTCTTTTGGGCATAGAGGTGTCTTCACGGTATCTTCTTTTGTATTTATTTCTTTAATTTAATTTTATTTTATTCTTTTTTTCTTATTCTCTCTCTCTCTCTCTCTCTCTCACACATCTATAATACAGATTCTCTTCTGGGAGACTAGGAGCAAGACTTCAGTATCAGCAGACTTCTCCCAGCAACAAACAGAACAGGCTACATCTTTGCCATGATTTATGAAACTTTTTGTCGGAGTTAAAATATTTGTTTTTTGCTTGAAGAGAAGTGACAATTAAATTTTCTACATTTTTTTGCTTATAACAGAACTATTTCTTATAGACCACATTGGCTAGGGGTGGACCAATTTGTCTCTGCCTGGCATTATGTGACACAGCGTTGGGCTATTCTTTCATCAAATTATGACATAGAACTAAATCTGGTAGTGCACTACTATGACAATGAAGAGCTAATATCAATTACTACTATTTATCATGCATTTATTTAATAAATATTTATAAAGTGCTATTTGTCATAATACTCTCTCAGAGGAAAAATGACAGCGGAAATGAAACTTGGTTCCCTAACCATAGAAGAGCTACACTACAAAGATAGAATTACATGTTTTGTGAATTTACCATGACAATTTTCAAGAGGTATCTCTTAGGAAATGCCAGGGGAAGACAAGTTCTCTAAAGGAGCATATAAAACCACATCTTTAACTGAGTTTTGGAAGAAGATTCAGGACATTTACAAAGAGGGAGTAAATCCATGGAGAGGACTGTAGGACCCACGCAGACACCCAGTCACTGGTGAGAACTTAGAGGCCTTCACCATTGGTGTCACTATAAGAAAGTACCATAGATTAGGTGGCTTATATACAACAGAAATTTATTTCCCACAGTTGTAGAGGTTGGGAGACCATCACCAGGGTACTAGCATGGTTGGGTTTCAATGAGAATTCTTATCTGGCTTGCAGACTGCCAAACCCTGTTGTCACAGGGTGGAAAGAGAGCACAGCAGCTTTTTGGGGCACCTTGTATAAGAGAACTAACCCCATTTATGCAAGCTCCAACCTGTGCCCTAATCACCTCCCCAAAGTCCCATTGCTAATACCATCACATGGAGCATTAAGGTTTCAACATATTAATTTTGGGATGGAGGGGCCACAACAGTCCCAGGCCCTAGGCCAATCATCCAGGATTATAGTAGGTCAGGAAAAGCAGCCTACTTTGATGAATTGTGTTCTAAATGTTAGGATTATTTGAATTTGACCTGAATCTGATGTTCAGGAAAAAAATCCAAGGATATACAGAACATTAAATTCCTTGCCCTTGATGTTTGGTGAGTGGGAAATCCTTGAATATCCCTCTCTCTGTATTGTCAGGGTTAAAGTGAGTATTTCTGAAGAGCCAGAATAAAGAAAGAAAATTTCAATTTCTCAACCATCCAGGAAATAATGGTTAACATTTTCCTTCCTTGTAGAAAAGAGAAGCCCAGAGTAAGGCTTTTCTTAGATAACTTTTAAGTTATACCTAGGAGGTAATGATCTATTTCTAGGTATATGATTTGTTTACAATTCACTTTTAGTTACCATTAACAATGGAGTTAATTTAGATGACAGAGATGAAAACCAAAGAAATCCAGAGCTACAAAAAAACCAAGTAGCACAGCCTCATTTTATTTCTGAAGTCAGTTGGGCCACCATGTCTTAGACTACATACTCTCTAAGAAGTTACTTCTTAGTGCTGGGGAACATTCACAAGTTTTGTGATCATTCATGAAAGAGACCACAGTCCCAAGCTGGAGCCAGCAACGTCCCTTAACACAAAATTTTGCAATTTCGGAATGCTCCTCACTGAATAAATACCCAGAATGACCTGGTTCAGGTCAAGTCAGTGAGAAGTGTGGCAATCCATATATAGCTTCCACAAATAGCCTATAATGATTACTGAAACCCTGTGGTATTTTTAGGTCTCTGAAATGCGTGTCACAGGATTTGTGATGAGGACAGCAATCACATCATGCTTTCTACTAACCCCAAGTTGGCTATTGTGAGCTCCACAGATTTCATAAAAATGCAGCAAAAACTGGCTATTGTCAAGAGGCCCCGGGTAGATACTGGCCTGGTCTATTCTCTGTTATTGACCATGCAGAATGAACACTTCCTAGCCTCTTTGGGGTTTAACGTGGAGAGCCACATGATTAATTTTGGCCAGTGAAATGTGAATGAAAGTTATGTTTGCTTCTTTCTATCTTCTCTGCTGAAGTCTCCCAGTGATGTTCAACTAATGCTCTCTTCCTCCTTCACCCTGAGGTTGAATGCAAAAGGCTCAGACTCTGCAGAGTCACAAAGGGTCTCTCTTGCTCAATAGAGACACCCAAACTACATCAGACTATGATATAAGCATAAAGAAAATTGTGCATGTGTATGTTTATTAAGCCATTGAGATTCAGAGGTTATTTGCCATAGCAACTAGCATTAATTATCCACACTAATACAAGCAACTTTTAAACCTGCTTCCCCAAGGCAGTCTAGCAACATCAGGAATCATGGCTCATCCTTGTCTCAAATCCTTCAGAGCAGATAAAAGATGAGCATTTACATCCACAACAGCTCCCAGTTGTTCTGTCTTTACAACTGAACAGCCTAAGCCTAGCAACATTCTCGTCTCACCTGGCAGGCCACTTTAATAACCATGGTGTATCCCACTAAGCTTAGAAAGTCTCCTCTCATGAATGATGCAAAAATTTTTTCTCAGTTTATGAATTTCCAACTCCCTCTGAATTCTGAGAAAAGGAGAAATTTTTAGACTTGTTTACTATGGAGAAGTGTTTCAAATAGCAAGAATAAAAACCTCAAGACTTTTTCTTTATTCCCCCAGAGGACCAAAAATTAGAAAGATCTAATGGAACTCTATTAAAATATGCTAACCACTGCCTTCAAAGCAGAAAAGATAGTAGAACTGTGATGAATAAGTTTCCTAACCCGTGAGCGCAAAGCAACTAAAAATCACACCCCACTGGTCTCATTCTCTAAGTCTTGGGGTTACTGTGGGACCTTGATTCCCATTTAAGTGCCTGGTTAGACAGAGAAAAAATTAATCAGAACTGGACAGTTAGAACTAAATACATTTTAAAATATGAGTTTTAAATACCCATTGTATAGCATCTTAAACAGCTAGAATTTAGTTAACATTTGATACTTGTGCTGAATAACATTCGTAATCAATGAGCTGGGGTTTTTTTTCCAACTGAATGATAATAAACAAAAATAGTAAGGATGTTTCATGAGCAAAATATATTAATAAAATAACTCAAAAGTATTCATTTTGTAAGTTCCAGATCCAAATTTTGAAAGCCAAAAGTTGACATACTAAGGGTCCTCCACATAGTAACCCAGATGCCACACATAAAGCACTGAGCTAAATAACAGGCACCTGTGTATACATAAGTGCCTAGTAAAAATTAAAGTATTGGTTTGTTTGAATATACATTATATTCATTTTAATTTTTAATAAGACGGCTTCTTCTTTGACTTACTTGACACTATGAATTTCTAGAATATAATTACCTTTGCAACTAATCTTTCTCTACTTTGCAAAGGGTACCAGAAAGGGCCCGTTAGTTGTATATGTATGAAATAATTTCAACTTATTGTTCAGGGAAAGACCTTCAAGTTGTCTAAATTGGAATGGAGATATTAATGGGTTCTATATAGTTTTATGAATTTGAATTTATCTGTAGCCAACAATAATGGTCTAAATTTTTTTCTTTAATAAGCAAATTGGAATGTTAATAACTTTTATCATAGATTGTTTGGAATAATAATTTTTGGAAAACTCCCTTTGTGTTTTTGTTTTACCTTGTTTGTTGAATGAATGTCTCTGTGAACAGAGGGAACTCACACTACACATTGAAAACCTATTGAAGGACCAGCAAAATATGTAGTTGATTTTCCATTTCTCCTGACCTTGCACCTTGAGGAGTTACGATGGATGGAGAGTATAGAGAGAGACATGGTCAACAAACATTGCTCCCAACCACTTAAGTCAGACTGTGACATGATAATAAGTTCCTGTGACATTGAACTCTTCAGACCAGAAAGACTTTTCAATGAGAGTAACCAGGATTGATTTGCTGCAAATTAACTGGGCTTTCAAGAATATCTCAGTAGAATAAGATTCCCTCAATTCATAGGATACGTTTTCAAAGTCATAGTGATTTGATTTTTTAAAGCACATAATTTTATATTGAACCTAAAGTTGATAAAGTCAGACATATCATTCCCCAAATCCTTAAGTAGCAACAATTTATGATCATGACACTTTCTCTGATGCTGATTATAGATTTTTGTGTCCCTTTCTTAATCCTGCCTTGCCTGCAGCAGAGAAAAGGAAAGCAAACTTGAGAATTATCTTTGAAGGCTTAGTTGAGCAAATATGAAATTTTTCCCCTTCAAAATGGCGTCTAAGTGTATTCTAACCCGGGAAGCCCAACACTTCAGCATTCTCTTAGAAGTTCACCAGGCTTATTATGAAGGAATTCCGCTCTTTCATAAGGAGATATTTTTGTAGAGGGAGGCAGTATGGCCACTTAGCTTCTATGCTGACTTCCTTCCACTCCACTGGCTCTCAGAATATTGTAGCCTTTAGCAAAATAGATTTAGCAAGAAATAAGGAAATGCAGTGAGGGGCAAAATCATCAAGGGCAATGAGAACAGTCTTTGAGCTATCATTTATTTTTCCCTCAGACTAAAAATATAAACTTTATCAGGTTGTTCTCACATAAGTTTCCACTCAGCTAGCTAATAGCATGAAAGCGACACGCCAGACCACATCTCTGTGAAACACTGTGATTGCTTATTTCATGTCTGAGTATTTTTCAGCTGCAGAGCTCAATGCATAAAGTGAACCAGTCGACAACCGAAGTCTTATTTGTTGTCATAAGGGAAAATGGAGTGTATTTTCTCTGGATCTTGTCACTTCATTAACTTAGAGCACAATATGGAAGAGATGCTTCACTGTTAAAAATCACGTCATTGTAGTATTGATTCTTAGATAAACCATAATAAAAAGAATTAGCACTCTTTGTCAACTTTCGTTAAGCAGAAGGGATAAAACATTTGGAAGTAAGAGGAGGGAACTGGAAAAATCGTAGAATCAAACAGGCACACATTAGTCTTCCTTTCTAGCCTATACATTGTTTCTGATTTATACATGTTGGGTTTCCCACATTGAAAAAAAAAAAGATTACTTGCTTCAAACATTCCATAAATTCATATAGAACTGACCAGTATTTTAGCCAAGCGACATACGAAATAGAACCCATACATAGCAAGTCACATGACACTAAGTGTCTTTTACTTAAATAGTTTTAGGTCGTCTGTCAACTCAGGCCCAATTTGCAGACTAGTATTTTTTTTGAAAAAGCAATCATTATTCAAAAGCACTTTTAAGGAAAAAAATCTGCTTCAAGGAAGAAGAATTACCAAGAAGTACAGAAAACTTCCTGTTTGGGGCAGTTAAATAATAAATTGCTTGCACACAGAAATGTGGAAGATTTTACGTCCACTGAAGAATCGCGGTTATTAAAATGATCTGTCAATAGACAAAGCAAAGTTTCGGTGATGAATAGCTAACAGCTATACCTTTCCTGCACCGTCAGGAATTTATAATGAGGGGCAGGTACTGGTTTTCTTTTCACTTTTTTCCTAAACGCAAAGGGGGGAGGATTTGAAAACTCTTCAAGATTAGACTTTGTAGAGAATTAGGGTCTAGGTTTAAAATGTTATAGAACATAAATGTTTCATAATGAAATTTGGAGGTAAAGCAGTGATCTCTTCTGCTCATACTGACTTCATAACATCCCTCAACAGTACATAGACAGCAAGCTGGGAAACTTGACACCAGATGTAAACACCCATGGGTCAAGGACAGATTTTTTTTTTTTTTTTTTTTTTTTTTACAAATGATGATTATAAGCACTGAATTTTTTTTGAAAAAGTTCAAAGAACAAAAACAAATTAAAAACCCATTAATATAGAAACGTCTTAAATATGTTAAAATATATCACAACATTAAGATTCAATATTCAAAGAAATATAGTAAGTGTCAGATCCTTATAGAGTATTACCTCAAAGATCATCTTAATCTCACTCATGGCTCCATAATTGTTACCTAAAAAATAATTTATTAGGAAACATGGTTTAATTAATCCTTGTCTGTGTTACCTTCTTCATTTCCTAGCCACTGAGTTTCTGAACAAGTGTAAGTAGGGCCGCTTAACTTTGTGAATTAGCTCTTCTCAAGGTTCTGGACCAAAATTTGACTCTAATCAGATTTACCGTATGCCACTTTCATAGCAGAAGCAAATCATACTGGTCCAACTATGCTCCATCTAAGAACTAGTCTCTTTTTTTCGTTAGAGCCCATTGGCCACAGATGACCAGGAACAGAGCAAATGAGGGCTGAAGAGCTACCTTGGGGGCAATTTAGAAAAATACATGGAGGTGGGATCCTGTATAGGATTTGTCTAGCACTGGCTGATTCCAAGACGAACACAGAAGTGGAGGCCCACTTTTAGAGACAGTTACATTCAAGAAGTAGAACAGTCCTGCAGTTGGGTAGTTCAACAGTCTTTATGTAAGAGGTGGGAGAAATGAACAGGGCTGGGTATGGCGTAAGTAAGAAAGCAGCAGTCATTCTGAAGAAAAATAATTATTAGTAATTTGCAGCAGTGCTAGGGCCTTGCATCTGATTCTGTTGGAAATGCAGTTTTCTCTTGCCTTGTCCCTGATCCATTGGAAAACTGTTGATGTTTCTTTAGGAAGGTATCAGTCTTACCAGCAGTATCGATTTCTTACTTCTACATCTTGTTCCTGCTCCTACGAGGTCCATACTACAAATTTTAGTTTCAGAGTTTATTCAGTGGACCCCAGTAGCTTGTTTCAATTTCCTATTCAATTGAGCGATTGTTCTGATCATTTGTAAAGACCAGGCAGAAACTTCTGAATACCATTTGGCTGGGCTGCAATAGTTTTGAAGGGATCTTCCTCCCACTAACAGTTTTAGGGAACTCTGCTGCTGAATCGTGTCACCTGCCAGGACATCTACTGATTTTAACTGCAGAATATCTTAATTCCTTAACCTTCATCCATTGCCAGCTTTAGGAAATTTCCTCGATTTTCTGCTTTTCTTTTTTTTTTCCCCCTCTATTTGTCTCTTTTTTCCAACCATTAACTGAGCCCAACAGAAAAGGAGAAAAACCCTAAAAAATATTGAAAATTTGGTTTAAAAATAAATGTTTACAAATATCCTGGTGTTTGGCAATTGAGAATTCATGCCATGGGCAACACCAATGAATACTTTATAGCTATTATTATTTGTTTGAGAACATAAGAATGAAACACACTGTATTAACCTGAAATAATCAGCTATGAAAAGAAAATAATTTCCTCTTTGTTTCATAAGTAAGCAAAGAGAGCTTGGGCTTGAAACTTGCTACACCATTAAGAATTTCATACTGGAAAAAAATTATTAAAACTCTTCATGCCCTGATTTAAATCCTCTGTACAAAAGAGATATAATAGTCCTACTCTGTAAGGTAGTTGTTATGTAAAGTGCATATTAGAGCTCATACTACTTTGAGTTTGTTTGTTGCCAAATAAAGGCAATTTCTGAGGATGATGTCATTAAAGGCAAAAATAACAGACCAGCCTTACAATTATTATTAGTAATCTTTCTGGAAAATATAAAGTTTTTAGTTAGATTTTTTGGGTTAATGCTACAGAATAGGAATATATATGATGACCATGATGGGAATAATTCAAATAATTTCTGATGTAATAAATCTAAGGTTTGCTGATATGACTAACAGTGATGTCATAGTGATAACAGGATTCTTAAGCGCCATTGTTAGTTATGCCATTGTTTAAATCATTTAGGAATCTGCAAGTTACATGAGCCTGGAGGCCTTAAAAGTAAGTGCATACTATAAATCAAAGGAATAAAAATAATGGCCTTAGACATTATCAACAAGTAAAATATGACTATTAAATTATCCTATTAACTTTTAAGTAATACTTACATATAAGATGTGTTGTTATTTTGTGTCCCTGAAACATTTGTTTTAACCCATCATTTTAAATGATTCACTTTTGCCTAATGCATTATATAAAAATAAAGGAATATTTTGCCACCCAATGGAACAACAGTTTAAATGAGACCATTTTTAGCTACCTTATTATTTTACTCCAAATATTGTACCGGGTACAAACATGTAAAACATGACTCTCTTGGAAAGATAACAGTGACATTTTTGGGGAGCCTTGCTTATAGCAAGTCCTCAGCACAACTGAACTCCTTCATGGTTGCTTTAAATTTGTTTACACAATTTTCTTATCAGCCAGTGCAACATAGTCCCCAGCCTGGGAACAGAAGCCTTCCATTGTACTGTTTACCTTTATCGAACTCCAGCAAGCACTCTCCACCTCCACATTCTTTAAAATTAACTTTAAATCTTTGCCTGAGGGGATTTTTTCCCTCTTCCAATTTTCCACTTCTGTGGTCTTCTCTTCGCTCCCATGTATTCAGAAATGTGTGCAGCTGATAGGAACACATTTGGAAAGGCAGTGCCAAGGAGGGCCCTCGTCTCCCCTTTTCTAGGTGGCTGCTCTGGTTTCATGTGCTGTGTGGTCTGCTGTGCTGGTGTCTGCCTAATGAGGCAGCAGCAGTCAGCTCATGTTTTAGGTATCTCCACCACAGAGTCTCTCCTTTGTTTTTTAACACGGAGACAGATTGTCAGGGAAATGAAATTTAAATAACAGTCACAAAAACTCTCCAATGTAGATGACATAAAAGGCACTTACTAAAGTAAATCATATCGTGGCAACTTAATGTCTTGCAGTAATGAGAAAATTTGAAGTCATTCCTGGGGACAATAGATCATACAGCTGTGTCCTTAACAGAAGCTTAAGATAAAATGGAAAAAAAAAAAGGCAATATCCATTAATAAAGGAAACAGCTATGAAAATAAAACACACATGAAGGTATACTCCATCACAGATTTGAACAGCTTAAAAATAGTGCTGGAAAAAATGGGAGGCAATTTTAGGCATAAGCAAAATCCTTTTTAAAATTTACAATTCAGTCATCTTCAAAGCCAGCTCCTTGCCCGCCAAAGCCGGCCCACCGTGAGCACATGTGTGGTTTCTAAGACAGGGGAAACTGAACCTGTGAAAAATGGAACTGGAAAATTGCTGCTTTTTGTCATTTCCTTCTGTGGAATAAAGGTGCTTCCACTTATTCATCATCAACAGATGTTTTTAGAAAATAGTTGATCATAACTAAAGAATGGATTTTATCCATTCACAAATAGGGATTCAATTCAAAGACATATTTACACATAATAGACTCAAAAGGGATGTAGTATTAAAGTTGAATGTCAATTTACTAATTCCATTCAAGCATGTGGGAGGATATCAATTTTCTGCTTATTTTTTCCCTCTTATTGCCAATGTAAAATTTGTTGATATGGGAAATCTAGAAAATATGGATAGACCAAAAATGGAATATAAAAATCCACCACAGTTGAGCCTTATAAACGGGCACTGCTAGGTTTCTGATGCACGCTCTGCCGTCTATTTGGGCACACTTTATATTATTTTATGTATCATATTTATGCTAGATATTATATACACCTTACAACATTACTTTTTAATTTCAAAATATTAAGGAGGTAGTGATGGTTTTGTTATGGGGGTAGCCTGCATAACGCTTAAATCAGGGCTTTTAGTGTGCCCCTATCAGAATAGTGTTCACTATAACTGACAGGTAAGTTTTTGTCCCTTATACCCTCTCCTAACCCCTTTCTTGGTTTCCAGTGTTCTTAATAATACCTAATAACTGATAGCTAAATGATGGATACACATGGGCACAAAGAAATGGAACAATGTTATTCTCATAATAGAAAAAATAATGCCCTATCACAAACACAATTTTATACTTTTTTATCAAACAATAAACTATAAATATTTTTTCCTGTAATTCAATATACTTCTAGAACAAAATTTTACAGGCAACACATCTTAACAGCTCATCTCAACCAAGCTTGGGAACCTTAATTTTCGGTGAGGGTGCCAAATCTTATAATAAAAGGAACCTGAATACCATTTAGAAAAGATTTTATCACATTCAAGGTTATTTTTCCTTTTGAGATAGGGCCTATGTATTGGCGGAATGTGTACCTAAGGGATGCATGTGTGTTGTGGTTTGAAGTCCTTCCTTGGCTGACTCCCACTCTGTGTGTCCTTTCCCGGTAAGGCCCCTGTTGATGGCAGTCTCCATCGTTGGCTGCCTTTTCAACTTGGTGCTGATAGTGAACGACAAGTGCCTGTGTTCTAGATTGGATTTGATCTGATGTCCTCGATTTCTGATGTTATAGTGGTTGTGGCAAGGATATCAGTGTTTTGCAGGAGCTTCAGTGACCTTCAGCCTCTTTCTCTGGTCTCCTTCTCACTTAGCTGAGCATTATAGGCACTGTCTCTTCTCTCTCAGGTTCACGTGGTTGTGTTCTTATACCCGGGCACAAGCGCAACTCCGGGGGTGGAGGGGGGGACAGAAGAGAGATTCTGAGTCTTCTAGACTCTCCTGCCTACACACACAATTTCCCCAAACTCTACTGGGAAGTATACTTAGGAACACCAGCCTTCAGAAATTTTAAAGTAATTAGCAAGAACAATTCATTCTGTTTTTTGTTTGTTTGTTTATTTTTTAAATCACCACAGTTTAGTGGTTAATTTTATGTGTCAATCAACTTGTCTGGGACACAATGCCCAGATATTTGGTCCAACATCATTCTGGATGTTTTAGTGAAAGCGTTTTCTGGGTGAGATTGACATTTAAATCACTGGACTTTGAGTAAAGCAGATTGCTCTCCATAATGCGAGTGGGCCTCATCTAAGCAGTTGGAGGCCTTAATACAACAAAAGGCAGAACCCCTAAACAAAAGGTGATGCTGAAGCACATATTCTTTGGACTCACCTGTAACTTTTTCCTGGTTCTCTGGTCTGACAACTTACTATATAGAGATTTAAAGCTCCCCCTCCCACTATCCTGTAAGACTGTGCCAATTCCTTAAAAAACAAACAAAACAAAACAAAAAATCATCTTTCTCTTTCTCTTTCCCTCACTCCTGCTCTCTCTCTCCCCCTAACACACACACACACACACACACACGTTTGTTCTATTTCTCTGGAGAACCCTAATAGATTGCCCTAAACAATTTTTAGAGATTTTTTTTACCCTCACCCCCACCTCCTACTAAAAGAACGACCCTGAGACTCTCCTGAAAGTATTGGGAGGTGGACCCTAACGTGAGGAGTTTAGGTCAGGAGGCCGCTGCCCTTATGATGGATTAATGCTCGTTATACAAGTGCTTGAGGCTGCAAGTTCAGCCTCTTACTCTCTCCTTCACTCTCTTGCCCTTCTGCCGTCCGTGGGATGATGTGGCTAAAGGCTGCCATCAGATGTCAGAATGACCTTAATATTGGACATCCAGGTCTCCCGAACTGAGAAATAAATAAATAAATAAATCCTCAGTCTTATGTATTCTATTATAGAGATACAAAATCGGCTAAAACATTAGCTATTAAGTCCTTTGTTCAATCTGACATTCAACTCCTTACAGATCCAGAACCAACCTTGCCCCCTGTATGATAGATACTTTGTACACATTGTACACACTGCCTGGGATCCTCTTCTCTCACGAGTCTAACCAACTTGTTACATTTTAAAACTCTCAGCTCTAATGCTATCATCTCTGTAACACTGAATTTGACACCCCTAGGCTTTAGGTCCTTCTTTCTCCTCTGCTGCACTTGGCACACACATCATTAAAGCAATTGTCTTACTTAGTTACAACTGCTTACTTAAAGTGCCCCTCTGCGTAGGCTATCATTCCTCAAGGGCATAGGCAGTGTCTTATTCATTATATAATGTCATTAGCACAGGAAGAAGCCAGGAGTACAGTTCCTTACAGAATCAAGTCTACTTACTGCCTCTGTTAACCAATGAATCAAGCACCCAGATTCAAGCTGATGCGCAAAATTTTTACTTCTGGCCCAAGCTCCGTATTGACTGGGGTTGGGATAAGCCTCATAAGCACTCCACAGTTTATCTCACCAGCGTTTCCCTGAATGTGGCAGAACTTTATTCTTTCTTATTCTCCACCAGCACATCTAAGTGCTTCTTCCTACTATAACTACTTTTTATATTTATGCCTCTCTCATGTGTTCTGAATCCCTTAAAGAATTTTCTTCCTTGATTCCTGCCCTGGGTTCCTTCCGCTTTTTGTCAAATTTCATTTGGGGTTGCTAAACTTTTCCTTTGGCCTGATTTTTCTTCAAATGGAGTAGAGAAATTTTATATCTCTGAGAATAAATAAAACATTGAAGGAAAGGAATATTGCTTCATCCTCCAGGTCAAATAGTAATAAGACACTTAACTTATTTACATTGTGGGGGACAATCTTTTCATAGCATAACCCCTGGGTTCATACAGAGAGCGACGTTTTTCTTTCACAGAGTCCTTATTTAAAGCCTGTGTCTTTTATTTATGTTGATATACATCCAGAAAGAGGAGAGAAAATTTTATGTGCAAGAAGGTGCTTGTTACAGATGGTGGAAAAAACCCTAAATTCTGCCCAAGTTGCGTCCTCACTAGGACACTCCCTCCTGTCTAGCACGGCGATGACACTTATTACAAACATGTAAGTGTCTTTTCAAATGACCCCAAACTTAACAAATGAGTGCTAATCTTTACTAAAGCATGTTAGACAGAATAAGGCCAGGAACCAATTGAAAAATGATTGTGAGAACTGGAAGTTGCCAAGTAAAAATAAAGTTTAGGCCCCTTCTCAAAGTTTTGCTTTAAAAAGTAAGAAAGGAAGGGGGAGGGAGGAAAGAAGGAAGGAAGGAAACAGCATTTGGAAGGGGATGTGAGGTCAAAAGTTATTCACTTTCATTTTTTTGTTTTTTGAGACAGAAAAGACAGACACGTTAATGTGCTAAAGAAAAGGTCTTTGTGGAGAGAAGAAAGGTCTGGGAAGAAAGGGCACAAACTATGAAGCAATGTTGCTAAAAAGGATGAAGGAAATATAATCCTGCACAAATGTGAAGGGATTCATTTCACCGAACAGAGAGGCTTCTGTGTGCAGAGTGAGCGGAATGTGAAAATGGACACAGAGGCAGTAAAGTTTATAGCAGAGGATCAGTACTTAAACATTGTATCTGAGATCTTTTCTCTATGTAGACGTTTATGTGTGTATGTTTATCTGTTTGCCAAGACTTGTACAAACTTCCTTAATATTTTGTGGCACTCTATCAGAACAATTTAAGCTCTCTCTCTTTCTTGCTTTCTCTTTTAAAGTTATTTATTAATTTTATTCCTTGTTCCATATTTGTTTACTTACTCCTTCTGGCACTTACCTAAGTATCTTTGATGTGTGGTATTTATCCAACCAACAATGCATTATTTTTCACCCCTTGTATGTAAAGACACATTGAGGAATGTGTCAATGTACAAAATAGAAAAAAAAAAAAAAACATGATGTTCCTGCTCTCGAGGATTTTCTATTCTAATATAAGAAGAGGAATGAAGAGAAAAAAACATAATGAAATAAGTAAATAAAGCATGTAGCTTAGTTGCTCATAAATGCTATGAAGGGAAAGGAAATCAGGGAATAAGAATGGGAAGAGGCCAGGAAAGGTGAGGTTGGAATTATGAAGGGGGTAGTCAGGAAGTCTCTCTGAGAAAGTGACATTTAAACAAGTACCTGAAAGCCAGATCATATCTTTTCTCTGATGTAAGCCTTCAAGGAGCTTCCCTTATCACCCAGAGGAAAAAATCAGGGACCCTTAGAACGTCCTAAAAAGCCCTCCACACCTGCTCCCCTCTCCTCAGTAACCTCATGTACTCTTACCCCTCTAAAAAGCAACCTGCACTTACGACAGGCCAGCACCTCCAGCCTGAGAGGCTCTGCACTCACTCCTCCTTCAGCTAGGATCCAATTTCCCTAGATTTCACAATGGTTCACCTCCTTATCTCTGTCTATTCTATAAGTAGCTATCACTTTCCCAACAAGACTTTCCCTGAGCATGTATTTAAAATGTTATAATCTCCTCTACCCACTGATATCTGCGGAATCTTTCTTTCCTGCTTAATTTTATTACATAAGATACATCACTTTCCAAAATGCTATAAAAATCTCTCACTTTGTTTATATCTCTTTCCCCAACCACTAACCCCACCATGTATTAGAAGGCAAACTCTCCAGGGACAGAACTTTTTCTCTTCTTTATTTAGTAACGGATGTGTTCACAGACCACTCACCTCTTCCCCGCGCTACTTTGACAACTGTATTCAAGGTAGGTTTTGAATAAATATTTGATAAATACACAAGCACAGGGACAAACCTTGAAATATCTGGAAGGCAGATGTCCCAGGGAGAGGACCTGAGGAAGAGAGAGGCAGCAAAGAGGCTGTGTGGCTGGAAACGGTGATCCAGAGGAATATGGACGGCAGGCGATCCTGCACTGCTTTCCTGACCACTATGAAGAATCTTGTTTTACTGGGTGTTGTGTGAAATTTTGAAATAATTTTAGCAAATTGACTATAATGGGCTAAGGACTGAAACTGGAAGAGCTCAGCAGCAAACCAAAAGGTATGATAAAAAGGCTTAGCTTGTTATCCAACATTTAGTGTCCCTCTGTATTTGGGTATTTTAATCAGCATAAATGTTATTATTGTACTACACAGCTCCGTCTTTTCCTTACCTTTTCTTTTTTTCACTTAGCTGTAAGTTTACACAACTCATCCACGTTGATGTGGTCACCTAGTTACTTGTTTCTAATTGTTGAGTATTATTTTACTGCCAGCATCTAAGTCTTCTTTTTTAGCATGAACTAGAGACAAGGTTAGAGTTGGGATTTGTGTGTCGGAGGGGCATTGGTTGAGTAAGGATGAGAAATAATTTACTGAGGCGTGCAGGGAGCCAGGCCCCACATGACTGTGAGTGTCCCCAGTGCTTGGTAGTGAGGAGAAAACGAGGAAAATAAAGATAAACAATAGAAACAGAGTAGAATTTGTAGAGTGGGCCGAGGGTCAACGCCCTTCGTGAGAGAGACAGTGAAGACCTTGAATTCTGAATGTACTTGGTTTTTATTATTTCTCTTGATCAGTTAATGGGTGTTTGCAACAACAACAACATCAACATACATCACCTCTGTGATTTCTCCTGCCCTAATTCTGGATTACCCACCCAATAACCCTTTGGCTATTTTTATTACTTTTACTTCTTAAGATACTTATCAACCACAAGTAGGATTATAGAAAACAAAGGGAATTGGAGCATGGACCGAAGCTAGACGCCACCCAGCTAATCTTTTGTTTCCTACAGGGTAGGTTAGTTGATGCCTTACTCCTCTTCAGGAGCTGGGAGGAACAAAGCTGAATACTCTTTATCTCACACACATAAAAACTAAGCCTAAGAATACGGGGAGGGGGGAGGGAGAGGGGAGGAGGAAATGGGTGGAGGGAGGAGGATTGGAGGGATCACTTCTGAGGTTTATCTTACAAGGGTACAAGTGAATCTAAGAGTAGAATGTGAACGTTTTAAAACAATAACTAAGAAAATGACGTGAAGGCTATGTTAACCATTTTGATGGAAGTGTTTTGGATTGTGTGTGAAAACCCCACACTGTACCCCAGAAGTGCATTAATGTACATAGTTACCATTCAATTAAAAAAACAAACAACAACAACAAAAACCTAATCTTTCTTGCTTAATGAGTCAGCTTCACTCATGTGTTGTCTTCAAATGGCTTCTCAAGCCCTTTCAGGCCCCAGCCAGGCCCCTGTGGACCTTTTTCCTGGGGTCCTTTCTGACTCCAGCTAGGCCCTTGCAGACCTTTTCGTGAAGTCTTTTGATGTTTGTGCCAAGCTGTCTCATGAAACCCCCAGTATAGTGTGTTCTTTTTGGAGGCTCATGTCCTCTCCCATTCTCCTGCACACCTGACCCTGATCACACAACCTTTCATACAATCATTCCAGTGTTATATCTGTCTAACTCTATTCCCATAACCCTAATTTCTCAAAAGTTCACCCACAGAGGATAATTGAATAGGATGGTCAAAACAGCGAAGTGATGAATTAGATTAATCCATGTTGAAATTTACCAGATAGAGAGACAGTAGAGGTAAGGTAAGACCAGAGAAAAACTAGTAAGAAAGAGGCCAAAATGATAAGGGTTCATACGAATATTGAGTCTAAGACGAAAAAGAATATCACCACTAACAGGATAGCATTCACTGAATACTTTTAATATGTAAGACACTGTGCTAAGGATTGAGGAAAGGATGGGTACGTTTGCCTTGATGAAGGGGCCAATGTATTTGGAGAGCAAGGAGAAATCAAATATATTTGGAGAATGAAGAGAAATCAAGACATTTGTTCCTGCACAGAAATAAGTAAAGCTATTTAATAGAAAAGAAAAAAAAATGAAAAAAAAATTAGAAGTTTTGTATGTGGTATTCAAATATATTGCTATTTCATTCTCCAGAAGTAAATACTTTCAAGATGATGACAAGCGTAGCAAATGTCTTAGAAACTACCAGTAGGATGATAGAGAATCTAGAACATGGTTATTGACGTCCTCCAAGATGATGCCCAGCATGTGGTGGCTACACCTGCTATGGGGAGATAGGGTGATGCCATCTCAATCAACCTCATGTCCCCTGATATGTAGGACAGTGGGGAATAAGACCATGAGAGAAGCAATGCTACTAGAAGTGTTTTGAGATTTGTACACTATTTTTTTTTTTTTTTTTTTAGAGACAGAGTCTTACTTTGTCACCCTCGGTAGAGTGCTGTGGCATCACAGCTCAGAAACCTCCAGCTCTTGGGCTTAGGTGATTCTGTTGCCTCCGCCTCCTAAGTAGTTGGGACTACAGTGCCCATCACAACATCTGGCTATTTTTTTTATTGCAGTTTGGCCAGGGCCAGGTTCGAATCCACCACCCTCAGTAAATGGGGCCAATGTCCTACCCACTGAGCCACAGGCACTGCTTGAGATTTGTGCATTAATTTTAAGTAGAGTTGAAAGGGCTTTCCAATCCAAGACATCAGATTTAAGGCAATGCAGAGAAGGAAATGCAAGTGAAGTATAAGGCAGTTTGTTGTCAGTGGCCCAGGAAGTTCCAAATGGTATGGTCACATGGGGTGTCCAACCAGCAGTCCGTGGGCCACACGCAGATTATATGGGGCTGATTTTGTGTCTCCCTGGTGGTATATGTCACAATAATTACTCACAGACCACTTTTTGCTCATCAGATTTTGTTAGTGTTTGTGTAGTTGATGTGTGGTCCAGAATAACTCTTCTTCTTCTCATGTGGCTCAAAAAAGCAAAAGGGTTGACACCCCTGCTGGGAAGCACAGAATCCCAGATTGATCAGAAAAGGAAAGAAAGGGCTGACAAAAGGTGCTTGCGCGTAGGCAGAGCAATATGCACTCATTGATTTCATAGTTCTAAATGAAATACTGGCCAATTTGCCTAGTTAATTAAATGATTAATTTGGAATAAAGCATATTGCTGGGGAGCCTGACACAGCTACACACAATCCCTTTCTCCTTCTCCCTCTCCTCTACTCCTAAGGCAAAGACACAAAAGATCTGGCTGGCCTCAACCCCCAGGAATTCACCAAAAGACCCTAACTTTCCAGACAACTTGGAGAATTTTCCCACTCCCTACAGCCCCATATAAAAGGGGTCTCTAAATCCTTGGGCGCTGAGGCCACCTTTGTACTAGTGGGTGGGGCACCCTCCCCTTCCTTTTTTTTTTTTTTTTAATTGTTTCCTTTTCATTGAAGATACAAAGAGTTAGGTTACATTGTTTGCATTTGTTAGGTAAAGTCCCTCTTATAATGGTATTCCATCCACAAGAGCTGCACATACACAGTAACCCCACGTCCCACTCCCTCCTCCCCACACCTACTTCCTTGTTCCAACCCCCAACTTGAATTGATTTAAGTTTTTCTCTTATGAGGGTGGCTTCATATTAGAATTGAGTACATTGGATTCTTCTCCTTTCTCATGATACTTTACTAAGAAAAATGTGTTCCAACTCTATCTGGATTGATACAAAAGATATAAAGTTTCCACCTTTTTTAATGGCTGAATAGTATTCCATAGTATACATATACCACAGCCTTTTAATCCATTCCTGGACTGGTGGGCATTTAGGTTGCTTCTACATTTTGGCGATTGTAAATTGAGCTGCAATAAATAGTCTAGTGTAAATGTCCTTACGGTAAAATGATTTTTTTTTCTTCTGGGTAGATGCCCAGTAATGAGATTACAATATCAAATGGGAAGTCTAATTTGAGTTCTTGGAGGATTCATACTTCTACCCTCTCCTTTCAATAAACCTGGCCTGGACACTCCTCTGCCACCTTATCTCTGGGAGCCACTCCTTACACCTTTCATATGGTGCTGAAAGGCCAGGTACTGGTCACTGATGGGAGGCTGGCTGACCATCTCCCTAGTCACCCCAGTTTTCTGAGAATCTAGTCCAGTTGTACGCAGCTCCGACTCCACTGACTTGCCTGCTGGAGAGTCCCAGAGGATTTCACCCCAACCATTCAGAAGAGAGTAAGTTCTCTAAATAGCTTCCACCAGAACCCCCGGGCTCACTCTTTGTCTTACTCCCTGCCTCTATGTCTCCACGTCCCACTGCTGCGCTTCTTCATTTGCTCACACCTAATTAGAGGGTTCTGTCCTAGCTCTGTGCTCTCTTCTAGGGTCCAGGATCTCAAAGCCCAACCCTGGACCCTCTTTTAAACTTTTAAGGTCTCATGGATTTTAAGTTCTCTGAGAAAACTGGGGACCCCTAACCTTCTCAGTGTTTCATACCTGTTTCTTGGGAACAAGGGGTACCTTCTTTTCCATCCCATTAGGGGAACATCTGAGACATGGGAGCTGGTCCTTTTACCTCCCTCAATAGAAACACCCCAGGGGTGTCTCCTCCATCTTCAATACAAATTAGAAAATGGGACCTTTAATTCCTACATCTTAAAGAACTTAAATAATTTCTTCCTAATAAAAAATGGCTGATGGAACAAAGACCCCTACCTTCAGGCCTTCCTCTCCTCTGCTCTTACCCCTCCCTATGCAAATCATTGATCCAACCCCTCCCTTTCTATCTTCCCCAGTTTTCCTCCCTGTCTTCCCTCCTGTAGGGATTTCTCCAGCTCCTACCAATCCTCTACCTCTTAATCTGTGCCTGGAGTTCAAGGCCCTTCCTTCTCCCCTATCCCATAGATCCTGGATTTCTCAACTCTTCCTCCCCCCACTCAACAGCTGTGTGCCCTCTCCCTAGTACAGACACAGAGTCAGGAGGCTGCAGGTCCAGTGGCTCCCTGGCTCCTGCACATCTTGCAGCCCCTCACATCTCCTGCAGCAGAGGCACGGAAGCCACAGGCTCCCTAGGCCACTGTGGTCACAGGCACCCAGCGCACAGGCTCGGGCAGGGCAGGAAGAGCTCACAGACCAAGCAGCTGCCTCACCCACCCCACCTTTCGTGGCTTTGCTCTGGCCCAGCCGCTGGCTCCTGCTGCTGGTGGGGCTTCCCTCTTCCCCCCACATGGGCTTCCCTACCCCAGCTGCCTGCTCCAAATGGAGAGAGGATAGGGGAAAAAGAGAAAAGAGGACCGACACCAGCCAGAAAGCAGAAAAGGTTTCCAACAGTGACTGCCAATTTAAAACTCTGGAGATGGTTACTCGATAGGCCCAAGTGAGAAGACCCCCCTCTTTTACAGAACAGAACCCTGTCCACCACTACAATGCTGAGTCCCTAAAATAAAATGCTCCAAGGCATCTTTTGCTAGAACCCCAGAATCATGTCTTCTCCAAAGGAGAAAGGCACTAGAAGGGAGAGAATAACGGCCTGAAAACAGGAGACGATATTCACTGCCTGGAACCAGTGGTCTCCGAAATCGACATGGGAATGGCTTTCAACTTAGCAGTGTGCCTGACTAGAAAATGGGCTCAATTTGTTATACCAGGATGGCCTTGAGTGACTTATTCTCCAACACAGGTAATTAAATTAGTTTACATAATATCAAAGCCATATCCTCTAGTCTTCCTTAATTTTAAAAACCTCTATTTCTCTCTCCTATCTTCATCATTAAAATAAAAAAATAAAATACAGACTCTCTGTTATGTATTCCACAGTTTCTCAGTTCTCTAGAAGATAAAATTATCTCGCTCATGCTTTGATTACTTTACAGTTGTCCCATCCCCAACCATCTTAGCAGCTTGGATCTTACCGTGACTGAGGAAAGGATACCTGCTTTCTTACAGGACACCTGCTGTTTCTGTAGGAACAAGTCGGGTCTGTCCGAGAGGGCAACACCTGGCTCCAGGAACAAGCCACCCACTTCTACTCTCTAAATGAGGGATCCTGGTTCAACAGCGCACAAGACTCTGAGCTTAACCCTCTTGGGCCCCTTTACTGCACTCCTCCTGTTATTAACCATTGCCGCTTGTGTCATACAATCCTATCCTCATTTATGCAAGACAGAATAAAAAATATGTCAGGCACAGTTCTGCCCAATTTCTACCACTCCCAAACCCTCTCCAAAGGTACCATAAACACACACGGTCCTACCAAAACACAATTCTCTCCACTGAGGACAACTATGACCCTATCTAGCCAGAAGGAATTTTGGAAGACAGACCATCATCCCCAGCACCCCTTTTTAACAAGAGTCGGGAATGTTGGGGGAGCCTAATGCAGCAGCCACACATAAACCATCCCCCCTCCTTCTCCTCTCTTCCTAAGACAGAGGCACAAAGGATCTGACTCGCTCTAATCCCCAGAAGTTTGTGCCAAAGACCTATAGCTCCATGGTTCTCTAATTGTCCCCTGTGCACAGATGCCACTATTGCATGGTTTAGGCAGGCTACCTCCCCTTTCAATAAACCTGGCCTGAACATCTGCACTGCAGCCTCATCTCTGGGCTCCGTCATTTACACCTTTCTCATATTCAATTAGAGCAGTGTTTTACTGCCTGATTACTAACAAATGCAGCAAGTGTGCCTTTGTGGTGGGGGTAGGAGAGCCAGTTTGACTCAACTCTTGTGCTGTTCTTCCCTTGTGCCCATATACACAAATTAATAAGTAAAAATAAAAATCATTGTAGATTGTGTTGTCATGTTGACGATTTCATCATCAAAAATATGATGAAATATCATCCAATAGCTATGTGAAATTCCCTCTCATTTTCCCTCTCCTTATTAGAGCACAAAATAAATTGAATTAGATAAATCTAACTCCTAACTTTAAATCATTTTAGCTTTTTTTTTTTTTTAAAGTTGGGCCTTTGGCAGAAAATGTTCAAAGTGAATAACTTTCTTTTTATCTTCATATTATTTGATACACACAGAAACCATTAATAGGTCTGAATTTTAAGTACATCACACAGGAGTTATTTTCACACTTTGATATTTGCATATTATCCTAAAAATAAAATAAGCCACATTAGAGCAGTTCATACTTTGGGGATCTCAGTGTGCTTAATAGTCAAGTGAGTTTGTTTTTTAAAGTTAAAAAAAATACATACCAATTATTTAACTTCTATATGTGCCACTTGCTCAGTTGCCCGGAGCACATGTCAGATGCAGGAGTTGTAGGCTGCTCTGTGTCTGAGCTCCTGCCTCTCCTGGTCTCCACTCCCACTTGCCAATGTTGACATTCATTTGGAAATAAAATTTGGTCCAACCACTAAGTATGTTATAAATCTCCCATAGAATTGACTACAGGTAAGAACTAGATTATATTGATAGGGTTCAAGGCAGACTACTCCAAAATATTCTGACTTAATATTTGAGAAAACAGAAGGACACTCTCGCTCTCCTCTCCTGAAGTCGGTTCAGTGAACCTCATTCCTGGGGTGTCTTCCCTATTTCTGGAGGAAAGGTAGTCCTTACCTCCAAAGATACCATGACCTGGAGAAGAAGATGACGGGCAGGCCTTGCTAAGTTCCCCCCTCTTTATTACCATTAGATCATACACCTCTGTCTGATCATACTTTTAACTATTCTCACTTTATCATACTTAAGTATGAAAAGGTGTTCATTTCTGAAGTTTCTCGTGTCCCATCAAATAAATTTGCATGTTTTTTGGTGGGGGGAGTTGTGTTTTGTGTTTGTTTGTTTTTGCTTAACTTTGTTATAGGGGCCTCAGCTGTGAACTTGGTGAGTAGTGAGGGAAGAGATCTTTCCTCCCCTGGAAGGTCCTTAGAGGCTGTAAACCCAGCAGGTAGTCCCCATTTTTCCAAAATTCTAGTAGCAAGTATGGTCATAGGTAACTTCTAAGGTATGAAATCATTTCAATCACTAAAGAATTGTTATAGAGAATCCTTTACTAACAAAAGCATCCAACAGCTTAGAGACCCAAACTGAATAGCTGGGCACAAGCCTAACAGTCAGCCCTTCATTCGACAGTGTCATTGAGCTGCTGCAGGGACAAAGACAAAATGAGCATGAATTTCACTTGGAGGAACTTCCAATCTTTTGCAGAGGACAGATGCATAATCAAGTACTTTACAATAATTAATAAACGTAACTCCTCAGTTGTAGCTGATGCGTCTGGAAGATCCACCTTATTGTCAATCACTTTCGAATAGAAAGAAATAGGAATACATAATACAAAACCCTTTCTTTGCTACTTCACGTGGGAAGTCTTCAGTTCCTTTAGGGTCTTTTTCAAATGTCTATCAGGCCTCTTTTCCCTTCCAGGCGTTTCCCTCACCCTCTCTGCCTGTCTTGCCCTGGGTGATTCTACCTTTCTGTACCTTCTGGCAAGGCCCTGGCTCCTGCCGGGGAGGACAGCAACAGATCCTTATGGGCCTTCAGACAATGAAGCGAGAGCCCTTCAGACTCTTCAGAATGGAGAGCAACCAGATAAACCTTTCTCTGTGAGCATAACTTGCCACCAAAATTCCCCCATAGTATCCCCTAAGTATTTTTACATAATACTGTTCCAATACTAACTGGCAAATTCTGGCAGTGTGGGAAAATGCTTCAGCTCATGGCTACTGGAGCCAGGATGCCTGGTTTGAAACACTGCTTTGACAGTATGTGACAGCTTTCTCTTCCACATCATATTATTTGGGTATAATATTAACATATTTAACAAGCAGGGGGGAGGGAGTAGTTAGGGGAGTTAACCACAGAAAGTTTAAAGGAAACTGAAAACCTCACCAGGTCCTAGGAAGACCAGTGGGCAACTCTGGAGACACAGGGGTACCAGGCACATGGGCTTTGTGCTAATCCTCTGCTTCAGCTCTCAGATCTCCTTTTATCTGGAAGGAATTCCTACTGTTCTGGTCTCCAAAAGAAACCCGCTAGCTGTGGCCCATCTCAGGAAATTGAGCTTAGTGGGTTAATGTAATGTAGCCTTTCCCAATTACATTGAGGCGGAGAAGTGACTCTCCCTCTCCTGCAGCTCAGTTTTTCTCACCAGGTGGGCAGTTCTTTTTCCATGATGGGGCCTGACTGGCTCCAAGAGCTCAGGTGCTCAGCCTCTGACCTTTCATCTCTGAGTAGCCCTGGCATTCCTCACATTTTCTGCTTCTCTGACACTTATATTTGGAGAATTTGCTGTTGATAGGATTGCTTTACTGGCTGAAATTTCACCAACCATGTTCTATTTCAGCCCTGTGGTTCCCCAAGTTGTAGCCCTGTGCCTGCAGCTCCCCCTCTGAGGGTACTTAACTCACCCATCACTCTCCTTGGCCTTGGAAATCTAAGGTCAGCCTCACCACTACTGCACTGCCCCTGGTTCCACCCCGTTAATGGGAATAATTTTCCATAAATCTATTAAAAGAGGGCTGAAGAGAAGAGAAATGGGCTGTCTGCCTTGCCTCCTCTGGCAGGGTGAACGTTTTTAAGGTCAGAACCACATCCTCTCTCTCCCGACAACTATTTCTTTGATCTTTCTTAAGTTTTAGAGTCCTTATTCAATTATTGCTTCCATAGGGTGAGGGAATATTCATTCACAATATGACCCTTAGCTAAACACCTTGGATCCCTACAAAAGATGGCAAGTAGGTACTTAAAAACAAAAAACAAAAAAAAAAAACTTATCATCTAGGGGAACTATTACACAAAAAAGAGTTTTCCCAATTGAGTAGCATTATCTGTGAGATCACAAGGAGGGCAATAAAGAAAGTTATACGTCTAGAAAGAGTAATCTTTGTAGACTTAGAAGCCAATATTTAAAAAAATTTATCCCTAATGGCTCTTCAATAGAAAAAATTGCAGTGGGACATAATTTAAAGAATTTAGTCTTAAATGAACAGAAATTAGCATAAAACCTCATTTACTAGCTACTGGCCTTGAATTATTTACCATCTCCGCAATTTCATTTTCTCTTCTATAAAATGGGTATAGTAATTCCTATTTCATATCATTTTAACATAATGAGATGAGAAAATATATAAAGCATTTAATGGGGTGAGTTGATTACCAGGATAAACAACAACAAAATCCCTCTATTTATCACTACGTTGAATTTATATTAGAATATTTAATTTTCAGGAGTCATGGGGGAATTTCTTGCAAGTTAAAAAAATCCAATTTATTTACCTTTCATAAGTATTTAAATATAGTTTTCAAAAGGAATCCAATGATTGAAGGATCTCACTTAAAGGAATTATATAATTTATTTAGCACCTACTTTCAAAATAATTACAAAAAATACACATTATTCCTATAGGTGCATGGTGAGAATCCACCGACACTATTTGTGCCATACTCACATCTATGATAAATGCTTTATTCTCTTTGTCACCGAAGACTCTACCTCCAAGAGGCTGTCTGTTTTTGCCGATCACGGAAGTGTTGCAGTTAGTAATTGAGATTATTAAATATGTTTACTGCTGATGCAGTGCCACAGCTGAAATGTGCTTGCTTTCCTCTGCTGAAAATTGATGGGATATTGAATCTGATTTCAATTCTACAGTGGATGTCAGCAACACTTCAACATGCGAAGCGAAGAAAACAGGAACAGTTGATAAATGTCCTTTCTGCATCAGTCTCAGAAAATAAGAGAGAATCAAATGTCTGCAGTAACATATGCTTCAGTCTCCGCCGGAGTCTCTGCACTGAAACCCTGACTAGCTGGGTCACAGCAGCCCGGTGTTATCCACAGAAGGAGCCAAATCATCCTGGAGCCAGAGAAACCGGCTGCAAGGCTGAGTTGAGGACCAGGGTCTGCTCGAGGTTTCATCCACGCTCCGGGTTCTCTTCCTAAAAGGCACGTGTTTTGTTTGTTCTGGAAAAGTGACATGTTTTTCACTACACTAGGGTTAAAGGTGGTCAGAAAAAATTAAAATCCAGGCATATTGAATACAAAAACATCTTCCTAAAATGATTCCCAATAAAATAAATTTTGTGTTGAAAATAAGGTAAAGTGGATCTTTCTAAGTTTAGCATATACGTCTAAGTGCATTACTTAGGCAAATATTTATATATCGACATCATATAGTGAATTCACTGAGCGTGAGCAGAGGGGTTAATCTTTTCCCAAAGATTAGGCATGTTCAGTGCCTTTTATTTCATACTTTTAAGTTATAATTCTTTATGCACTTTAGGCTGTTTCTGAAGAGAACAAACATTTGCATCCATATTTATACTATCCCTAATACTCTAGCAAATTAATGTACTTTCACATATCTCATCTTATTTAATTTTTATAACAACCAGGTGACCTAAGTTCCATTGCATTTTAATCCCAGTTTTATATATTAGGGCATGAAGCCTTAAATAACGGAAATGATTTGTTTGGTGTCACGCAGTTAATAATTATCTGTGACAGCTCTATTTCATCTATTTGGATTAAGCTGAGGGTTTGTTTTTGCTATGTCAGAGGGACTTATCTGCTTGCTTTATATCACTTACTGTCACGACTCAAAAAAAGAAAATCTATCAGTTTTTTTCCCCTATTATTTTATTCACTTCATACAATTCATATCAATGTGTGTGCTCCTCCCTGAGTCAGGATCACACAGCATTTTAGACCTGGAAGATTTTAGAGATGACGTACTTCAGTGCCAGTACCAGACTGGCTAAATCCTTTTTAGGCATATACTTTCTATAATCTTGGCAGACCTTCTCCATTGTTCCTATTCTAAGATGATCAACATGTCAGTTTCTAACTTTACTTATGGGGTATATATACTCTGGATCAGTTGCAAACCTTTCAACTAAGATGTTGAACAAATCAACAGGTTAATTGAGGATATAGAATAAAAAGACTACTTTCAAAGGTGTGGGCAAGGGTTAAGAAAAAGCAGTAAGAGATGGTTCAGCACCTTGGAATCATCATCTCCCTTTGGACCAGGGGAAGGAGCAAGAGAAAACAGCCAAGGAGAAGGCTGGGTGGAATTGCACAGATAAATCCAGCAGCACAAGGACCCCAGACTCACTTTCCTCTGAACTGCCCACATCCCTCCATACCTCCCATTCCCCCAAATTGGCAGCCAGGTGGTACCTTAACCTAAGTGTGTTTTAAAACAGAGCTTGTGTTATCACACTGTTTGGGCGTACAACCCCAGGGGAGCAAAAGTGAGGAGAAGGAGAAGGAGGCAAAATATAGAGCAAAAACACAGAGGAAGAGAGGCACAACCACAGGGCTAGTAGATTTCTTGGTTTCACAAAACATTCCAGGGCAGTGGTAGGAAGTCATGATGTCTTTCACGAGTCTTTCATCTTACCAGCTCCCCTGGCTTAGTGCAAGTTCCAGGAAGTGTCAACTCACCTAATCCTATGGATTGTGTCGTGTGTGGGGACTGAGTAGCTTCGTGATGTCTCCTGGGAGCAATGGGGAAGCTGCATGGTACAAAGAAAAGAGAGTGGAGTATGAGCTTAGGCTCTGTGCAGATGTGACTGTCCCCAGTCTGAAGGAAAGCAAGCAACCAAAATACGGTCCTTCATGGCCTGAAGCAGCAGCAAAAATCTAACTCCATCATCTTCACCACAATGCCAGCTCTTGCTGGGACTGCATGAGAGGACAAGCAGGGCAATGATGCTGATCTGGGTCCACATGAAGTGGACCTGGTGCAGAGGGTGGGGACGTCTATAAAAATCGCCTTCACAGGACACAATGGTGAGGCAGGAATTGGGGGATAAGAAAGAGAGGTGGGTCCAGATAAGCAAACAAAAAATACCCACCACGTGTGTAAAGGTGGGAAAAAGCTTCTACCAACTCACTGCTAAATATTGAATATTTTCATTCCCTCAAAATTTGTATGTTGAAATCCTTTCTCGTAGGTGGTAGTATTAGAAGATGAGGGTTTTAGGAGATGACTAAATAATGAGAGTGAAACCAGAACCTTCATGAATAGGAAAATCCTATTTAAACAAACAAATGCATGTGAAAACACAGAAAGAAGCCTCTATCTATGAATAAGGAAGATGACCTTCTGTGTGGAGTCTGGCGGAACCTTGATCTTGAGCTTCCCAGCTTACAGACCTGTGGGCAAGCTACCTTTTCTGTAGTAATTTTGGGACAGCCTGTAGAGACTGAGACACCAGCCATGCCATATATTATTACAACAACAATGTATATCAAACCTTATTCTTTCCAGATTTCTCAAGCTAATATAACTTTAGTAGTGCAATCTAAAGTCTCTAAATATATCCATAGAAAATTTCGTTCTATTTCCTATAATGGCTTCCTTTCCTCCAACCCCCAGTAAAACCGCATAGCTACTTACAACTCATTTTTACCATCCTTTCTTCCTACTACCCTTCCTCTCTCCTCCTGTCTGGTCTGCAGGTGACAAATTTGTGTATGTGTGTGTGTGCATTACTATTTAATTTTGAACACTGATTTAATTTAAAAGTATGTATTTTCAGGAATAAAAACCAAAATAAAAGCGTGTATTATTTAATTATACAATAGCCCACCAGAGACTATATCTCATCCTCTTCAGAAAAAAAGTCAAGAAATGGTTTGTTGAGTTACTCATTCACTCAACAAATATTCCTGGGGTTTCTAATTTGCATTATTCACTCTGGTGAACAGTGAAAATAAAGAAGGGAAATTGGTTAGCATTATACTCTCTCCCTGCCCTTAGACAGATATCGTCACACAAGATCTACTGACTTTTAGCCTCCAACAAGGTACCATTCACACCAGAGCAATAAACGCCACATTCTGAGTCTTCTCATAGAATTTGCTTCTGGCTACCTCAGTTCTGTCTCCTCTTCAACTTGAAAGTCTTACCGGTGTTAAGTCGGAGATTTATATATGCATTTTAGTATTTAATTCCTTCTTAGACGCTGTATCATCACTGATGGTTAATGTAATTTTTTCTCTCTCATAATTACGATAAGTCTCAATCATAATCATTGGTTAAAGATAGTATCATTTCCTCTCTTGGATATTGTAAAAACTAACAGGACCTAGAAGTGCATTTTCATTCATTAATGTCAAATATCTAGTTACCCATAATTGTGATGGGAATTACATGGAAACAAACAAACAAAAAAAAAAATTGCAGCTGCCCAAACTTCAGTCACAATTTTTGCAGGTTTTCAGCAATTTACTTAGATGATTGCTACCGGGGCACCTTGATCTACCCTTGAGGCATGGCATTAGGCCTCCAAGTACATAACTCAGAAAGGAATTGTGCAGGTGCAAAGAGAATCCACCGATGAATTGTCAAATGCCTAGCTTTGTATTCCTCTGATTCTGAAGATAATGTCATTGGTCTGGTCTGTATTAACTTTTGATAAAATCTGAATTAGAAATAAAGACTAGAAAATATTATAGAACAAAGGAGATTGAAAAAATCAATAAGATCTTAAAAACTCATAAATTATTCTGATGCTTATTCCTCACTCTGAAATCTATCCTTGGCAAATTGCATATATAAAGTCGCTTTTGTAAACGTGGTACATAAAATTCCACCTATATTGGAGGAGGCGCCAAGAGCCAGGTGACATCTGAGCAAGATGATCTGCAGCTGAGGTGTGGACCTCGGGCCATTCCTCCACAGGAGTTCCTTGTGGAAGAAGAGCTCAGTGCCCTCAGCACGTGGTCATTGTTAATTACTCCCCTCACCTGGATCATTCCCTTTCAATAAAAGACTGGTGGGGAGGTTGCTCGGGGCTACCTGGAAAGTAAAAGCTAGCCTGCCTTCCACAAGCTTGTACTTCTAATCTGCCTCTCGCTTGGTTCCTTCCTGCGCTAACCGAGACCAGGGCCACAGGAGCCCGACGGGTGGCGACACCATATTAAGTGTCCTGCTGTAGACAGACATGGATAAGGTACACAAAGTTTTGGTTTTTAATTGGAATGTTCTTTTAGTTTATGTGGTGGGAGGATGTCTACAAATAGAGAAAATTCAAGAAGTGTAATTCCTCCTTAAAATACAGTATGTATGATATTCATCTGACATTTGTCTGACAATGACCGTAATAGCTAAATACATAATAATGTTTTGCAGTAAGGAAACACAATAAAATAAGCTATTGACTCTTGAGTTACTATGGCTTTTGAAGAGTTTAAAGAGTATAATTTCATAAAAGAAGTGTATTTTTAATAAATTTTTTTCTCTTTTGACGTTTACGTTTGAGGTTGGGCGTGAATGGTAGAAATTAGCAGGATCTGAGTTCTGGAACAAGGTCTAGACCCCAAGCATCGTTACCAAACTCAAACTTTGTTTTCTTCCTTTCTCTATACCATACTTTCTGGGGCCTAAGACGGATTGTTTTCTTCTGTTTATTTGTTTATTTCATTAATATGAGAACCCAGTTTGGGCCCCACACCACCGTGCTAATGTTGATGTATTTCAGATCTATGTAAATGAAGGTAGAGTTTATTTTGAGGTATCTCTGCTTTAGGATAGTAGTGCATCAAACAGCATCAAACAGCATTACAGAGTGAACATTATTCCAGTGAAAATTTCCTGAATACTATCAGAAGTCATAATATTTTAGCCCCTTCTTGTATTTACTAATAAAAATGCTAATGCTTAGTGGTATTGATTTAGTGGGGCAAGAGCATACTTAATAAACCAAGGAACTAAGAATAGAATCAAGATAATTTTCTTCTGAATCCAGCACATTCTTTCACTAGTTCATGCTGATGGATTCTATGTAGATTGTCAACCAATGTTTTCAAGATATAAAGTCTGGTCCAGCTCTATCACCTAGGTGTTCTTCACATCAGAACTTCAGTTCTACTTCTTCAGATTCTGTAGGTAAGCGTCCCTAGCATCTGCACTTTTAACAAGCAGCCCCCTAAGGGATCTGATGCTTACTACAGTTTGAGGATACTGCCAACAGCGTGATGTCTTTTGTCACTCTGTGGACACTCAGTGAAGACTGGCCACCTGGTTTGAATTGGATTCAACGAAATAGCTCTGATTCAGATATTGGCACTGAGCCTCTGACAGAAACAAACAACAACAGCAACGGCAAAAAACACAAAGCTTCCCTTAAGACTAACCCAGGCTAATCTAGCTAGTCAGGGAAGAGGTAACATCAATCAGCTCTCTTCCTGTAAATTGGAGGCACTGAGTCAAATTCATCTGTTGCCCCTGACTTCTCCAAGGAAGCAGGCAAGGAGCATGAACCAAATGGAGTAGACACTTATTTCTCCGCAGGTAAATGTTGTACTCAGGTGGAAACAAATTCTCAAGGAATGTTTAGCCAGCAGCTTTTGATTCTATCTAGCTCCATATTCAGAACTGACAACGTTCTATAAAACAGATTGCAAATTCCATTTATAAGCTTAGAAATGCAGAATAGAGCTTAATATTTATGTTATTACGACTATCAGGAATGCATTACTATGATGGTTTTTAATACAAGTGATGTAGTTTTCAACTGACACTGTTCAACAGGAATCAAGACAGCATATTTTGAATGTCAGGTTTTATTTTATTTTGTTTTACGGCGGTGGAGAGAAGAGAGGACTGGGGGACCTTTATAGAAAGAAGTCTGATTGAAAACAACCAAACGTGTGCATCAGTCTACATAGCCTAAGTTTTCTCATTTCAAGCCTGAGTAATTTAGATCATCTGGCAGGCACGTGGGCTACAAGGCCACAGATTCAAGTCAGTGTCAGTTCCCTTTGTACAGAGACAATCAGGCAGCAAGGCACACTGTAATTTTTCTTTTATGTTTCAAAGGGTTCTTTAAGAAAGATTGTGTTCTTCCCTTACATTTTCTCCTCTTACATTTTCATCGCCACAGCTGGAGTCTCCCTCCTAAATGGCATATTAGGGCCCTCAAGCACTTGACGTCTGTCTCCTCTCACTTGACTGACACAATGTGTGTCAAAATGTAAATAGTCTAATGCAGAAAGCACATGAGTTCAAGGAGAAACTCTAACACTGTTTCTGAAATGATTCTGATAGGTTGGCCTCTGAGAAATTTCAGCGTGTGACCTTCTAGCCTCCTGTAACTCTAAGCTGGTGGATTTATGAAGCTGTGCTAATGACTGCACTCATCTATACCCACTGAAGAGACTGCAACACTCTCTTTGTCCCAGACTTGAATGCACAGTACTTTTGCTGTGATCTAAAGCAGACTACTCACAGCTTGCTATACAACTCCTTACAGCTAAATTAAATTAAGACCATTTCAGATTCTTTTCCTGGTTATGAAGGAACAGTGTATTTCATTTTTAGAACCTTACTTTAATGAGACTTCTGTGGTTAATGGAATCATTAAGCATCAACAATGCGGTCCACATCTAACCAATGTACAATTGGGTACAATCTTGGAGTGCTAGAGATGGTATGAGCTTAGAGATTTAAAGTATTCCATTCAGCATTCCCTCACCTTATTTTTCAGATGCAGAATTGCTTGTAAGCTGATACTAAGCAGCTACATGAGAAAATAGTTAATTCTGCACCCACTCCTGAGATAGAGCTTCAGAAGTTGCTTCTCTATGCCAGAAGCATACCTGCCTGAAGGTTGAGATGGAGAAGAATCTGTATCACGGTTGCAGTTAGAAGAGGTCAGATTCTCTCAGCAGGTCAATTGCTGAATCTCCTTTTTCTTTACCCTTCTTTCTTCCCATATTCACTTAGTGCCTGGGCTTTCCAAGTCCACAACTAAGAATAGAGAATTAGATAGAAGTAAGAAAATCTTTACCTTCAATAAGCTAAATCATTAAATAATTGTAATTGTGTGACAGTAACATAAGGTATCAGTCCTCAACCATTTTGGCACCAGGGACCTGTCTAATGGGAGACCATTTTTCCATGGAGCAGGGTGATGGGGATGGTTTCAGAAGGACTCAGGTGCCTCACATTTATTGTGCATTTTATTATTGGGCATGTTATACAACTCATCCTAATGCAGAGTCCCTGGACGTTCTGAACTTCTAGACCAGTGATGTTCATACCATGAGAGGATCTTAGCTGTGCCGTGAAAAATTTTAAAGGCCACTAATTAAATTATTTGGAAAGAAGTTCAAAGCACAAGAAGCATATTCTTTTTTATACTATTTTTTTTGATTAACATAATTTAAACGTGCCATGGAAATTTAACTATAGGTTCAAGCGTGCCAGGAGATAAAAAAGAGTGAAAAACACTGTTCTAGACAGTCCCAGTGCTACCATCACTGTCTCAGCTCAACCTCAGATCATCAGGCATTAGATTCTCATAAGGAAGTTAGATCCCCGGCATGTGCAGTTTCCAGCTGCTGCCGATCAGAGAGCAGGTAGAGCTCAGCTGGTGATGTGGTTGGTGGGGAGCTGCTGTAAATACAGATGAAGCCTCACTGACTCGGCTGCTGCTCACCTCCCGCCATGTTGTCTGGTTCTTAACAGGCCAAGTACCTGACCAATACCACTCTGTGGCCTGGGGCTCAGGGACCACAGACATAAGGTGAAGGGAAAGAAAAATAATTTCTCTTCAACCCTTATAATGTCTCGGTTGGAAAAGACTCCCATAACAAAATACAGATTAACAAGAGAAAAGAAAGTTTATTAACATGTGTGTATGCCTCATATATAATGAGACATGTCCAGGAAATGACCAATCCTTAAAGAGGTGGCTTTGAATTCTAACTTATATAGAGTCTTAAATGAAGAACAGTAAGTTTTTAGAGAAGTGACAAAACAACTTGTGGGAAGGCAAAGGAAAGACAAACAGAGACAGTTAATAAAGTTGGTTCATGTAGATTCTTCTGGTCCAACCTCCAGGCAGATAAAGGTTTAACATCGTCTTTATGGGCTAGTCCTTTCTGCTACCCTTTGTCTTTGTAAATCTATGTCCTGCTTTGAGGTGAATAAGAGGAGAGAAGAGAACTTTGTGGTATCTACTTCTTTTTAATGGCCTTCCTATTTTGGGATGGCAAATAATAGTCTTCGAAAAAGTAAATACTTTGTTAAGAGATACTTTCTTAAAATGGAAGGATTAGATTTGCTTGTAGCGTGGCAGAATGTCCCAGACAGCTTCTGATGGGTAAAATGTGGCTGCTTCCCTCCTTCCTGCATTCCTACCATACCTCGCAGCTGATATTCCAGGTGGGACTAGAATAGGTCTGTCTCCCGCACTTCCCATGATGCGTCACACCTCTCGTCCCTTGCCTACTTTATTTTTCCAGAGACTATGTAATGGAAAAAAATTACTTCTGCTAAACATGAACCCTCTTTGTTCACATACACACATACAAAAAAAGCACATCAGTCTCATATGCTTTTTTTTGAGATTATTATGTGTATGCTGTGATGATAACAACTACTCTTATTTACAGAAAATTAGATCACTATGTGATTCATGATTCATTCTGGCTTTTTTCAAGTAGACAATAGGCTCATTCAATCCCAGCCCAAATCATAGGTCTGGTCTGGTTTACCAGGTCAAAGGACTGTTTTATTGCATTGTAAATTTTAGAGACATAGTCTTATTATCTAAAGTCTTAGTTTTTAAATCACACATATATTTAACTTGTCTCCTATTAAAATGTATTTATTTATGAACTTGTTTTGCTTATATATTTGCATGTAATTGTGTCTTTGTTTGTAATTAGATAGGATCGTTTACATTACAGCTTTAGCGAATAAAAATGTGTTAATGTATAGCTCCAATAAAATAGAGGAGCCTATCCACACATCTCCAAAGTCGGTATTTATGATTTCTTTTAAACTGGGGCAAAGCTACTGAAGGTTAGACATTTTTAATCATTAGATCTCAATTTTACTTCATTTGACTATTAAAAAGACATCATTGTACAGTTCTGTGGACCTGCTGTTGACGAGGATGCACATCTAGACTATAGTGCTGGCATCCAACGTTAAGCAGTTGCCTCATCATTTCCCAGTGAAATTTTTTCATTAACAGGTAGTGCACGAATTTCAATGTCAAGAAGGTGATAAAAATAATTCACATTCCTAGATATTTTTAAGTATTAAAACAAATACTAATTTATTTTATTCTCACCACACTAAGAGAAGATACAATTAAGAGAAGATATAAATAGTGTTAAGCAATATGATGAATTGATTAATGTTGCCCCTAGAAGCAGAAATGAAACGGCCTCGCATATAAAACCATTCAATTTGCCTCAAAGTGAGAATTCCTGGGATGGGAAGTTGGTTTGCTTTCTTGCGAAAATGAAGAAATAGCAGAATTCAGTGAATGATATTGAGGTGATAATTTTCAAAAATTCCATAGGCAAAGATACATTCATGTAAATGTGTGACGCTTAATTCAGGAGTGGGGAGTGTGTGTGAGTGATGGAAATCCACAGACAATCAACCAATTTCTATTCCTTGAAGGGTTTATTTATACCTTATCCCCAAGGAGGGTTTTTGACCTTGTCGCTACCTAGAAGGAAACATTGGCTGCTCTTTCTTCTTCTTCTGAGTTCCCTTCCCAGCTTGTGGCCACAAGGCCCCCCTCCAGGAGTTTCTGTAGCATCTCCACTGGAGGTCATCTTTTTTTCATCACCATCTGGAGGTCTTTTCCCTAACACTTTAGCACCTCCTTCACCTGATTACAATATCCCACTGATCCTGTTTTGCACTGTCTGATGCTTAACAGAATCTCTCTTTGGTGTCCCAACACCATAAAGAAGTTAATAATACATAATGAGCTTGGACATCAATCGCACAAGCTATAGCGAATGAATAGGACTTGTCTTTCATGGCACCACGAAGACAGAGCCTGATCATAAGTGCACTGAATTCCCATGTTGTCAAGAAGAACACAGGCAAATGTTTTGTGGATAGCAACAGTTAAGTATCTGAGCATTGGCTTCAGCAAATGCACCTCTCTCCTCCATCCTATTCATCTGGAAAAATGATAGCTTTCCATATGTCCTTGAAAAATCAGCAGCTAATAGTCTGGAAAAACTACCTTTGTCTTATAAAATGCACAATATAATCTTTGCCATTTCCATATAAATCTAAGTTGTCTTTTATTACCTTTGGTTTTGTGCTTTCTGAAAAAATGATGATGACCATGCTTAGTTACGCTTTTAAAAATCTGTGAATTTAAAAAAGTGTAAGAAAGGTATGCTTCAGTGTGTCAAAGCTTCTACAATCGTATTCTTTTTTTCTTTCTTTTTGTTCATTAATAAAAAGGAAAGTGGTGTCAGCTCTACGAATTGATGACTTGGAAAAATAAAACACACGTGCGCACACACACACACAAGCTACTATGTGTTAAATGAATATGTGAATAGACCCCTCCTTTAAAACAAGTTAGGGATATAGACAAAACATTTGATTTGGGGAGAGGACAAGAAGTAGGAAGCAATCTGGTATCAGTGTTTGTTCCAATGAGTGTAATTATTGTGTAAATTGTGGCTCTTGACAAAAATCTCTGAGTCCTGTTGCGATGTTGTTAATGTCCCAGGAAGAAGCCTGCTTTCTGCAGTGTGATTGCTTACAAAGATGCTGCTGCCTTTCCCCTCCTTTTCCCACAGGAGGTGGGCAATTTGCCAGTGTTTCATTTTCAAGTGCCATTGTTCACCTAGAGCTTTAGGAAAAGCTCTCGATTTTTTATTGTTAAGCCAAGCCTAAGCGATGATCTTTTAAAAACATTCCTGCAACATTTGATAACAAATGTATCAGGCAACCAACATTAGCCATTGTGGCTCAAATAGGTCTTGTCACTTACGTTTTAACTTAAATAATTTAGTAATTTATGCAGCCTCTGTAATAGTTTATTGGTTTGTGAAATCTGCGTGAAAAATTCATAGGAAAAATTATGAATCTAGGGTGGTTTCTGTAATATCTTTCCAACATCATTTCATTAGTTAGGATCCTGACAACAAAGCAACAAGGTAATGTTTATGATCGGATTTAATCCTTTCAACATCATGCATTGCATTGCTACTATGTCCATGACTCTAAAGAGTAAAGCTCTGATTGTCCTGCATTCTAAGGAAATAAGATACAGTTATTCATTAAATAAATTGAAGCATGGACTAAAGATGTTAGTGATCATTGAGTGGGAGCTCGTGCTGGGACCTTCTGTGAATTAGCTTTGGCAGTCTGGGATTAATTTTTCTTACTTAACACACATGACACACTTTTGGGGGGGCTAATTTCCTAAGTTTTATCACAAAGGCTGAAGTATGGTCAAAATTGATGCCAGAATTTGAAATGGTTGTACGCAAAATGTAAAACAGGCAGTCTTTGCTTTTATCACTCCTAACAGCCCTTTTGGCTGGTTCCCATCTTACCTTCCTATGTCAAGTCTTCCTCACCTCCCAGCACTTCTGATCTGTCACTGGTGCAAGGCCTCCATTGTGACAGCACCCTTATACTCCCAACCTTTTCCATTTCCCTTATTCTCAGTTCAAAAATTTCCTTCAAACTATATATTCCTTTTGAATCCTATCTAGAGAGCAAGGACATTGATTTGTGTTTAAGAGTTAATAGCTGGTATTAGCTATTAATGTGACGCCTTCCCAGATACAATTTGCATTTAAGCAGCCGCCTCTAACAGAAAGAACTGGAGGATGCAGAGGACTTCAGACTCTCAGGCTGGGCAAATGAGAGTTATTTTGGGTTACCAAGCTGGTCTTAATACCCCTCAGGTGTTTAATCTGTGTAGGAGACGTTAAGAGGGAGAAACAGAAATAAAGAAGGCTTTTATTTGATTCCCAGCTCTGCAAATAACTAGCTTTGTGACCCTGAGCTAGTTTTTTTAGTGTCCTCAACCATAAAATAGTGCTAATAAGGTTTTATGAGGTCTAAATGAGTAGGATAGCTAAAACTCCTGAAAGGCCTATTATTAAAATGTCAGTTAGAAATCTCTTGGTGACAAATGACAGAAATTCTTCTCAAACCAGACATTTGCATCCCACCTGCAATGTGCATTTCTTAGCAGGCAAAACAAGGAATTCTGATATGGGTAGTAACTGGATCATACCCACTCTTTTAGGGGTCCAAGCAATATTGCATCAGGCTTATAAAATGAGAGACAAGAGAAGTTAGAGAACGTAATAGTCCAGATCTAAAATCATCCAAGATGAAGGTAGCGAGCTCAACAGGCCAAGGGGTATGCATAAAAGATTAAGAGATGTCATGCTTAAACAGAATTGTCCACCAAATCTCTAACTATTTAAAGAAAATCTTTGAACTTGGAATTACTTCAGTTTAAGAGAAATAAAAAATATTACCTAACATCAAGGGAAATGGTTGGACCACTATTAGTAATGTTACCAAACCAGAGTAAAATTGTAAATGCATCATCATTGTATATCTATAGAAGAGTAATGATTTTGCCTTCTTTGAAAAGCGTTTTTCCAATAGTATTCTTTTTTATCATGTAAGATCAGAAAACTTCTGTGTATGTGCTTCAAATGATAAAAGTGAGAGAGAAAAATAATGCCTTTGTTTTATTGTGAACACAGTGACCCTGCACACCTCTGAGACTATCGTAAGGCCCACTCAGGTGAGGGGCCACTTGACCACACGGCAGCCATCTTAACTCAGTTCTCTTGACTCATCTAGGATCACGTGTGAAGGAAAGTGAGTCTGAATGTTGTTTTTCTGGACATTATTCTTGCTGGTAGATTCCTTTCATACCTATTGCCCCACGTTGCATACCCTATACATCCCAGACAATGTGGCATCTGGTTAGTTTAAAATAGCACATTGTGGTCCGAAGCACCTGACCATAATCAGAGTGGAAAGTTAAGTAAGATACCACCCTTGGTTAAAACCTGATTGGATAGAAGCTACCCTTGGTCAGTAGATTGAAAAGTGCATAAATTAGGAGGAATGCCTCCTCGTTGGTGAAACTTTAGTCTGTCTATCGTTACAGTCTTTGCTTCGTGTGATGTGTTCAATTTTTTGTCTGACATCTTCGAGAACCCACGGACCACTTTCAGCATTTTATTTTCTATCACAGGGATCTCAGAAATATATTTTGGGACTTACTTATTTTGGGGAATAGCAGTCTCATTTAACAAAACCAATACCTTTTTTCATGTTAAGTTACAAGAATGCTGTGGGGAGTCCAAACTGTAGCCAGGTAGAAAAGTTTAAAGAAACTGAATAATGCATTTTTGCAAAGAAAGAAAAAGAAAATTGAAGAAAATATTATATTACTATGCAAATCTGTAAGAGGCTTTGCATGCAGGATTATGACTATTCTCATGAAAGGTGGATGTTAGGATGTGGAGCCTTAAAGAAAGGTGTGGACCTGTAGGTGTGGTCAAACCAATCATTCATCTTTCTTTAAGGCTGCTCACCTAACTGCAAATGTCATGACTGACTTCCCATGAATAGATTGAGGACGAAATGACACTCAATGACATCCATGGCCAGGTTCTTCAAGGGAATAGAGCATCCTCAGTTGTCTCCTGGGACAATTATCCTTGAAGCCCAGACACTATTTTGTGAGAAGAGAGTCTCTGCTCACAAAGAGAGTCCATCTGTACATATTCAGGCCCTCAGCCCCACCTAAGATCCAGTCAACTATGAGCATCAACCATCTGATGTTTGAGTGAAGACGATTTCAGCCCCCAAACTTTTGGCCTCTCTAGCTGAGGCTAAGTACAGTGGAGACAAGTGGGTGATTGTTTAGCCCTAACCAACTTGTAAATCTGTGATCAAATTTTTTCTTATTGTTTTGTTTTGTGGTGTTTTTTAGCCACTATGCCTTAGGTTAGTTTCTTAGGCAGTGAGAATTATTACAAAGAACTATTACACCTTAAAGGATTGTCACTAAATAATTGATGATAATAACATGGAAATCAATTTTGATTGACTATAAGAAAGACTTTTATAATGGAAATCTATCCAAAAAATAAATACATCTCAGAATGGGAGAACTTAATTTGGGTAGAATTGTCCCTTACATTTATCATGTTAAAGTTTTTTTGTTTTTGTTTTTTCTTTTTTTTTTTTTTTTTTAAGACAGAGTCTCAAGCTGTCCCCCTGGGTAGAATGCCATGGCATCACAGCTCATAGCAACTTCCAACTCCTGGGTTCAAGTGAGTCTCCTGCCTCTGCCTCCCAAGTAGCTGGGACCACAGGCACCCGCCACAACGCCTGGCCATTTTTTGGTTGCAGCAGTCATTGTTGTTTGGCGGGCCCGGGCTGGATTCGAACCTGCCACCTTAGGTATATGTGGCTGGTGCCTTAGCCACTTGAGCCACAGGCGCTGAGCCTGTTTTTGTTTTTTCCAGAGAAGGAAACATGGACCACACAAGGTCAAACAATTTGTATCTCTACTTGTGAATGGTCCAGCCCAAATGAGAAGCAAGAAAGCCTAAAACTGAACGATCTTCATTTTTCACTAAACTATTTCAATCAGGAAGGCTTGGGTTTCCTACGTCAAGAACTCTTCAAAGAGGGTGATTTCTAACTTGTCATGAGTGCAGTAATAAATGTGGTACAAAGGAATAAAAGGCTAGACAGGCTTTTTAACTAGATGAGATACAAGGACCTTTCCATCACTGACATGTCATCATTCTATGAATTACAAAGGGCGTGTATTTGTAGACCTATGCAAAATAATAGTCTTTCCTCTAGCATATTCTTATATTTCTATGTTCTACGTGGTCCCTGTCTCTCAGATTAGTAATTCACATTTTTATGGTTTTGAATATGCAGTAATTCAGTTGCTAATTATCCCCCAAAGTTACTAAAGCTGTTGCATAAATTTTAGTATCCACTAACTTGTTCTACTGATATATATTTTTTTATTAAATCATAGCTGTGTACATTAATTCAGTCATGGGGTACAGTGTGCTGGTTTTATATATAATTTGAAATATTTTCACCAAACTGGTTAACATACCCTTCATGGCATTTTCTTAGTTATTGTGTTAAGACATTTATATTCTGCATTTAGAAAGAGTCACATGTACCCTTGTAAGATGGACTATAGTTGTGGTCCAACCAATCATCCTCCCACCACACATCCTCCCTCCCTCCTATTCCCTCCCTCTCCCCCGTCCCCGTATTTTGGGGCTATAATTGGGCTATAGCTTTCATATGAAAGCTATAAATTAGTTTCATAGTAGGGCTGAATACATTGGACACTTTTTCTTTCATTCTTCAGATACTTTGCTAAGAAAAATATGTTCCAGCTCCATCCATGAAGAAGGTAAAGTCTCCATCTTTCTTTAAGACTGCATAATATTCCACGGTATACATATATCACAATTTATTGATCCATTCGTGGATCAGTGGGCACTTGGGCTTCTTCCATGATTTATCAATTATGAATTGGGCTGCAATAAACATTCTTGTACAAATATCTTTGTTGTAATGTGATTTTTGGTCTTCTGGATATATACCTAGTAGAGGAATTGCAGGATCAAATGGCAGGTCTATTTTTTTAGTTCTCTAAGTGTTCTCCAGGAATTGCAGGATCAGATGGCAGGTCTATTTTTAGTTCTCTAATTGTTCTCCAAACATCTTTCCAAAAGGGACACATTAGTTTGTATTCCCACCTGCAGTGTAGAAGTGTTCCCCTTTCTCCACATCCACACCAGCATCTCTGCTTTTGGGATTTTGTGATGTGGGTTAATTTTACAGGAGTTAGATGATATCTCAAAGTAGTTTTTATTTGCATTTCTCTGATGATTAATGATAATGAGCATTTTTTCATATGTCTGTAGGCCATGCGCCTGTCTTCTTCAGAGAATATCTTCTCCCATTCTGAGGGCTGTCTGCTTGATTTATTTACTGCCTTCTTGGCTGTGGAGAAGCTCTTTAGTTTGATCAGGTCCCAGTAGTATATTTTTGATGTTGCTTTGATTGCCCGAGGGGTCCTTCTCATAAAATTTTTGCCCAGGCCAATTTCTTTGAGTATTTTCCCGACACTTTCTTCTAATACTTTTACAGTTTCTTCTCTTAAATTAAAATTTTTAAACCAGTGAGAGTCTATCTTTGTTAATAGTGAAAGGTGTGGGTCCAGTTTCAATCTTCTACAGGTCACCAGCCAGTTCGCCCAGCACCTTTGTTCAATAAGGAATTTTTTTCTCACTCAATGTTTTTAATTGGCTTGTCAAAGATTAGATAACAGTAAATAGCTGGGTTCATCTCTTGGTACTCTATTCTGTTCCATGCTTCTACCTCTCTGATTTTGTGCCAGTATCATGCTGTTTTGATTACTATCAATTTATAATATAGTCTGAGGTCTGGTAGCGTGATTCCTCCTGCTTTGTTTTTATTTCTGAATAATGTCTTAGCTATGGGAGTTTTTTTCTGATTCCATATAAAATGAAGTATTATTTTTTCTAGATCTTTAAAGTATGACAGTGGAGCATTAATAGGGATTGTCTTAAAATTATATATTGCTTTGGGTAGTATGGACATTTTAGCAATGTTGATTCTTTGCAGCCATGAGTATGGTATGTTTTTCCATTTGTTAACATTTTCAGCTATTTCTTTTCTTAGAGTTTCATAGTTCTCTTTATAGAGATCTTTCACGTCCTTTGTTAGGTAAACTCCCAAATATTTCATCTTCTTTGGCACTGCTATGAACAGAATAGAGTCCTTGACTGTTTTTTCAACTTGACTTTTATTGGTATATATGAAGGCTACCAATTTATGAGTGTTGATTTTGTAGCCTGAGATGCTGCTATATTCCTTGATCACTTCTAAGAGTTTTGCAGTAGAATCCCTGGTGTTCCCAGATATACAATCATATCATCTGTGAAGAGTGAAAGTTTGATCTCCTCTGACCCTATACAGATACCCTTGATCACCTTTTCTTCCCCAATTACGATGGCTAAAACTTCCATTACAATGTTAAAGAGCAGTGGAGACAATGGGCAAACTTGCCTGGTTCCTGATCTGAGTGGAAATTATTTCAATTTAACTCCATTCAATACGATATTGGCTGTAGGTTTGCTATAGATAGCCTCTATCAGTTTAAGAAATGTCCCTTCTATACCAATTTTCTTAAGTGTTCTGATCATTAAGAGGTGTTGGATATTATCAAAAGCTTTTTCTACATCAGTTGAGAGAATCATATGGTCTTCGTTTTTTAATTTATTTATGTTATGAATTATATTTATGGATTTACGTATGTTGAACCAACCTTGGGACCCTGGGATTAAAACCTACTTGGTCGGGTGTATACTTTTTTTGATGTGTTGCTGGATTCTGTTTGTTAGGATTTTGTTGAATATTTTCACATCAATATTCATTAGTGATATTGGTCTATAATTTTCTTTTCTTGTTGGGTCTTTTCCTGGTTTGGGGATCAAAGTGATGTTTGCTTCATAGAATGTGTTGGGTAGTAGTCCTTATTTTTCTATATTTTGGAAAAGGTTAAGTAATATGGATACTAGTTCCTCTTTAAAGGTTTGGTATATTTCTGATGTGAATCTATCTAGTCCTGGGATTTTCTTTTTAGGGAGATTTTGTGTAGTTGATGCTATTTCAGAACTTGATGCAGAGTGTTCAACATTTCCACTTCCTTCTGGCTAAGTCTTGGAAGGTGGCATGCTTCCAAGTATTGGTCAATTTTCTTCACATTTTCATATTTCTGAGAAGAAAGTTTCTTTAATATTCATTAAGGATTTTTTGATTTCAAAGAGGTCTATTGTTACCATCATCTTTACCATTTCTGATTGATGAAATTAGAGATTTTACTCTTTTTTTTCTGGTTAGGTTGGCCAAAGTTTTATCTACTTTATTGACCTTTTCAAAAAACCAACTTTTATTGATCTGTTGTATAATCCTTTTGTTTTTGATTTCATTTAATTCTGCTCTAATCTTGGTTATTTCTTTTCTTCTGCTGGATTTGGGGTTAGGATGTTCTTCCTTTTCCAGTTGTTTGAGATGTCCCATTAACTTGTTAACTTCATTTCTTTCCATTCTCTTGAGGAAGACTTGCAGTGATATAAATTTCCCTCTTAGGACTGCCTTAGCAGTATCCCAGAGGTTCTGGTAATTTGTGTCTTCATTATTGTTTTGTTCCAAAAATTTGGTAATTTCCTTCTTAATCTCATCTCTAACCCATCTATCATTCAGTATAAGGTTATTTAGCTTCTATGTTTTTGTATGAGTCTGCAGATTCCTGTTGTTACTGAGTTCAACTTTTATTCCATGATGGTCCAAGGAGTTGCAAGGAATAATTTCTATTCTTTTAAATTTGCTGAGGTTAGACTTGTGACCTAAGATGTGATCGATTTTGGAGTAGGTTCTGTGGGCTGATGAGAAAAATGTATATTCAGTTTTGTTAGCATGAAATATTCTATAGACGTCTGTTAAATCCAAATGTTGGATGGTTAAGTTTAAATCTAAAATTTCTTTGCCCAGCTTCTTATTGGTGGATCTATCCAACACTGCCAAAGGAGTGTTGAAGTCCAACTATGATGGTGCTGGAAGAAATCAAGTTGCTCATGCCTGTTAGAGTGTCTCTTATAAATTGAGGTGCATTCTGGTTGGGTGCATAAATATTAATAATTGAAATTTCATCATATTGAGTATTACCCTTAACAAATATAAAGTAACAGTCCTTGTCCTTTCTTACTTTTGTTGGTTTAAAGCCTATTATGTCTGTGAATAAAATTGCAACACCTGCTTTTTTCTGCTTTCCATCTGCCTGGAATATAGGTGACCATCCATTCACCCTGAGTCTATTATGTATTTATCTTTTTAAGTAAGATGAGATTCTTGTATGCAGCAGATATCTGGCCTGAGTTTTTGTATCCAGTCAGCCAACCTGGATTAATTTAAGCCATTCACATTAACTGAGAATATTGATAAGCCTGGTAAAATTTTGGGTATCGAGTTTTTCAAAAGTCTAGTGGGCATTTTTAATCCTTTTGCCACTGTGGAAGAGTGAGTTTACTTTTGTGATGGAGGATTGCACTGGTCATTATGGAGGGTAGGTCTGAGAATTTCCTGGAGAGCTGGTTTACTCATGGCAAATTTCTTCACCATGTGAATGTCATTAAAGTATTTAATTTCTCCATCATAGATGAAACTCAGTGTAACTGGATACAGGACCCTGGGTTGAAAGTTGTTTTGTTTTAGGAGATTAAAAGTCGATGACCACCTTCTTCTAGCCTGGAAGGTTTCAGCAGAGAGATCTGCAGTCATTCTAATATTCTTCCCCTTGTAGGTTATGGTTTTCTTACGTCTGGCTGCTTTTAGAATTTTCTCTTTCTTATTAACTTTAGTCAAGTTAATTATGATGTGCCTGGGGGATGTCTTATTTAGGTTGAGTCATGTTGGGGTTCTGAAACTGTCTGCTATCTGAATTTCAGAATCTCTTGGCATATCTGGAAAGTTCTCTTGCATAATTTCATGAAGAAGAGCCTCTGTGTTTTGTGAAGCAACTTTGTCATCTTCAGGAATTCCTATAAGGTGAATATTAGTTTTCTTTGAATTATCCCAGAGCTCTCTGAGGGAATGATCCATTTTTGCTCACCATTTCTCTTCCTCTTTGAGCACTTGGGAGTGTTCAAAAGCTTTGTCTTCAATGTCAGAGATCTTTTCTTCTGCCTGCTCCATTCTGTTAGTGAGGAATTCTACTATATTTTTCAGATCTTTGAGGGCTGCAAACTCTTGCCTCAATGTGTCAAAATCTTTGGTCATTTTATCTTTGATTGAATTCTTGAGACATCTTTTGAATAATTTGAAATTCTGATTCCCTCTTTTCCTCCATTCTGTTGATCTTATTTGCTATCTAGACTCTGAACTCGATTTTTAACATCTTGACCATCTGTTTATGGATAGGGTCTTCAGTTTTATCTGCCATGTCCTTCCTTGGGGGGGTTGATCTACTCTGGTTATTCATGTTGCCGGAATTTTTCCACTGATTCTTCCCCATGCTTTGTTTACACTATTTGGCTTTTCTCCTGGAGCTTTGCCAAGGAACAGTACAATGTTATGACCTGAAAAACTGGAGGCCTCCTTGGTTTGGTGAGGATAAGTCGCTCTGCCTTATTTTCAGCTGGCCTTTGTTCTACCCTAGTAAATCAGTTTACTCTGGGTTGAAGTCTCAGTTGTGGAGATATACCAGCAATTATGTCACCTTTCCCCCACAGACAACAATTGGAAAATGAAAATCACAACTTCGCACAACCACAAACCCAGGGTAGCACTTTGGATAGTCCTCGGGTGATTGCCCCAGTTCAAGAGGTCCAAATCAATTGTCCCAGTCAGCACTGATCTCAGATGGGGAAGTTCAAAACTTCTCTCACAACTGGATAGCAGGGGTCTGCTGGCAGCTCAGGTATGACTGGCTCTGGTGCTCTGTGAGGTCAGAAGGACCAACCCAACAAATAAATTAGTTTGGGAAGGTTGATGCCCCCTTCCCCACCTTGCACCTCTGTCATACCTTGTCACTGGTAACCCCAGTGGGGTTGGGGTTATGACCCAGTTCCCCCCAATGAGCAGATGCCCCAGGGGGTTATGTCTGCCTGAGTCAGAGAGAGATCTATGTCTCCTCAGCCAGGTCTCTGTTCTCAGCCAGTATCCAGCAGGCAGAGATGAGGCCTGACAACCTCGGGTGCTTAATGGAGGTGGGGTGGTTCACTCAGTTCCAGCCCTGCCCATGATTGATATTGCTGGCAGAACAGCACAACTTTGCAGAGTTTGTTTCTGTCCTGGTTATCAGACTCTGTTTGAGGTAACAGAAACAGAAACCACAACTCAGTTCCAGCAGTGGCAAGCAGTTGGAGCTCACACTGAGCTGTCAGATCCTGCCTCTGCCCACCCACCTTTGTCTCAGCTATGATCCCCTGGGGGTCAGGTGCATCTCAGCCTCAGTAAAGCAGACCTCTGGCTCAGTCCCTCCCTGGAAATATGCTGGCTCTGTGTGCATATTCTAGTCCCCATGCTCCTTTATTCATGTCCCAGATCCATCTGCTAGTAGCTGCCACTGGAGAATGTACCTGGCTTCCTGGTTGCCCAGAGAGACAGGGAGTGTCTGTCTGGGATAGCCGCCCCAGGTGCGTGAACCCTATTGTTCCTGTTGCTGCTGTTGTTCTACTCCTGGGGGCACCTCTGCCACTCCTGTATGGTTCTCTCTCAGCTGACCATCCTCTCCTTACTCCTGTGCCACAGAATCAGCACAGCTGAGCAAGGGCCTTTCCCCTGTCCACACCTCTCAAGAAAATGCCCAAAAATCTGGACTCTATGGGGGACAGGCTTCCAGACCTCGGGGTGAGAGTGGAGAGTGCTGGGAGTTCAAAGTTTCAGGTAGACAATATATACAGTTTTATGCCTGGCGGGAGAGTGCCATGGCACCCTAGTACAGGTAGGAGGTCCAGTTTTTAGAGGGTTTCTCCCATAGGATGGAATGGGAGGATATTTGAACTCTGCTTGCTTGTTTACTATACCCCTTATCATAGGGGAGGGTACTCTTTGGGGTCACAACTTGCCTCAGCAGGGCTGATATGTGTTCTTCAACCTTCTCTCTTGCCTCAGATCCAAACCATCAGTTTACTTGCTAAACTTCTGTCTTTTAACTCTCCTTCTGGATGGGACCTTAGTGGAAAGCTGGCTGCAGTCTGCCATCTTACCTCTGCCCCCTCTTCTAATGATATATGTAAAGAGCCTATACATACTCCATATTAATGCTATTAATTTCAGCTCATCCAATCTATATGCTTCCAGATGTACTTTTATCTTATTTAATTCTCATACTCATTGACTTTTCACACAATTTTTAAATATTTGCAAAAGGTCATAATTATTTAACTAGTTGCATTAATTTATAGATTAATTAGGAAAAATCAAAAGAAGTAGAATGAAAATATATTTAATTGTAGAAAAATGTAGTAATTTTTGGCACAAAGCTACATTGGTATGTTAGAACTAAACTGTCATGAAGTGAAATAGTTGCTTGTTTTTCCATCATTATATCTAAAATTTTTGAGATGCCTAAGGAAAAAAAAATCAAAGAAAAAGGCAAAAATTTTCCAGAAGGGAGAGCCTTAAAATGCTCTTATATACAAATTTAAAGAAAGCAATCAAGGATAGGTGTTGACAGGACAGATCTGTAGGCAGACTGTCCGGATTCATAGGTCAGTGAATGACATGTTTCTATTTCCTCATGGTCTTACCTGGGTTGAGTAAAATAACCGCTTTTTATTTTCTTCATTTGTACAATGTGGTGGTTATAATAGTATTATCTTCACATGGATATTGTGATGATTCCAGTGCTTAGTATTTATAACAGTACTTAGAACAATGCTTTGCCATGGATATGTATTTATAATTAAAAAATGAACATGTAGTAATACTTGAGTATTCCATTCAATAACTAATATTTAGTAGGAAGCTCAATTTTATAAATTTACCTGGCATTTTCTTTGGAAATTAATGAATAAAAGAATTTAGAATTTGAGACCATTAGTAATTTACCCATTTCTTTCTTTCTTATTTTAAAATCCTGTAAACTTTTGAAACAAAGATGGTTTATTATCATGACCTAGCTGTTTAAATTTAATCTATACTGTTCATTTAGTTTTAATCTAGTCAAATCTACTCTACACTTCAGGCTTTTTGCTTTTGAGATCTTGTGAAATCTTTATATTTACCCCAGGAGTAGGGTGACAATATGCTCCTAATTTTTTACTAGATTTATAGTATTACCTCTCACTCATCTTTAATCTACCTGAATTTAAATTTCTTTTGTGGTATAAAATAGACATTTAGATTTCTTTTCATCCATATAATTAGCCAGTCTTCCTGATGTCATCTGTCAAGCTATTCATGTATAATTCTTTGTCATATACCAAGTGCCTGTATGTGCATTGTTCTCTGTCTGAACCCTTGAATGTGATCTGTTGGTCTATTTCTTTTACTTCTGCTATGAATTTGTGGTTTTATATATTTATAGAAATAGCTGCTCTTTCCTGAGCAACATGTATTAATTAATGATGGTAACTCTTAAGCTATAAAGCATATTGACAAATGTTCTCTAAAACAAATGAAAATATGAAAGAAATGCCGACATTGAGGGATAAAGTGAGATGTGGAAAAAATGTGGATGAACAGAGAAGCAGAAACAAGCAAACATTAGTCCTCAAATTAAAAGCTTGTTAATTTGCAAAGTGAAACTATTGTTAGAATTAGGTGCCTAATCTCCACGAGATTGACCATATGTGACATGCAGACAGCTGTTTTAGCCCATTTCTAATCTACTTGAGATACCAGGTTAAATTACCAATGCAAAACCTGATCATTAGCAACAGACCCTGAAGAATTAGACATCATAACACAAATATCTTCAATGAGGCCAGGATGCTTTGGCATCACACTGACAGGTGAAGTATGTGGAGCATGTCATCCTCACCTTCCCAGGCTTGGTTGTCGACCTGAGATAAGAAAGAGGATGAATGAAGACTTTGACAAAAGGAACTAAATCACGTTAAAAATGTAAATAACCCAAAATGCTTCTTGGAATGTGGCACATATTTGTTAATGCACTGTTATCTCCAGACAACATTTTGACAATGTATCCTTTTCTGTCTGCTGTTAATAGTATAATCGTCTTTTATCCCAGATTTTCATAAGAATTCTGGAGGATTTGAGAAAGACCAATTAATCAATGCCAGAGTGGATAATGATTTATGACCAGAGTGAAAATAGGAGTTCATTCCTTTCAATGTGGTCCCTTCTCTCCATAGACCAGACTTTTTCTTTTTTCTTTTTTTTGGAATGACTCCAAACATCTTGCTAGCAAAGAGGGTGGGGTTTTTTTGTTGTTGTTGCTGTTTGGGTTTTTTTTTTTTAGATGGCCAAGTTGTTTATTGAGCCACTGAGTTCACTCAGCATCCACAATTCCTGTGGTACAAGGAAAATAGGAAAGAAAAAAAAACTTAGTGTAAATCTTCAAATATGGAGTATTCCATTAGCTGGTTCAGCAAGTCATAGAATGAGCCTGGAATGTGAACACATTGTATATGGAATGTATGTTTATGTCTGTTTGGTTTAAACTATATGAGGTAATCTCTATCCAAGCATTTTTGTTATGCTGCCACATTTGTACCCAGGTATTTTGACAATATTGCTGGCATAGCATTTCTACCCCCAATATAATACATATCTATATATTTTTGCCTTGCCTTCTATTTTTATCTTTCAAGATAACTAGACAAAATGTTTAATCAGATTTTATCATGCTTTGTATATAAATCAGAAAATGTTTAACATATACCACATCACTGATGTGTATCACAGGAAAAGGTAATATCTCATTTCTTTCATGAGTGATTATGGGATACTACTTTTATACTGTTGAGATTTATGTTACGCTTTTCAGCAAGAGCTACAGCAGGATGGTGAAATGAACAGCAATAAAGTTGGCGAACTGGATACTGCTGTGTGTGTCTAATGTCTGTAAAGGAGTCTGCTTTTATGCAAATACAAATTGGCTGTGAAACTTGTAATTCTGGAATCCAAACATTTAGCATGTGTCCTCTGCATGACCCAATGTAATTTGAAAGACAGAGTGAAGGCAAACGTCTAGAAGAGGCAAGGACTGCAAAGGAAAATACTAATGTAATTTATAGATATTTGTTAAAGGTCTTAGCCTATTAAAGAGACTTAGGAATGAAACAATTGCAGAATCATAATCTTCGTAAGGAAAGAAGAGGGAAATCTTGTTATTATTTTTTCTGTATCAATAATAAAGGTTAATTAACATCTAACATTACCTTTGGTGTGGAGTAAATAGATGATTTTATTGTGTCAAGGGTTTTTGTGAATACTAAGAGGGCTCCTTTTGTGAGAAGGGATAGTAAGCAACAGCAGAAGTAGGCCCAGTAAATATGATCTCCTTGAAGAGCCTGCTGCAATCTGATATGTGGAACACACAGATCATTATTAATCATATGAATGAGAGAGATTATGGTGTCTCAAAACAAACCTGATGTAATGGAAACTCCTTTTATGTTCTTGTACTGGGTATCTATTGTTTGATCTGCCCAACTCTACTTCTTCTAGTATCCCCCTTATTTATTCATAAGTTTCTCAACAGTGGCTGTATTATCAAGAGTCTATCTTCTAAGCACCATCATTGACCCCGGAGTGAGACCCTAACCAAAGCTGGTAAAAATATAGTTCCTTAATTTCTGACTGATGTTCACTGGTCCCAATTGGGTACTTGGTCACACAAGACTAATTAGGAAAATTTCATCTTTAAGATTTTAAATCTTAAGATGAAAAACAGAGAAGCCATTAAAAGCTATACTTTCTACCATGTAAAGAAAATCTTTATAACTTTGTAAATTAAGAAAAATGGTATCGGAAGACTAATGGAATCTTAGTTAATACACAAAGAGAATTCTGTAGTCCATCAAGCCCTGTCTTTAGAGTTCCTAAGCCTCAGCTGCACCCCAGCCCTACCAAATATATTGAAGCTTCCAAATACATTGAGGTTCTAAATATATTGGGGGTTCTTCTAGTCCTTAAATTCATTGAGCTAAAATATGACCTGTTTTGTCTAATTAATACAACCTGTTATTTTTTCACTTATAAACAGAATTCCCACCTAACTTACTTAGCAAGATCAAGGACGTTTAGACATCCTAGAAAGAGGCATTGTGTTCCACTAACTACGAGGTATGAAAAAAAATCATGATACCAGGTTTTGTACTCAAATTTAATTTTTTCCTTAATAAAATCATACATTTAAACCATGTTTTAGAAGCCAAATAATCCTAAAGAGAGTTCATTGGTGAAGCATAACACAAATCAGCACAAACACAATTGTATGTGATTATGTCACTAGAAGAAATTTAATCATTTTTATTTGTATTCTAGTTCACCAAAATCTTTGGAGGCTTTCTTCATACAAATGAGTGAAAATGTAGCTGGATACATACTGATTTAAGAATCAACAAGCAAAATTAAAAATGGACAGATGTGAATTGCTCATCTCTCCTCAGAGCAAGTTCAAAGATCTTTTTGTCTTTTTTTGTTCACATATATTTCTATAGCAGCTTCCTTGTAGCAAGCATTGCACTTGCAAGGAGGAGCATGTTAAAGAAACTATACAATAGTAAAAAAATATGGAACTCTTGATCTAATGGATAAAAGCCATAGTGAATCCAAATAGCATAAACTCAAGGCATAAATTGCCAGCATACTAAGTCTTGCTGTCATACGGCAAGTTTTTTTGTTAGAACTTTCTGCAATGGTGGGTCTGTTCTATTCTGTCCAATACTTTATCCACTAGATATGACATGTGGCTTTGGAGTACTTGAAATATGGCTAATACTTAAGGACTGAAAATTCTGTTTTAAATAATTTAAATTTAAATAGTTCCACATAGCTGATAGATACTATATGGTGAGCACAGAATGGACATTACTACATTTGGAATCCTAGTATGGCGTAGTAGTCCTCTGTGTGTGATGTGTAATCAGCAAGTGTTGACTGTAGATTCTATTGATAAGATTGTTGATGATCATAGAAATAACTACAGGTCAACCATGATGAAGATAAGGAAAAAAATAAAAGGTTACTTTTTAAAGAGTAAGCATGAAATCAACATGAAACTGGAAAATTTTGCACAAATCAGGAATGGTATAAGAAGGAATAATCAGGGGTGGCACCTATGGCTCAAAAGGGTAGGGCACTGGCCCCATATGCCAGAGGTGGCAGGTTTAAACCCAGCTGTGGCAAAAAAAAAAAAAAAAGAAAAAAGAAGGAATAATCATTCTACTACTATATCAAATAAAGAAATGAGATAGAGGCATTCATTAAAGTGACACAAAAACTGTATTAAATTTGGTATATAATCCTAGATTTCAGGTGGTGTTTGGGAATGAATACAATAATACTGATGATAATTTTCTAAATGTGTGATAAGCAGAAGTCAATTTGTCTATTAGGATCCTTGGCTTTTATCTAGCAGCCTCCACTTTAAACTTTTGTCTTCATCTTCTACATGTACCATAAACCTACCTAATTCATAGCTTCCTCCCCAAAATCAATTTTCCCAAGAACTAAAAGAGACAGCATGGAGTATTTTGGCTTGAATTCAGAAGCTCTGATTCTTATGAGAGAGAGAGAGAGAGCGAGAAAGGGAAGGAGGGTTGGGGAGAAGAATGAGGAAGAAGAGAGGAAGAAGAAGAAAAGGAAAAAAGAGAGAGAGAAAAGGAAAAGGAAAGGTAGTAGGAGGCGGAGGAGAACAGGGAGGAGAAAAGAAAAGTGAACCTACCCGAGTCATTTTGTGAAAATAAAAATATTTAAATTCACAAAAGTGTCTTGGAAAAGAAAAGGTGCTCAAAATATGGGAGGTGTCAGTGTAGTGTTCTGCTACCCAAATCCCATTTTTTTCATATCTATGTGTATTGATTTGGGAATTTCATATAACCTCAATCCTTGGCTTCCTCTTTCCTGTCTACTTCAAGTCTGTATATAGATTCACTGGTCTCCCTCTATATGGCACTCAGCCTATCCAACTTTCCTGAATTAATCATAATTGAGCCACATATTCCTAGCAGCCATACCAGCCTTTTTCTTAATTCCAGCCCACCCCAGTGGGGGCTTTGAATTGTTATGTCCTCATACTGATCATTGGGGGTCCTGATATTATTTCATACTGATCATTATTTCCCCCCAAAGTGTCCTTTGCTGCTGATTTCTGAATTGCAGATATAATGCTGTGTATCCTATGGGGCTGATATCAAGAATAACTTAAGGAATAAATGAAAAATACTTTAATGACTTTAAAAACAAGTGCTCAATGCCTGATATATAATTTATAATTCCCTCAGGGCTATTAAGTATTTGCAGGTACTGTCTTCCAGGGCCTAATGATCAGTGCCTGTGTATCATCTAAACCAGTGGTTCTCAACTTTCCTAATGCCTCAATGTATTTTCATTGTTAAAAAGGGGGTTCTCCACCCACAGGTTGAGAACTGCTGGAATGTGCTGGTGTCACACCAGTTGTTAGGATTGATAGTCACTCTATATTTCCCCCACCTTACTTTAATTTTTAGTTCAGCAATTTATTCATTTATTTATAAAACCAATCATACTAATTTTAAATGTTTTTAGAAAGAGACAGAAAACAAGGAAAGTTAGGTTAAGGATAAGAAATGAGACAATGGATATAATAAGAATGACTGAACCAGTTCAGCCTTGGGAGAGGTGAAGGTAAACAAGATGGTCATGTTCAGACATGTAATAAAGACATGAGGCTTTCTGCCTGAAATGCGGGTGAGAAGGACAAAAGGAAAGAGGTCAGAGTATCTTGTCCAGTTTTTGAAGCAGTGCAATTATAATCCTGGGCTTCAGGAAGTATACAGTAAAGGTGGAGAGACTGACACACAAACACACAAAATAGCAGAGGGTCCTAAATCCTATGTATGTGTGGATAACTAGTATTTAGAACGCACATGAGTGAAGCACTGTGCCAAATCCAGTGGTATGAAAATATACATGTAGAGATAACTGGACAAAATCTTTAAACTCTAATTTGAGTCACTTCATGACACAATGAATTAGGCCCCTTATTTTGTAACCTGAAGGTTTGGTTATTAACTATTTAGCAGAATATTGCAGCCTAAATTATTTACAACTATCACTCTACTTTTTTATTTACCATTTACTCTCATTACATAGATAGTATTATTATCTCCCTTATACAGACAAGCTGTTGAAAAAATTTTTGATTTACCCAAATGAGTGAGTGATGCAGCCATATTTTGGATTCTAGTTTCGGAACTCTATTTACGACACAGTGACTACACTTTCATCTCTAGCCCAGAAGGGCTGGGTATGGAGGTGGGGTCATTCCTTAAGGAGTCTTCACCAAAGGGATATTGAATTTTAATTTGGCTTGAAATGGGCCGGAATCATATGTGAAAGCATCAGAAGGTGAATTTCTACTGGTTTAAGGAGCTTAAAATGACCAGGTAGAAGTAACAATTTTAGAATGCTAGACCTTTTAATTTTAAAAGGTCTTTAAAAGGTACCTGCAAATACTTTTAAGAACAAAAGGACAAAGTCTCTATATGAGTCACTGAGAATAATAGTGAGAAAAGCCACTTCTGGCTTCCATTCCATCATGTCTGGATTCATATATCCTATCAGGAAAACATGACCATTAGTTTTAGGTATATACCACATATGAAGACAATTCTTCAAATGAGTGAGATGTTATCTTCAAGTTGGAACATCAGCCATGCCTCTGACTGGTCATTGCAACATGTAATTAGGCTGGCAGGCTCTGAGTGATACTGAAATAGTAGGAACAGTGATTCCTTGAGGGATACTCTCAATGTCACACCCACTTTTCTGTAAAATGTGTCCTTTTGTCTGAAGAAATATTATCCAGAATAAAATGTCAGTAAACCAGACACCCTATAAGTTCCTAAATATAAACCAAGGCATAAAAGTCATGGAAGGAAAACATACCTGAATATCTATAAATTATTGCCCATTCCAGAGTGGATGGAGATTGGTGTCATCGACTTGCCACCAAAGTGGCTAACTGGTTCTCCTGGGAGTTGTTAATATATTAAAGGCCCAGCAGCAATCTCGGCTGCTGACAAACTGGGTGTTTGGCAATGATAATAGCAATATGAGACTTGTTAGAATGAGATTGTGCTTTTGGATAAAGGCATAAGCAGAATCTCTTCTTCTCTCCTACCATGGCTAGTCCATCTAAGCATCTACTATGTAAACTCCAGTGTGAATGAGTATAGAGGGTGGCTGACATATGCTATGCTGGCTGACTCATCCTGCCCACTTGTGTTGGTGGCTGCTGTGGCACCCTGTCACCATCACCACGCAAATGAAAACAGCTGGGACACAGATTAGAAATACATGCTTGCAAGAGGTGGGCTTCCCTTAGGTGAAGGGAGTAACCTCAAGGTGAAGAGCCTTGAGTAACCTCTTCCCTGGACTTTTATTGAAGCATTATACAACAGGTGTGGAAGTCCACATACTAGGATCACATGCTTAATGATCACTATGGTGTTCTTTCCCCAAGGGCTCAACTCCCACCCTGTTGCACCACAAATGTCCAAGGTTCAACACCTGCTTGCTAAGGAGCCACTGCCACTGATCTTATCTCATTTAAGCCTGTAGTTGCTTCAGGGCTTGTCTCCGGGCTGCAAAATATCTCCATGCTAGCTCATTGATTGTCCTGCTTCCAGTGCCTCCCTCATGAACCAGTGACCACTTCTACAAGCCTGGTGCTCAGTCACAAGGGGATTTTGGGTCCTTGGTATCAAAATAGCTTAAAGTCTGTGACAAAAAACCACCATAAATTTGGAGTATTCCCTTACTCCAAGGTACGTAGAACTTTGGGGGGAAGAATTGATTAAATAGTTGCTGCTTATATCGGCAGTAGCATTGCCTGGACCTTCCTCAAATGCACTTGTATTTTCAATCAAGCTTTGGTCTGAAAACTAGATGAAGGATAATGATTTTCCACTGGGTCCTTGAGCATAGGAGTCACTGCAGTAGACTGCAGTGAGCTATGATTGGGCAATGGACCAAGACCTTATTTCAAAAACAAAAAGCAAACAAAATTTTCCACCAGAGTTGTTAACCTAAGGTCATTTGCCTTCAGTTTTTTGACTGTCTATATTAAGGTACACCTTGTTGGTTGTCTATTTATCTGCTGCTTCAGAATACCGTGGTGTATTAGCCACCACTTCTGATCCCTGAAGGTCAGAGCCAAGTCCCCTTATTTCCACGTTAAACTTACTTCCCATAATGAGGAATACACTCATTCTGTGTCTGATGGTTAAATAATTCCACCTTTCTTCTGCTATTTTGTAATCCTATCATCCCCATAACAACAGAGGGCTACAGTTCTGTAGCAGCATTTCCTGTCATCAACATTGGTCTACAGTGATTAGCCATTGCTCTATCACAGAGCTGCCCTATTGCTTGTCCTCCCTAAGTGCTTTTCTTAGCAAAGGAATGTCCTCAAGGCCCTTCCAGAGAACATAGCTATCTGGTGAGTAGTTTGGTCTAATGTAATACACTCACTCTTGCATGTCTACCTCTGTGAGCATTTTGGTTTTTTCCACAACATTCTGCCAAAGGATTTCTGTCATCTCCTGTTAATTTATTGTGGACCATAATTATTTCCACCCTTTCAGGAGCCATTCCAACAATGCATTAGGACCCAAATCCTTGCCGATTTGTTAAATTTGGATCATGAGACCATATATCATCCAACCCTTTAATCCAGCTTTATACACAAATAGTACTCACAGGGATCCAGCATGCTCAAAGTATACTCCTAGATATGTTTTCTTGGGTCCAGCTGGTACATGCTACCTAGGTCCTATAGTTTCTTTAGTGAATAAACCCTCACCTCTTTTAGTAGAGTCAGTGCTTTCTAGTTGGGCCATTCTAAAAGTTGATCCTAATTATTGGGTTCTAGCTAGAAGGAATACTCCTCAGGGGAGGTTTCAGAATAATCTTTAGGCAAAGGTATGCTTTTTTGTAATTGCAATGTTGTTATCCTCAAGCATGGTAAGTGGCCACTTCGGTGTCATGGAAACCTAGGCAAAGAAAGTTCTAGGTTATCTCAGGTCCAATGTAGTCAAGCACATCTTCTCAAATATCTCCGTCTGGGTCCTCAGAATCCTCCTCCTCCCCAACTTGCCAAGGATATGAATTCAGCATTCATTGCAGCTCTGCTACCCTCACCACTGATTTCTGGATCTGTTCCTCAGCATGGTCCACTCTGGCTCTGTTATTGCTGCCAGGGAGGACTTTCCACTTTCACATTATGCCTTGAATAGTCATTGAGTAACTAAGGTAGTCATTTCCTTTCTTTAGCACATCAATGACATCTAGCAATAAAAAGCAATTAACTCTACAATTCTAAAAGCAACAGTTTAGCTTACAATTCCTGAGTGCTAGAGATATTACCTAAGCAATACATCCTTTTTGATCTTTAAGCCATCCTGATTCACCACAGAAGAAGGTCTTGGCAACTACAAGGCAGTATTTTATTAGCAGCTACCATCCATCCAGTTTCTACCAACAATTGTACTTGTGTTGCCATCTGGCTGGGCAGGAACCTCACCCCAGAATTCCATTTCTCCTTTCTAGGACTACTGTTAACAAGTCATTTAGATTGGATTCTCCAGGATCAAATGCTAAGGTAAGTATTTGTATGAAATGCCTTTATTAGAAAGAAGTTACTGGGGAAAAAAAAAGTGTCTACAATTAGAGAAATAAAACTTGGAAAGAATGAAGGTTGCTATGTTTTAACTGTGTCCCCTCCAAAATTTAGGTGTTACCAATTTGATGGTATTGAGAAGTAGTGCCTTTAAGAGGTGACTAGACCATGAAGGTTCCTCCCTTAGTAATCATATTAAAGCCATCACTGAAGTGGCTTGCTGGATTGCTCATCTGTCTTCCAAAATAGAAGGAACAGTGTTCCTTTCCTTTGAAGGACTTTTTTTTTTAAAGACAGAGTCTCACTTTGACACCTTGGGTAGAGTATCATGGTGTCATAGCTTATAGTACTCTCAAACTCTTGGGCTCAAGTGATCCTCTTGCCTCACCCTTTCAAGTAGCTGGAACTACAGGTACCTGCCACAATGCCCAGCTATGTTTTGCTATTTTTTAGTAGAGACAGAGTCTAGCTCTTGCTTAGGTTGATTTTGAACTTCTGCATTTAAGCAATCCACCAGCCTTGGCTCCAAGAGTGTTTGTATTATAGGCATGAGCCCTTCTTAATGTCTTAGGGTGTAGTATGAAGAAAAACCCTACAGGAAGGAGCCAAATTATTTTACTATTACTGCACAAGAAACTACCACATCTTAATGACTTAAAATAACATCCACTATCCACTACCTAGCTTATAATTCTGTACATCAGGAATCCAGGCATCCCCAACTGGTTTCGTTGCTTAGGAGGTCAGAAATCTGGACTCTTATCTGGAAACTTAGAAAACAGTTTCTTGTGATTATAGAACTGAAGTCTCTGTTTCCCTGTTGATTGCACTGCAATCACTCACAACTCTTCAAGTCTGCTCAGTAACCTTTGAACAAGTCCTCTATCTCCAAAGTCGGCAATGGCCCTTTGAGTCCTTCATATGCTTCATCTCTGTCTGATTTTCCCTTCTCCTACCAGCTGGAAAATATTCTTTACCATTAAAAGGCTTACATGATTAGGTTAGGCCCACCTGGACTATCTCCCTCTATTAAAGTCAATTGGTTAAAAGGCTTAATTAAATTTGTAAAATCGCTTTGTCACCTAACATAGCAGAGGCAGGGAAGTAGTCCCTTAGAGCAGAGATCATGGAGACCATGTTAGAATTCCATCCATCACAGTCTGTTACAGTGTTGCCATGTAGTAAAATATTTAAATCAACTGTTTGTTAAAAGAATAATAATCATAGACCTGTGAGATTGTTATAAAGATTAAAAGAGAAAATTCATGGAAACATATTTACATACTGTTTGGCTCATAGTATGTTATAATAATTCACTCAGCTACTGTGCTCATAAATTCTGATATCCATCTTCCAGACATGAAACTCAAAGGACTAAGCCTCTCAACATCCATGCCGTTGTGTAATTCTCTTCTCTTTAATCTAGGCTGACTCTGTGATTTACTTGTAACAAATAGTATGTGACACAACTAATACTCTGACTTCTCATGCAATGTCATAAGCACTCTTGTTGTTCTACCCTGCTTTCCTGAATGTTTTCTCTAGAGAAAGGCAGCTTCCCGAGACTGTCAACCTCTCTGGAAGCCCCAACTTCCTCTGCAAGGAGGTGGCTTGGAAAGAAGGATACTGAGCAGTCCTAAATTGTTCCATCTGAGGCAGATGATAAACTCATGATTGAAAAAGATATTTTTTATGTCCATTCAGTTGAAATTTCAAAAGAATCCAGATCCTGCCAACATGTGACTACAATCTTATGTGAATCTCACAGAACCAGTAAAGGTAACAGCACACTGTTGCCTAGCATCAGCAGATTTGCTGTGGTTTGTTGTCCAACCACAAACAACTAGAACAGAGTACTAAACAAGTTACTGAATTAAATCTCATTGTAGCATATTCTCATGGTTCTAATTCAAGTTATATTCTTGCCCGGGTTCCTAAATGATTTTAAGGCTGGATGGTAGAAAGGCTTTCTGTTGTACAGAGTTTGGGTCTCCTATTTTGTCTATAGAAGCCTTATTATTCACTGGAACACACTCCACTCCTTGACCGTCTGCGATGAATGTCTATGTCTATGCACAGTCAAAACTCAAATTAAATCTGACACACACATTGAGTGGTGGGAGTTAATTTGTCCTCCCTTGGCTCCCCCTTATTACAGAAAGGCCTGCTCATTTAAGTGTTTTCAAGCCACACATTCCTGTAGTTGGAAGTTATTACATGGTGATAGTTATCTTCACTGACATTCACTAGCCTTGATATGCCAGGGAATTTTAAATGGAACCTAGAAACAAAGGCAATGCAGTTATGCAGACACTGGAATGTGAAATAACACTCCAGTGACTTAAAGAAATGGGATCAGTGTAGCCCTAATAAAATATGAAGGCTTTCCAGTCCCAGATCCTATTATCTCCAGTGATACTCTAGTTGTCTGTCTTTTAAAAGTGCAGATGTAATCCAGTTAGAAAAATGTCACTCTCCTGCAACAACAGCATGCTCTGTACTCACAGTAATAAAGATTTCCTCCTTCAGTGAACACTGTTGTCTTTGGTCCGTAGCACTGAGACATTTCCCAAAAAATCTCAAAACCACTTTGCTTGATAGGTGGGCTGATCTCACTCACAACAGAAGCAAATATCTTTTTTAACTTTAGTAACTTGACAAAATTAAATAAAGGAAGTGGTCTAAGAAAAGCAAGCAACAACAGAGCTTGGGTGTTGACTGAGCAGCCCAGTGGCCTGACTTGTCATTTCCGTCCAGCATAGCGCCTACGTGGACTCTTGTCAAAGGCTTATTGATGATAAATGGCAGGGAGGTCATTATTTCCCTGAACTCAATTGGGAAATCTCCTCATTGTTATAAGCACAGTCATGCCTGAAAGACATTTAAATATATTTGTGACTGTCTGGGAACACGAAGGCTGCAGCTTCAAGCTTAATGACCAGAAATACACTCTTATGGAAGGTACCCTCCCAAACTGAAAACTTCAAAAACTTTTGATAGTGGAAAAAAGAGAGATTGAATTCTTAGAAATGCAGGACATAAATGTAAGGGGGTGGGGAGGATGTATTATATAATAGATTCCTTTATGGCAAAGTTGTTAGTGGCCAAAGACAGTAAATCTAAGTTAAAGATCCATTTATCTACTAACAAAGAGGAGGTTTTTTTTTTTTTTGCCTTGATTTTATCTCACGTTAAATATCATTGTATCTGTCGTTTAAAAATACAGCCCTGGTGTATGTGCATGGTTGGAGAATCTGAGGGAAATAAGTCAACAAATAATCACAGGACTAGAAGAGTTTCTAGAACTTCACTAGTTCAATCCTATTATTTTAGCTTATCCTCAATGACCTGACCCCAGAGAATGAGTTGTGTGAGGCCACACTGCTCATCTGTGACAGGCAGGATTTGAACAAGATTTCCTGCCTCACAACTTTTGTTCATCTCTCTGTTCCTCCTTGATGCTGGATGTATCACAGACACGGTTTTCTTAAGTAGCAGCTGCTTTCTGTTATATTCATCTCTTTGGGGCCAAAGTCCCAGTACTGACTGATGAGTGAACAGAGCGAGGAGGAAGGGTATATGTTTCACATTCATTGGGTTTCAGGGTAAGTAGGATAAGCAGGAAGTTAAAAATTGACAAAGTCCAAATAACAATATTCCAGAGAATGTTAAGGACTACTGACCAGGAATCTTGTGGAATCTTAAGTTTATAGGGAATTAATTAGCCTATTCCTTTTCTTCAAGAATCAAAAGATAAATATTTATAAATATAACTCAAAGGGGCCTTTAAAATCAGATCACACCTTTACTTTTGGGTTTTGTCTTGAAGATTCCCCACACATACCGTCTCTCAAACTATAAATTCTAGCCAGATGTAATTTCTCCCTCTTCTATATCATTTCATCCTTCCATTCAGAACTGAATTCCACGTGGCTTTATCGATAGAGCCATGCTCTCAGATAAATATTTGCTTTCACTGTTTGCTCACAACTGACCCCCCATTGTGGGGCTAGGGAAGGGTGAAGTGGGATGAGAGAGTGAGAAAGATCATGTGACACTATCAAGTTGAGATCTACTTGGAGTAGTGAGGGAGGTTCTGGCAAAGCCCTGTCTTTTTATGTTACTTATTTATTTTTTAAATTTCTATACATTCAGTAGGTAGAAGTGCAGATCTTTGTACTTGGTTGCATTGCAGAGTGATGAAGTACAGCCTTGTAGTGTAGCTATCACTCAGATAACATACATTGGGCCCTGGAAATAATTTCTCTATCAGTCCCCACCTGCTTTCCCACCCGTCCCAGTCGCCAATGTCTTTTATTCCACTCTCTCTAAATAATACAGATAATTTAGCTTCCATTTATAAGGGAGAACATGTAGTATTTGACTTTCTGTTTCAGCTCTGATCTTTATTATGTTGTTTCTTCTTTTTTGATGACTAGAAACTTTTCCCTCATTGATTTCATGTTTTTTTTCCTTCTCATTGACCTTAGAGAGTATGAGCTTAGGTCCTTCTTGTGCTGTGTTTCCCTGAAGTTTCTCGAGAATCTTGTATCTGAATGTTTAAATCCTTTGATAGACTACAAAAGTTGATGTCGATTATTTCCTTCAATTTCCATACTTTTTGCTTGTTCTTTTCCTTAGGAATACCCATGATTCATATATTTGGTCATTGTATATAATCCCTTATTTCTCAAAATCACTGTTCATGCTTTTTTAAACTTCAAACATTTTATCGGACTTAATTTAAAAGACCTGTTTTCAAATTCTGAGTCTCTTTTGCCTGGTATAGACCATTGTTGAAAGTTTCATTTGTATTTTATAGTTCTTTGAGTGAAATTTTTATTTCCAGAAATTGTTCGCTTCGTTAAAAAAACCCTGTCTTGTTAGTAAGTTTCTTTTTCATATCCTGAACTGATTTTCTGATTTTCTTGCATTAGATTTCACATTTCTCTTGGATCTTATTGAGTTTCTTTAAAATCAATATTTTGAATTCTTTATCTAGCATTTCAAGACTTTAATTTTGGTTAGAATCCATTGCTACAGAGTACGTGTGATTCTTTGGAGGTGTTGAAACACACTGTTGTTTCACACTTCCAGAATAATTACACGATTTATTCTCCTCTGAAGGAACTCTGACTTCCTATTTTTGAATTTCTTTTCATTTGGATGAGATTTTTCTTTTCTTTGAGGAAGTGACTATGATATATGGTGGTAGGATCATTTGGCTTTGCTTTTGGGTGCTTTCATTGGCAAATACTTTGTATAATTTCCTTGGTTATAGATAGCCTCAATGTGGTAGCTTTCTCAAATGCAAGTTGTCTAGGTAGTGTACTGAGCATGTGAACAGGTTAACAACCTTTGAGAAGGTGTGGTGGTGGAGGTCATGAGGAGCTTATCTTGTTCCCAGGGGCAGATCACATGTGTCAGCAGATTTTGTTTTAGGCTGCTCTAGTTGAACTTCAGCCTCATAGGTAACACTTGCAGGTGAGGGTTAGCTGTGGTGATAGCAGTAGGGTTTGTTCTTAATTTTTTTCTTTTCTCTTTTTTACCAGTAGAAGCTTTCTAGTGCCTCAGGCAATGGGCAGAGTTGTGGGATCACAGTGACCTGGGGTCCATGCTCAGCTCCTGGAGTGAGAGGAATTAAAGTCAGGTGAAGATGGACTAGGAAATATTGCACTTGGTACCCCTAAGGGCAGGCTCTGATGTGGCCCCGGGGGCAATGCCAAACATCCCAAGATATGCCCAGATGGGAAATATAGAAACCTCTGTTGTAACCCAGCCCATTCCCATGCCCCTCCCAGGGTGGTAGAGAACATGCTTCTCAGATTGTTCCCAGGCCCACTTCTTCCCCCTAGGGTTGCCAGGAACAGAACTGTAACCATTGTTACCCAAACTGTGACTAGTGCTATCTGAACTGTAACCATTGCTACTGTAACCACTGCCATCCAAGCTGTAACCATTGATACCTAAGCTGTAAACCCAACCTGTAACCCTGCCAATGGCAACGTTCCTTATATACAAAAAAGGGTATAAAAGACAAAATACCTATACTTTGGGGTTGCTTGTCTTAGGACAACAGTCCCCTGCACAGGTGTGAACAAATCAACAATTATATTTACATCAGAGTGGGTCCAAGCCTATTTTTCCAAGTCCAATAGGTCATTTCACATCACTGCTCCAAGTTCCCTTAAAGGAAGGTAGGGGCAGCCCAAGCTCCCAATGAACAGGTATGGGATCTGCCTCTTTCCCACTTTTGAAACCAGTAGGACTCACTCCCCCATATGACCAAGGCATTGAGCTGAAGAACACAGTAAAGTCACCTGCAGACTGGCCTCAGGTAGCAAAGTCATTTCTTTTCTCAAATGTCACCACTCACATAAAATTATGACTCTGAAAAATCTTTCTCCATTACAGGAGAAAGCTCAACTCCAGTGCTTATGACTGGAGAGCCCTCTAGACTTACAACTCAGTCCTGGCTCTGGAGTCTCTTCCTTCACTCCAGACTAACCATTCCACTCCCTGGCCCAAGAATCTAATACCTCTGAAAGGTGCCCAGATACTGCCTAACTTGGTATGAGCCTGGAATGAGAAGGGCATCTTTTTACTGGTCCTGAGTCTGCAAGAATGCTGTGCCTTTTCTCCTAGCGGTCTCTGGCTTCTCCTCATACTAATTTTAGAGTTTGAGTGAGATAAGGTATTCTCTCTCCTATGATCCCCAGGGGAAAGGTGGATCACAGTGGGACAGTCTACCTTCTCCTTTATTGGGGCTTCACTCACAGTTCTCAGCTGAATACTGCCACATAGGCCACTTTTCACCTTCTTTTCCTCAGTTTCTTGAGTGTCCTTCACTCTTCTGGAGAATGCACATGTTACTTCTCAAATAAAAAAAATCACTGTTTGTACACAATTTTTCTATAACAAATTGCTGAGGTGTGCTGACAAAGCTTCTAATCTTCCACTGGGTTGAAAGAATGGGCTCAAGATCTTCTGAGTATTTAGTACCTCATGGGCAGGTGATGGTAGCAGAGGTCATGCAAAGTTCATATCTTTCTTGTCATTCTGTAGTTGTCTCAGCAAATGTAATGGACTGTGCAGGTTGATCTGCTTGTAGTAGGTGGTGCTTTAAGTGACAGCCAGCTTTGGTGTTGCCAGGAGTGTTTATGCTCAACTTTTGTTAACAACGAGAATTACTTGGGTGTTGTAGGTGATGAAAGCATTATCTCTTTAGATAAAACAGGATGGTGGTCATGGCCATTTTGTACTTTGTTTTCTTCTCTTTTGAAGTACAAGTCACCCTCTAATGACACAGTTTGGAGCTGCACAGGTCTACTTATACATAGATTTTCTTCTACTTCTGCCACTCCTGAGACAGCAAGACCAACCAACCCTCCTCTTCCTCCTCCTCCTCAATCTACTCAACATGAAGTACCAGATGGAGACCTGCATAATAATCCTTTCCCACTTACTGAATAATGAGTACACAGAGGGTGAGAAAAAAATCTGTATGCACATTTAAGAAAGAAAAACACTGTATTAAATTGTAATGTATACTGATAATAAAAGATGAAAACAAGTGACACTGAGCACCTCCTGTAGTTGCAGAAGTCAGACATTACTCGAGTATTATAAATTTAATATAGTTTTCTCCTTTCTCAAAATGTACATACATTTTTGGAACCCTCGTATTTCCTTGATAACGTTTCCTTTTCTCTAGTATATTTTATTGTAAGAATCCAGTCTATGAAACATATGAAATACAAAATATGTGTTAATTGGCTGTTTATGTTGTTAGTAAGTTTTCTGGTCAACAGTAGGCTCTAGAAGTTACACGTTGGGGGAGTCAAATGTTATATGCAGATTTTCAATTGAGCAAGGGGTCATCACCCCTAACTCTGCATTATTCAAGGTCAATTGTAAATGTGTAATGCCTACATTTACAGCAACCCCCTTACAGCCATGAAGGAAAGGCATGATTGATCCCTGAACCATATGCAACAACTATCTATTGAGAACTTCCTTGTTATTTAATAAGTGTAACCTCTTGTTTGTTTAAATTATTGCCCTTGGTTTTTCTGTTATATGTAATAGATTCTAATTCTAACTAATACATTCTCTCAGGATACCATACTTATTTATCATTTCTTTTTTTAAATATTCTTGCCCTTTTTAAATGATTGTCTTCTCTTTCTCTACCTGGAAATGTTTTTGTTTTGTTTTTGTTTTTGTTTTTTTAAGACACAGAGTCTCACTTTGTTGCCCTTATTATTTGTGCCATGAAGTCATAGCTCACAGCAACCTCCGGGCTTAGGCGATTCTCTTGCCTCAGCCTCCCAAGTAGCTGGGACTACAGGTGCCCACCACAATACCCGGCTATTTTTTTTTGTTGTTGTTGCAGTTTGGCTGGGGCTGGGTTTGAACCTGCCACCCTGGGTATATGGAGCCAGTGCCCGACTCGCTGAGCCACAACACCGCCCGAAATGTTTTATTTTACCGTCAAGATGTGCTTAACCATAGCCTTTCCTGTTGATTCCTCTCTTAAGTCCTTCATGAGTTATTAATCCTACACCTTTATGTGTTCTCACTGATGTTTGTACCCACATTTATTATATAATTGTTATATGTTAATTACAATTTTGTAAGTTAGTGGCATGTCCCCATTCAGACTCCATAGACTCTAAGGTTATATCAGCATTAATAGTTATTTTGCTGTTTCAGTTCCCTTTGCATTTAAAAAAAACAAAAAAACAGTTTCTGAAGAAACAAACCACCCAATTTTCAAATATAGTGGGAATATGTGCAAGAACAAAACTCTTTGTACATCTATGCAAGAACAAAACCCTATCTCCGAGTGTGATTTTCCCAACCTCAAGACTCTACTGGTAGCCTTTTCTGCTTGGCATTAGTTGGATCTAATAAGCATCTTGTCTGTCTGCTCTGTCTACACAACAACTTTCTCATGCTGGGAGGATAATGTCCTATATGGGCACAGAAATCTAGGGCAGCTGAAAACTGTAAACCCGTGAATGAAAGTGACAAAGTTGCATTATGCTCCCAAGTGAAAGCCAATTTAGTCTTTTCAGGCTGCAGCACAGATCCAGTCCCATGATCAATACGGGAAATGAGAAGCCAGTATAGCCTAACTACTCCTGTGTGTCGCTTCTCTGCCTTCTGCTTTCCCTGTAACTCAAACATACATTTTTCATCCTTTTCCTATACTACTACCAAGGAATTCATATTTTGGATGCCTGACCTAGTGGTCATTGACCATGCATTTCACATAGAGGTAGATTGTGATGTCCACGTAGATGTTAGCTGTGATACCTTGCTTTACTTTTTAACATCTGCTCTTTTGCAAGGTTGTAAGTTCCTCTGGAACTTGAAGCTTTTAGTTTTGTTGAGTATGTTGACTTATTTGTTTTGGTTCCTATTTCTATTCTTCTTGTACAGCATCTGACCCTTGACCAATATTTATTTATTAAATCCATGAAGCTGAGAGAGGCTAAATGACAGTGTTCCAATCTGTCCAAATCAAAGAGAAAGGCCTGAGAAGAAAACCATCCTATTCACAGCTTTAACAAGAAGAAAGCCATCCTATAGATAGCTTTAACTAGGGCTCATGATCTCCAGGACTGAGAGGCAATAAATTTGTGTTGTTTAGGCCACCTCATCTGTGATACGTTGTTATGGCAGCCCTAGCAAACAGGTAAAGTGAAGACTTAAAAGATTACTTGTATGGCTTCATGCTACTAACTTGATTTGTACTAAGGAAATAGCTATTTTATCTTACACTATAGATGTAAATATCAACTCACAGAAAAAGGCAAATGATACCTTATTATTATTATGAAAATAATGTTACATTATGATCTCTTGAAAACCTCTTGAGGACATCTGGGCTACTGGAAAGACACATTGAAAACCATTGAGTTATCTGTATTATACACTTCATTTTATTATTTTTATTTTTATTTTTTGATGGAAGCTGCTGAACCTATCCTTTCCAAAAAGTCTAATGATTGACTTAAATCTTGAAAAATCTCAATATATTTATTTCCACTGAAATTTTAAAGAATCTGTTTGAGACAATATTCTTTGAAAAACAATTAATATCACAAATAAGATTTTTTGTTTGGTTATATCTCTAAAGAAAAAAAATAAGAATTTTGAACATAGTTTTAAACCCAATACTACCTTTCCCTTGGTCAAATTTAATCAGAAGAGGTATGTGAGATTTGAGCAAGCTTGTTAAGTTATATTAAGTCTGTATTCATTCTCTCTCTCTCTCTTTTTTTTTTTTTTTTGAGACAAGAGTCTCACCCTGTTGTCCCAGGCTAGAGTGCTGTGGCATTAGCCTACTTTACAGCATCTCAAACTCCAGGGCTCACAAGACCCTCCTGCCTCAGCCTCCTAAGTAACTGTGACTATAGGCATTCCCCACAAAACCTAATTATTTTCTATTTTTGGTAGACACAGAGTCTTTTTCTTGCTCAAGTTTGTCTCAAATGCCTCAGCTTAGGCAATCTTCTTCCCTCGACTTACCCAGTGCAAGAATTTCAGGCATGAACCTGCATACCCAGCCCTAACTCTATATATTTAAGCCATAACTTTGGGTAGATTCTGTTCTTTGTATCCAAAAGGATTAACTGATATATAGGGAGTAGTCTAATGATAATTTTTATTCATTTTTATTTATTTTTGAGACAGAGTCTTGCTTTGTCACCTTGGTAGAGTACTACGCATCAGAGCTCATAGCAACCTCAAACTCTTGGGCTTAAGCAATTCTCTTGCCTCAGCCTCCCACGTAGTTGGGACTGCAGGTACCCACTACAGCAGCACCCAGCTATTTTTTGGTTGTAGTTGTTGTTTGGCAGGCCTGGACTGGATTTGAACCCACCAGCTCTGGTGTATGTGGCTGGTGCCCTAACCGCTGAGCTATAAGATTTTGACTATGAACCTTAACAATTTGAATAAATAATTAGGGAAAGGATAGATGCATATCCCGTTACTGAGTACACAGGGAAACCAGAATTGAAGTGCTAATGAGAAAAGTCTGTTGCCTAGTTTTTCTGGATAATTGCTGTTGAGCAGTCATTGTGCTAAGAAAAACCCATGTGCATACTGCACATTCATCAACATCTAAATGGAGAAACTTGAATTCACTCATTCAACTGATGAGCTGCTTTTTTTAGGATGTATTGGGTGACTCCTGGTGGGCTCAACAGATTGAGTATGTATTCCGCAGCATTAGCTGAGTTGCCTTAGAGATAAGGTTTTTAATGGGAGCATATGTGGGAACCATTTTTAGCTTAAAGACAATTTCTTTCATTAAGCAGAGCACGCAGGCATTTGCTAAATGCTTAGAATGTTCCAAATATCTTCTCCTATGAAAATATTGACTGCATTTTCTTCTAAGTGGATTGACCACTCCAGGTAAAAAATATTGTTCTACCATTCATCCTTGAACACCATTAATAAAATTGCCTTAGATAAGGTAGTATTTACTATGACTTTAATCCTTAGTTTTAAAGGCTTTACATTTACAAAATAATCTATTTGAAAAATAGCCATTTTTAAATTTTGCAAAGCTGTGTTTGAAGATACTGCTACTGTGTTACCTAGCAATTGTACAAAGAATCTCTCAGGTAAAATTTTACTTGCTCGAAATGTTTGTCTCTCAAAATTCCTATGGAATTTTGCAAAGCTGTGTTTGAAGATACTGCTACTGTGTTACCTAGCAATTGTACAAAGAATCTCTCGGGTAAAATTTTACTTGCTCGAAATTTCAGCAGAATAAATGTTTGTCTCTCAAAATTCCTATGGAATTTTGTATTTACTTAGACACAAGAAGTGATGCTCTGTAATGTTTTGCTCTTACTAGGTGAATTTAAGCCCCAAACTCACTGTTTAACAGCTAGCATCTTCCACAAATGTTTCTGATGCCCACTATTTTGTTTTCAATAATAAGCTTGTGCTCCAATATGTTTAGACTTTAAGCTCTTAGGCAGGGTATGTAATTGGAATGGATGATTTTACAAATAAAGAGACAATGCCATTCTACTAATATGGTAAAATAATTCAGTCAGCACTAGTATATTGAAATCAATTCAACATGTAGGCAACCCCCAAAGCAGTGTTGTGGTAGAAACCGGACATTGCAAAAGGAGTCTAAGAGGTGTATTTTAATGCTCAGTATTCTTAAATAATCCACCACCTTCACTTAGAAACACCCTCTTGAAACTCAAATGGTTGGGAAAATAAATATACATGTCTTCAAGGGAAAAACATCACTTCTAATAGCACTAAATTTAAACATGAAAAACCTGAAATCCCCTATGACAAGATATAACGAGAGAAAGATATCACATAAAACGTTGAGCAGGTACAGCATGTGCCTGGAGAGTTAATCTAGCAAATCCATGTTCAGGTGCATGTTGAATATTGCCCCTAAGTCTCATAACGGGTTTATTTTGTCAACAAATAACTTTGCATGAGTTTGTATGTGTGTGCACAAGAGTGTGGATATTACAAAATTAAAGTTATTATTATATATTTTACAGCCATCCACTTATTTTAAAAGAGACATTTGCAGAGAACGGATGCTTAATTATATTTTGGCATTTCATAATTATCCATATTTACTCTTTTGCTCTAATTATTTTTCATGTTTTTAAGTTTTCTGTTCCTGACTTTTAATAAGAGATAATCAGCAACTCATTAAGGTCCTGGGGGAAGCAGGGGAGGAGGGGAAAAAAATGGAAAGACCAAGGTGTGCTTTTAATTCCCTTTCTTCCCTACCAAGTTGCCCTGAGCATCATTATTTTTGTTTTCATTCATTTATTCTATTCAGCATGTTGCTTTATTTGTGCTCCTTTTGTGATGGATTATTATTCCAAGATTTGTCATCGTTGTGTGTATTCTTGATTCTCCCTAATGAAGTTCCTATTCGAACCCTGGTGTCTGCTTTGGCCCTGCAGCGTTAAATTGCACTTGCGTAGAAAATCACACTAACCCATGTGGGAGTGTGCTCATCATAATTGGTTTCATTCTGCTTTTGTCTGGTATTTCCTGTTGTTGTTTACATAAAACTACATACTTTTGAAGTAGAAATATTTTACACTAGATTATAATTATGGTATTTATTTAGTTTTCAGGCTCAGGCTTCCTTCTGTAGCACTCTTCATTTTGAACCCTACCATGTGCATGGCAAGTTTGAATGCATAGAATTTGGAAGTAGAATCGACTTTCCCCATTTCCAGCAGCACAAATACCCTTTGAGGCTGCAATGCCACCATCTTCCCAGAACAGAAAAGAAACATATGAATGGGGAGAAGTAGACTCTTATCTGTGTTTCTTCAGGCCTTTGTGAAGTCTAGGAATTATTCATCTATCTCTTTTTAACTCCTTCACCTTTTCCTCCACTGTGCCTCCCCACTATATTCCATTGTTGTTTTCTAAAGGTTCTCATTTTTGGTTGTTTTATTCATTACCTGTGCTGTGCTGCCTCATGGATCAGCACTTTTGCACCTGTTTAACTCTCATTTAATTGACTCCTTTGTTTGGGAAAAATATTCACATAATTGTTTACATGATTCTTTCCCATGACTTTATACTGATTTTTTTTAACACTCTCTAAGGTGTTAGTCAGTCTTGCACGCCTAGCTTGACTCCTAGAATCTGAACCGGGTGCTTACCTCCCTTACCTTATGGTAACATGATGTTGTATATTTATCATGTCTTGGATTTCACTGAGTTCACATGAATGGTTCCCTTATTAGACGACAGCTTCCTGTGGCTACAGACTCTATTGTGTCTGATTCCTTCTTTCCAAGTTATCTTTCCATCAATTTTGCATTCAAGGCCAAGGTCAATTCCTTTTATCACTGAAGTGTCACCTCACCATAGCAACCCATAGTGCTCTCTCCTACCTGTTAACACTCAAAATTGATTTCTGCTACATTTGCCTTCTTTATGTCTGCTTCACTTCTTACTTTTAATATAATCTTCACTGTATGTCTGATATTGCTCTCTAACAAGTTTATGATGAGATTATATTAAACATAATTGGATGCCCCACGACATTGTCCTACGCACAATATTATGTTCACAATATTTGTCTATTCTTTTAAAAATGGCTTTTGTTCATTCTAATAACAAATATCCATTCCCTCATATAAATAAATGATATATGGGATCTATATGATAGAGATATGTAAGGTTGGCCCTCTATGTTTGTGGGTTTTGAATCTGTAGGTTCAAGTAAGTGTGGAGCAAAAATATTTGAAAGAAAAGAAAAAACAGTAAGAATTACAGTGTAATAATAAAAATAATGACAATGAAAAATACAGTATAACAACTTTTACATGGCATTTTCATTGTACTAGATATTATAAGTAATGGAAAGATGATTTAACACATACAATAAGATGTGCTTGGGTTATGTGCAGATTTTTCATCATTGTGTTTTCTTTTTTTTTGAGACAGAGCCTCAAGCTGTCCCCTTGGGCAGAGTGCCGTGGCATTACAGCTCACAGCAACCTCCAACTCCTGGGCTCAAGTGAGTCTCCTGTCTCCGCCTCCCAAGTAGCTGGGACCACAGGTGCCCGCCACAGCGCCCGGCTATTTTTTGGTTGCAGCCGTCATTGTTGTTTGGCGGGTCCGGGCTGGGGATTCGAACCTGCCACCTTAGGTGTACATGGCTGGTGCCTTAGCCGGTTGAGCTATAGGCGCCGAGCCTCATCATTGTGTTTAAGGGACTTCAATATCCATTGATTGTGATATTCACAGTGGGCCTTGGAACCGACCATCAGTGAATACTGATGGCCAATTGGATGTGTAGTGTACTTAAATGTATGTATGGAAATATATGAATGTAAATGTAGATGTATAATTTGCCTAGGAGAAATAGAGATTATTTGAAGTGTTATTCAGTCTGCGATGGTTGATTTAATTACATAATTTTTTTATAGGTTCTCCCCTTTTCATACCACAGGGTATAGATCCAATCCCCTTCCTATCTTTGACTCTAATGCTTGAAATTTATTAATACGTATGTATACATAATTTGTATGCATGTATACGTGCGTCAGATTTTTGTGGGTATCTCTGAATACTAGCACTTAATATATTTTAAGTATTATAATTCTTTTTATTTGGAATGTTATTAGAAGAAATCTAAAATATTTTTCTATTTTAACTTTAATGATAATAGTTCTAATCATCATCATGGATTTTGGCTTTTAAAATAACTATTTAAGTAACTTTAATAGGAATTACTATTGGACATTGGAAATTTAACATACTTATTTCGATAAATTTATGTTTTGTTGTCTTATGTACATGGGGGTTTCTGTTACACATTTCAAGTTTAATCATATACTTAAATGTCAGGGAACTGCTACATAAAATTTAGCTTTGTCAACATTGATGAAAATAGGGTCTTAATTCTTCGTGGATAATTACTTGCACAAGAAATGCTTGCACATTTATTGAAAATGTCTTAATCTCTTAAGTTGAGGGCTGATCCTTCTTATGTCCCCAATTTGACTTTTCGATCTTTTTTATTAGAATAATCATTACTATAACTGTTCTCAAATCACCTCTATTGGAGCATTTAAATTTATTGATTGCATCAATCTACCATCATTCAAAATTAATCAAGTAAATTCAAATTCTTACGTTCCACATTCCACTTTAATTTCCCTCATAACATTACCATCTTATTTTGTACTCATAGACAGTAAAAGTTCATACAATAGTTATTCTTTTTCTCCTTTATACTTCTATATTTAGCCATTTCAGAGTATGTGAATTTTTATCACTACTCATTAGCTGTATTTCAAATTCCATTGGTACTTGGCTTTATATTATTTTATTGAGAAAGTTTAAGCCCACTCTTCCTGTTATTTTTAGCAAAGTTCTACTTGATGTCGAACCTTATAATAATCTGATAGTCATTCTAAAAAAATATATTTATTCTTTTCTGGGTGTTGGGCACTAGGTTGGGGTAGATGGAAGATGTATTCTCATGTTTTGATGTAGCCTAATGATTTCAAGAGTTGACAATATTCAAAAGAATTATGGGAAAGCTAAGAAGATGATGTAATCTTACCTGTTGCTAGTGTATTAAGTACTGATCTCAACTGAGTTCTTAAAAGATGGTCTCATTGCACATTTCTTACATTATCTCCACAGAATACCTGGGATTCGCCTGATTCTTTCCCATGACTTTATCCTGATTTTTTACAAACCACAGCAAGGCATGTCATGCAACCCCTTTGGAGCCACTACATTGAGTCTAGAAGCAGAATGTGGAGTTTCTAGGAGAGCATTTCTCAGACTATTTTTAAATAGTACTAGCTTCTTTCTCCAATGAAATTGGAGAATATGTAAGATTAATTATGGATACTTAGCTTAATGTTCAATATAATGCAATATTTGATGTATTTTACCAAATTAAGCTTATTTTTCTTTCTAAAATCAAATCATTGCTTTGTGTTCTAATTATAAATTTGCTGTACTTCATATTTGCTTAGATCTTTTTACTGCTGCCATTTTTATTGACATTTGATTATTGTAATGGTACCATGTTTTTATTCCTTTTATTTGCTTTGAAAATCAGAGTTAGATTTTTGCACATTACAAAAATACAATATTATTTAAAGTTAGCCTCCATCCTTTTTCAGAAAAGGGCCAATGTTAAAAAAATTTGGATGGATGATATCTTTTCTTTAGAAAAATGTAAGGATTATTGGGCCTTGCTTAATGGTTTAAATGGTGGATAACCCAACAATAACATAAAGATGAAATACATAAAATTAAAAAGGAAGATTTCATAGACTAAAAGAGAAGAATTTTCCTAAGATATGCACATTATTCAATATTTAAAGATATTATCCTTTGGGCTTATATTTTTAAAGTTGGAAATCAGTAAAACATGAAAGGCAAATGCAAATCATGCCATCAACGTACAGCTATATCTAAAGTCCTCAGAGCTAACATTATGTTTTCTAAGATAACCAGTCCCTGAGATCATTTTGCAAATATAAAAACATCTAACATGCAATAAGTCTATAATTAGCTATTCTGAAGTAATTGATAAATACCTCATTTCTTCTAATTCTCACATTTGTGTATACTTTTTAAGGCAACATTAAGTAATTGTGTAGATAAGATCCTTGTGTTTTAGCTCTCTAAAGAGCTTTATCATGGTGGGGGCAGGTAACAACTCTGGAAAGCAGGGCAGATTGAGTGGCATCCATAATTTCAAATGCTGGTTACACTCTTCATTAGTGTCTTCTAGTCACTGGTAGGAATTGACACCAATTCTTATTTATTACTGTTCATTCCATAGCTGAATGGTAAACTGTGGTACCAAAATATTAATGTAGAGTTCTAAAAGTGATAAAATGGTCTACTTTCAGTTCATCTACAAGCAAGCTTGTTTTATATAAATGGCTTTTTTACAAATTTGAAATGTGAATATATTTTATTTTTTTTCCCAGTGAGTACACAATACACAATTCTTTGACAATACTATCGACCAATTTTATGCCAATTTCTTTGCTGATCTAACAACATCAAATGAAACACATTAAGATTTTGGACGCTGTTTGGTGACTTCAACAAACTACAGTTTAAAAAAATCCATCTATAAAACAAAGTATAAAAAGTCTACCACGGCCACAAAAATCCCTTTTCTTGCAACACTTTCAAGTCACAATAAATGCTTTTGAAATTATGAGACTAAAATAAAACTAGCAAATTGAATGTTGTTTTAAAAAACAATGGTGTTTCATTTGAAGTACACATTATTGAGAAGCAAATCAAAAGTAATTTCACCTCTAAGATAATGTGGAAGGACATGTTGCTTTACACCAATTCTTGTCATGTAATTCTATGAACAATATACAGAAGTCGATGAACAAATTAGTGAATGTTATGATTCTGCATCTTTTTAATACCAGTGTACAGTCACTTTCTGGGGGTGAAGATAAACCCTCAGCTCTAAACAGTTTAGAGCTCATTGGTCTTGTTATCATTATACTGTCAACAGACAATTCCATAAATTTATTGAATAGAAATTAGGAGGTGTTCTACCAAAGCGCATACAAACTTTCAACTCAAGTCCCATTGAAAATAATATCCAGAGCGTTAAACTATGACACAGAACATCATTAAATCTGTTTTGTTACTCAAAACAGAAAACTTGTAATGGTTTTACTCCCCTTGATTATGTTGTACTTTACTTGTTGGTTTCTATATTCTTCCTTGAATTGGATTTGAATTCTGTGAAGGAATCCATTGTTTTTATGTCCTTGAACTATCCCATCTTACTTTAAAAATCACTTAGAAAATATCTGGAGGAGGCATATGGCATCTCCACCTGCATACACTGGCATACCTGAGTCTATTTTCCCAAAGGAGGCTTTGCTGTTATGAAGGAAGTTGTGCTTGTGTTGGACATTACTGCAAAGCAGTATAACCTATGAATGCTGGATAAGATGATATTCTCTCCCAGTCAGATTGCTTCTCGATGGCTTATGTTTGGACCCGCAAAAAAGTGAGCTCCATCAATTTTTAATCACATTCATTTAATAAGTTACAAAGAGAAAAACTATGGTGGCTGTCATGCAAGTTTGTATTCTTTTCTGATTCGGACTGATACCCAATAGTAGCTTTTTATATGTAGCATGTTGTTGAGGGTTTTTTTTTGATTTTTTATAGAGTTTTTGAAAGAATTTGTATAGCGAAAGCATGTTATTTTACCCCCTATTAATTTGAGGGTGATATTTTGGGTGAATGATTTAACTAATTTATATTTAAAACAAGATTGAACAGGCAACATGAACTATTCTAAAAGAATATTCCAAGTGACCCCAAGGTCTGCTTAGATAGAATCTAACTGTAACAGTTCATTTTTTTAAACTGAAGACAATCAGTAAGATATGATGCTATGTCTCACATTATTCCAAAAGTCCTCTGTACACACATACTTCATTGTCAAAAGTCAGTTACCAGGGATCACAGGCTATGTGCGATGTGTGTAATGAACCTAAGTTTAAGAATAAATTGAGTAATAGAGGAGCATACAGAGAGAACGCAAATGAATAAAATCTCTTAGAAAAGTGTTTGTCTTTAAATATAAGGAGGTGAAGTAGACAACTGCATAAAGAAAAGTTTAAAATCCTCACATCTTAAGAGGTGTGAGTAATTATGTTATTCCTTCCTTGCAGAAACTTTTCACCTTCTCCCGTTTTCCCGGAGAAATCAAACTGCATTAAAATTCAGGCACTGATGGTAGAAAGTTGAGAAAGGGTTTACAAAGCATGTGTTGGAAAACTCGTTCTCTTCAGTGAAGAAACAAACGACATGGCCCCAGGAAGGTTTTGGAGCCCATGAAGAATGCTACATTCTGCACTTGCCTGTGCTGGTGCAGTTTCAGGGAATAAAATAGATGGGAACATTTAATTATATCATCCCTTTGCTATAACAACATGACACAAATGGATGACTGAGCCAATAATTCCTGGAGTGTGTCATTCAAAGGGGTCCCATGTTTTACAGCTGATCCTGATTATTCCATTGAATATTTTTAGAAGTGTCAACTATTGAATACATTATAGGAAAAATATGAGAAAGTATAGATAGAAATAGAATTTCAGATTGTGGAGGGAGCACATGGGCCCATGTCACCAGGGGTACTTGTCTACTCGAGTGACTATACATGTACAGTAGCTAGCGTATATTTCAAAGTCACATTTCTTTTGTGCGTACGTGACTGATGTTCGGGAACTTCTTATTCTCAAAGTCGTGAAAACAAATGAGGCAGGACACTGTTATGAATGTCCACTTACAAGGTTTGGTTTTATTTAAAAAGTGTATAAACATGCATTTTTCTCCTTTTGAATTTTTCTCTTCAATTTACTCATTCAAAATGGGTCAAACGTATTTTAGCTGGTAGCCAATTTCTGAAAATGTACCATAAAATATTTATTCCAATAAATCTACTTACTGTGAACGGAACATACTCTGAGCACTGCCTTTTAAGCACTTACAATTTGGCCATACATTTGGTGGCATCGACTTTACTTCGCAATCAAGTCAAACACAAAATTGTATATATAGACTGCATTGTTTTCTAAAAGTAATGAATTTAAATGATGCAGCTCCAGCCTCTAGTGTGTACTGTACATGTATTAGAAAGATGAAACAAGATTCTGCAACAGAGTTTGTATTTGGAATCAGCCAGAGTATGCCCTAATACATTTTTTTCCTAGATATTTCAGACTTCATGTTGATAGTTTCCTTGGGGAACTTCATATTATATTCTGACTTCATGAATCAGAGAGATTAATTATGATAATTCAGAGACTGCGTCTTTAAAAACCGCAATATAAATACAGCTCTTGTGAAACCCTTCAGTTTCCTTTTGCTTCTTATAATTCTCAAATGGGTCAATTACAATCTCAGGTGAAACTGATTCTAAATAAAACTTTAATTTCTTTTTTTTTTAAGTAAGTTTAGTACATCTTTGCTACCTGTGTCTCTAAGTGCATATTCAGACTTAAGACTTACACCTCCTCCTTTTGACCCCTGCTTTTGTCAATAGTAAAAGCCACCCTTCTGCTCTTTTTTTTTATTGACTCAGTCCCTGATGTTCAAAGAAGACTTTGCCAACGCAATTGTTCCTTTGCATCTTCCTATTTCTACAACCCCAACTGAAAACCATCTACCAAGATGGGTTACAACCAGCGTTATCCAACCCAGCTTACAGTACGGGAACTCCCTTCACATTCAGTCTTTTTTCTTCATGTCATGAGGAGTAGAGATTTGTGCTTATCACCAAATAAAATTGCAGTGCAAAATTTAAACATAAAAGTTACACAATTAAAAGTTAATATATGGCACCACAGCCTATTAATTCACATATAGTACAACGGACCAATAAAAACAGACAATTATATGAACAGAGCTAAAAAGAGTGAGCTTGCATAGCAATGCAAAAGAAATTATATACAGAGGAAAATCCTTTTCTTCCTGGAGGGCGAGTTTTGTTTTCTTTCTTTTTTATATACTCCTGACAAGAAAGAGTTAAGGTGGGTGGTGTACTTAAGAGAAGAACACAAGTAAAATATCTGTGGGATATGTGTGGCTGTATGTCTTTACATTGCATTTACAGTTCTTTTAATAGTACATAAATAAATTGTTCATTGCACTGTTTAGTGTCATCACTTCCATGAGTTCGGACCTGGTGGTCCTTCAGAGCAGCTTTGTATGTCTCCTCTCAGTTACTCTAAAAAGAAGATACAAGAAGATCAGAAAGGGTGTTTACATATAACTTATTTAACTGTAATGTTCTTCTATCCTAACCAGCAGAACATAAAGCAAAGCAACCAGGTAATAAGTGAAAACGAGGTCATCGGATAGATTTCGTGAGTTTGTGAATTTAAGTGACTTTACTTGAAGGAGATGAACAACAAAGAGACACGAAAGCGTTTGGAAATTTAAAATCCACGTAGAGCTCTTTTTGTAGCCCTTGCTAGTCTTATCAGCATTCCAAAATGAAAGTTGAAGAAAAATCTAGGTAGCTGTGAATCCAATTACGATTATAAACAAATATTCTTAATCATTGGATTAGCAATAGCAAACAATGATGATAACTGAGATCAACGAAGGACTTTATAGTTTTGAAATTATTCTCCTTTTTATCATTTCATGGAAGTCTCCAAATATCCTGTGATGTGAAGGTGATGGGACTAGAACCTTTCAGGCAAGGAAAGGGAGAGGTGAGTACGCTAGTTTACTTTCTCATGTCTCAGAACCAGTTATGCGGTTGAGAATATTAGAATTGGGTGGCGCCTGTGGCTCAAAAGGGTAGGGCGTCAGCCCCATATGCCAGAGGTGGCGGGTTCAAACCCAACCCCGGCTAAAAAAAAAAAAAAAAAGAAAAAAGAAAATATTAGAATCTAGTGCTATTTTCTCAGCAGTACTTTTAAAAATAATTCAAAGAAGCTATTGCAAATATTTAGAGAGTATAATTTTGACAAAGAAAAGCTGAATTGGTGAAATCTCCTCATGAAATTAACATAAGGGGTGCAATGCTTTTTACTGTGATATATCGTAACATTCTTAACTTTTTCTATTGCCTAGTATTTAGAAAATAGATTGGTTGTACTAAACACCTATGCCAGTTCTTTATTCATAAACATATATTTACTTATAGGATGTTACTCTAATCAAAAACATTTCAAATTACCCACCAATCAAAGATCAACTCTTCAAAATTAACTGTCCAGTTTTAAAAAGTAAATAAATGAAAAGTAACTAAAGAATAAGGAATTATTTAGGAGGTTTTTTAAAACTACGAAAAGGTGGATAGGTTTGCCTTCTGTTATTGTGCTTTGTTTAAAAGTGACAGAAAACTGAAAGGTAGACAATATTTAATTTAACTTGAAAATATTAAGACTAATGGTCTAAATTAAAACAATGTTCCTATAGCCCGGTGGTTCTCAACCTTCCTAATGCTGTGACCCTTTAAATATAGTTCCTCATGTTGTTGTGACCCCAACCCTAAAATTATTTTCATTGTTACGTCATAACTGTAATTTTGCTACCATTATGAATCATAATGTAAATATCTGATATGCAGGAGACCCCCAAAGGGGTCGCAATGCACAGGTTGAGAACTGCTGCTATAGCATAAATAAAACATGAAATAGCAGAAATGCCTGCTTCATGGATTGTTATAAATAAATGTTATGACCAAACTTGTTCAATATTATAATTGATTTTTTCATCCTAGAAGGGCAAATTTTCTATTATTCTGAAATTTAACATGGCCAGGTTATTAGCCCAATATTCTTTCTGGATTATGATAGCCTTTTAAATGACCTAAAGCACTTACATAATTCACCTGTAAACTGTCCTTGACTATTTGAGCCCATATATCCTATGTCAAGAAGGTCGCTGGCATTGCGCTGGTGGCCTCCCCTCAATACCTCAGCTTTCCTAGGTCCCGTGGAGCCTTTAGAAGAAGCTGTTCCCGATGAGCTGTGGCCGCCTGGAGATGGGAAGCTGGGCTTGCTGTAGGGTACCAAGGTTTCCTCTGAAAAAGAAAATAAGAAAGAAAAAGACTCAGTTAAACAGAAACACGGGGACATAAAACACAAACTTAACTCATAACATAGTAAGCTCAGAATAGGCTATTTGATTCTGTAGTAAAATTCAAAGTATGAGGTTTAATCAGGCCCGGATATTAAAGGCGTTTCCATGAGCAAGCAACATTTCCTACAATAGGAACTGAAGCAGGATTAAATTAATAGAGATTTGGGGATAAGTATACAATATTCTATATTATTTGCAAAATTTAAATTCATTATAAAATAGAGCTGCATACAATGAACCACAGTTTGCTTAACAAAAGCATATCTGAGAATAATTTCTTAAGTTCAGTGAGGCTCCAATTTAATTTCCCCATTAAGACTGAAGGAACATGATTTATGTTTTAGTTGAAAACCACGGCAACATTTTCTCCACTGATTTAGATAAAAAGCTATATGTTCGTTAATTAAATAAACTTCTTAAATTTCTGTTGTTTCTTGGGATGGAAAATCATTATTTGAAAGCCTTGTATTTCCTTAAAAGAAAAAGAGAAACTCACACATTATAATAAATAATATGTGTGTTTAATAAATAACAAATAACTGAAGATGTATATTATTAAATAAGTACTTAACACTTTGAAATGTTTCTCTTTCTATTTTTGTTCTCTATCTCCCTCTCTCATTCTCAACCTCACCCTTACATTTGTTTCTTTTTTTCTAGGTACGAATAATATCGACTAAATTTACTATTCCTCTCTATAAATGGTCTTTAATGATAAAGATCACAGAGTTTTTCTCTCAGACTGAATAGTGTAACCTTCCTAAACTTTTCATTACAAGTAGCTATTAAAATCGTCATATTTTGGCCCTTGTACAAATTACACTTTCCAAAAATTTGAGCACCAGGTTATGATAAAATGCAATATGAAAAATGCATGGGGAGAAGATATATCTAGAGAAGATTAAGTCCAAATGAATAAATGAATAAGGAAAAATTTTAAAAGTTGTATGTATGTGTATGTTTTAATACTCAATGAATCCTGTTCTGAAAATAGATGTCCCAGAAAGTGCATTTTTGTACAGCCCCCCCCCACCTAGAAAAAGAGAAATTCCAACTACAAACCATGAAATTTATTTTGTAATGTTTTCAGGAAGATTGATCTATATACAAGAGTATTTCCCATCAATGTGTTCACAATCAACTAAACGTAATCAGTCGGAGAACTTAAAAACCCATTTTAAGCTTATCTGATGTGAGGATTTTGTGATTAGGCAATTATTTATAACTTTGTAATTTCAATTAATTCACCTATTTGACTGATGTGAGTTCTCCTCTCAAAGGACTGGCCACTTTAGCCAAATGAACAAACTGGTTGAAGGCAGAAATTAAACTGACAGCAAAGATGAAATTTAATGGTCTTAAAAGTACTCAGTATAAACATTAAAAGGGAAAAAGTGACATTAACTCTTGAGTACTGTCAATGAAGCTTGGAAGTCTCAAGGCAAGGCTCAAAGACCCCACAGAGAGATTAATTTGTGGGATAAGCCCCATTTTAATTAGCTTTAGGGCATGTGCTGGTGAGCTCTGCTGAAGAATTCTAGCTTCCTTACTGATCCAAGTTCCTGATTGAAGACAAATGTATTTCAGATGCCCTTAAACAACTGCCATTTCTAAGACACCTGCTAGGAAAAAAAAAAAAAAGGTGACAGTCCACACTTTCTTGGAACTGCACAGAACACACCTGGTCCGACCCCTTGTTTGTGTGGGGCTTTCCGTATGTCTTCTTGGCGTTCTGTGGAGTTTATCCATTCCTGGGTCTGTCGCTGCCACTCTAGGGAGGTTCTAGCTGGACAATCCAATGAGCTCTTTGTGTCTTCTAGGTTGGATGCGTGTTGTCTCTCTAGGGAGCTTCCTTTTCTCTCTGTTGAGTTTTCCACGTTACCAGCATGCTGGCTCGGGCCTATTTGCTGCCTTAAACCCTGACCTGGTGGGGGATCTGGTGGTGGTGGAAGATCTAAAAATTTTGAATAATATTTAGCATGGACTAATATTTAATGAAAAGTACAGGTTTTTAGTTCAAGTTGAAGAAAACCTTTGCTTTCATACAGGTTATCACCTATGCAAAATAAATTTGGGGAAAATGCAAGTCAATTATTTATATCCAAAGCACATATATGGAAATCCCTGGTATCTTTTGGCCACGGTATGACTGCAATGACATTGACCAGTTTTCTTCAACTGTTAAACTTAGAAAGTGTTTCAACTGTACAATGAGGTTATCGCTCAAGGTATAAAGGGCAGTTTATGGTTCATATTCAATCTGTCATACAACCCCCCACCCCAAAGTAAAAATACCATGACACAAAATGCCATCACTAAAAATTTTCAAAGCTATGCTAACAAAAGTCCCCATGAAGAACAAAAACTCTCCTGCCAATCTCCATAGGAAATGTAACCCTCGGGAAATTAAGACCTCTGTGCTGTATCATATGCAACATACAACTGCCTTTATGCACGTATGGGGCACATTTAGCAACAGCCAAAAGGTTAAGCTAACATTTATTAAATGCAATTAACATTCTGCCTGACAACCAATTCTGGCTGTTCGTTTCATGAGTTAGCTAATGAGTTACAACTAATACATTATAATCTTCCAATGTATTAATTTTAATAAGCAATAACCGATGTTCAGAGTACAGAGTGAATATGCTTTACAGTGCTAGCTTAGTCAATGTATCATGGAAATTTCAGATGCAGTGGAATACCTAATTTTTCAGAAATGCTTTTTAAAAAATATGAGATACGAAAAAAACTAGAAGTTCAAACATGAACTAATTTTTCACTTTTACTCACTCTTCAGATAATTGTACATTTATATGTTTGATGTCTTCAATTGCAAAATTAGAGTCTGGTCCTTCTTTTCAATGTTAAATGTATACTAGTTCTGAAATAACTTGTTAACAATTTTAAAATCTTCTGCACATAAATTAGGATCATTTTCTTCTGATTTGTCTTGCCTGCTATTGCAAACCTTTCTGTTTGTCCTTAGGGTATTGCTAATTATATGTATATTATTTGTTCATTAAAAAAATATTATATACAATATATATTTATTTTCTTAATAGATGATATTATGCATAATACTGTGTATAGGCAATTATTTCCTATGCTGTTTTTATAAATGTGTTCTTTTGTTTGTAAAAATACTCTGTCTATAAAATTTGGAAAGGTATTCATGTCTTGTGTACGAAGGATAGCTTCCTTAATGAAAAAGTACTCCTTTTAAAGATGTTCTTACAAAGCCTTACCCTGTCTTTCAAAAGCCTTAATCTGATAATGATGGTCTCTTGAGTGTCTGCTCTGAGAGTTACTAAATTGGAACGACATTTTCACTTCTTATGTATGTCCTCATGAAAGGTTATGGATTACTAATTATAGAAGGGAACAGAGTCTCTGGGAGAATGAAGTTGCTTTTGGAACATTTCTTCCAAAAAAAAAAAAAATTAAGAGTTAATCTAATCTCAAGATATCTGTTTGTTGGATAATCCAATGAGTTTGGTGTGTCCTTCATATTCAATACTACTGATTTCCTTCACTATACATTATTATAAATGCAAATTAATTATTTCATTGAGTTATTGAACTCAGTCTGCCGGTGAGGAGAAATTATTCTATTTCCTTCCAAAATAATATATCTTGTCATTGATTTTTATTGCATATCAGAGCGGCTTAATTTTTAAAATGGCCAAAATGGCATCTGCTATGCCAGCTAAAATTCTGATTACTATTTAATTTAAACTAAATTCATATAGCTTCATAATTAAGTAATGTCCTTGACATTTATATATTCTAAGACATTGTATGCACATTGAAATAAACAAATTGGAAAAAGACATAATAAGGATGGCTATAAGAAAAAGAAAGTATATAATCAAGTACATTTACTTAAATTTATTATTCATTTTTATGTTGATTCATTTCAACTAACTCAATTCACTAAAGCGTCTCTTACTGGTGTACTGAGGATTAGTCATTACCAAGCACAGAATAGCCTAGTGATATAGGAGCCATTACTGCCTCCTCTTTTAAGGAAAGAAAGTGGAGGTACAACAAGTTAAAAATCTCCAGCCTGGATCTGTCCTCTCATGACCTTCAGACTCACTGAACAGTTCCAACTGGAGGCCTTCTGAAATGTCACATATCAAAAGTGAGCTCTAGATTATCCTCTATATAATATGCTACCTCTGTAATGTTCTTCCTCCTAATTAGTGGCAATTCTATTCTATAAGCTGGCCAAAACTTTGATTTTCTTGATGTACAGCTTCTGTTTAATTTAATTAAAAAATCTTCTTGGCTCCAGCTTTATAATCCAACCTTTTCATCATCTCCACTGATTCTACCTTGGTACGAATGACCATCTATTCCATTGCTTTCTCAACCTGCTATAAGATCTTTGTGTTTACACTTTGCCCCGTTTTGCATATCACAATACAACAGTCAGAGTTACTTTCTTTTTTTATAAAAACATAAGTAAAGGAATGTCACTCTTCTTCCTTAAAGAGAAACACACACACACACAGATGCATACACATACACACACACACACACACACACACACACACACCTCTAGTGGTTGCCCATTCAAAGTAAAAGCCAATGTCATTACACTAGCTTAAAAGTCTTACACCTACCTTGTATCTTGTTTGCTTGTCTGATATCACATTTTATTGGTCTCTCTACTCTAGTCCTTTTCCTTTTTATCAAATACGCTTCAGGCTTTCCTTTGCTGCTCTCATTTCCTGGAATGACCTTTTTCAGAAATCAGAATTGCTCTTTTCCTTACTTTTTCCCACATCTTTGCTCAAAGCTCGCCTTCTAGATGAGCCTTCCCTGAGGAGCCTGCATATGTCCTCCCTATACCTACACTTCTTAACTTCCTTCCCTTTGCTTTTCCCCATAGCATTTATCATTATCTTACTTACATTTTCATTTATGTGTCTATGTTGGTCTTTATCTACCTTTCCCCACTAGAATGTAAGAAGGCGGGAATTCCTTTTCCCACTGTCTATCATATGATATATGCTTAAGAAATACCTGAATGAATAGATTAATGAATTCATAAGTTTGTTCAAAGGCCAAAGCTAGTACATGCAGAGCTGGGGAAGAGCCCCTTCTATAACGACTGTATTAAGAACTAAGGAATGGGAAGAAAAGCTGAAAGAAAATAATCTAGAGAAAAATGTTTCGGTGGGCAGAGATGCCCTTTTCCTTTAGCAGTGGTCATTGCACTGGCTTCAGAAGGTCCTCTGGGACTTACTATGCAAGAAAAAGAGAATATTTAAATTTAGAAATGCCTACATAGGAAAGAATTTACACAAGGAGAAAGAGCACTCTTTAAAATGTGTGTGTGTGTGTGTCTGTGTGTGTCTGTGTGTGTGTGTGTGTCTCTGTGTGTGTGTGTGTGTCTGCATAGACTCTGGATCAGACTGACATTTTCCACCATTCCCAGTTTCTTTTACTGGACACAGGGAAGATTACTTTCCGACTCCAGTAGTTAGTCTGACACCATTCAACAGAGTTCTTGCCAATAAATTATGAGATATGGTATGCGCCACTTGCCATTAGACCCTCCTAATGACCAATCATCATAAAAACCCTGAAAGTCTAAACATGAAAATAATGGTATCCCAATACTGAAAAGCCCTACATTCTTACATTACTGCTTATAATAAAGAAAAAAAAAACTATCATAATATTTATAATGCCAAAGGTTTAGTGCAAAAAGTCTAATACTAAATGCTGTGAAGCCACAACCTTCCCCAAAAGAACAAGTTGAGTTTTATATAAAAGCATTATGAAATATTCCTGACATATGGATTCATACCATATAACTGCTATGTCATGTGTATTTCCTGTAATCTAACAATGTTCTTAAGGATAATTTGTGGGGTGTCATCCAAAATAAATGTCTTCACACTGTATTAAAATGTCTTTGGATCAAATACATGGGAAGACGTGAGCTGAAATTTCCTTTGCAATATCACTATTTTCAAAATGTATAACTTATATAACCCATAACTTCTTTTTCAAATGCTGGGTAAATTTAAAAAAATTAGGATCCTATCTGTTCATGCTTCAAACTAGTAGGTAGCTTTATGGACACTCTAAAAATTCTTGCAAGAAAATTGTTCTAGAAATAAAAAGATGCCTTTTTTTGTTGTTTTATATATAATATCTTTCACATATTGGGGACACAATCTTCCAAAATTTCTGAATAATCATGCACACAGAAAAATATAGACCTCAGTTTGCTTTTCACATTCCTTAATACTCAAAGTAGGGAAATTTATACATTATTAATTCTTAGTTAATTAATTCTTTAATTCTATAAATAACATATCAGTGATAACATATCCTTTTTATTTAGACAAAATAAGATCAACTCTGCAAACTGCTTTTAAGTGCTCAACTAATAGTCAGAATATGGGGATCAGAAAGGCATTTTTGCCCACCATGGGATATTCATATATAGAGAATCAAAATCTTGATTCTACCGTTTACCTTAATATTCTACAGAAGCACTTTCCAATAAAGGCAAAATTAGAGGAGAAATGAGTAAACCTGGAAGCTTTCAGAAAAAGTATTTTTGGCTTTTTAAGTTTTCTTGGCATTGTAAGAAGCCCCCCCCCAAAAAAAAAACCCACAAAGATGGCTGCTGGATAGGGTACTCCTTCCTCTAAACTAGTAAAGAACAAACACTTCCCCTCCTTTCCAACTAAGCTTCCTTCTGTCTTATAATGATTAAGGTAAGTCTTTCAAGGACTAGTTCATAGCTTCTCCAAGTTGGATGTACCTTAAATTGATTTGTGAGCTTTAAAAATATCCATAATTAGATTTTACCTCTGAAAAATTAAATCAGAATCTTCAGGGTATACTTTAAGAGCTCTCCAGGTAGTTCTAATGCATGGTTTACCTAAGTTCATTCTTTTGGTGTTTAGTAGCATTATTTTAGGAAAAAGTTGTGTGCTTGTGGAAGATAACACTGAGGAGGGGGAAGAAATTACCTCTGAGTCTGATGTTATACTAGGTACTTTAAATATAATACATCACATATTTTTAGAATAAAACTTAAGGATAAATATTTTTCTTCATGCTTAAAATATAGAGAATCAACTTGAAAATATAGGAAGTAGACCATGCTTTGCAGAGTTCATGAAATACTCATAGTTGAACAGGGACGTCTCCCGGTAATATTGTGTTTCCTGAAACTAGCAGTGTTTAAGCAAATGTTCAAAGATTGGATGCTATATATAAACAGAATGATTGAAATAGATTTGCACAGTATGGTCCATGCCAAATTTAGCCATCACCTATTTTGTCAATGTTTTATTGGAAATCGGTCACATTTATACTTTTACTTTTTCTGTAGCTAAACTCATGCAACAATGGCCATGTTCAGTAACTGTGACAGAGAGCTTTTGCCTCCAAAAGTCAAAAGTATTTACTACAAATCTTCGTGTACTCCCCAAATGTATATATTGAAAGCCCAACACTGCATTACAATGATACTGGAAGGTGGAGTTTTCAGGAGGTGTTTAGACCACAGTGGTGGAATCCTCATGAATGAGATTAGTGCTATTATAAAACACATTCCATAGTTTATAGCTTTCATATGAAAGCTATAACCTAATTACAGCCTAAGAATTTAGGGAGGGGGGAGGAGTGGATGAGTAGAGGGAGGGTGATTGGAGGGATTGCCTGTATGGTTTGCCTTATAAGGGTGCAGGTGAATCTTTCTAAAAGTGGAGTATAAACTTCTTAACAAAATAACTAAGAAAATTGCCATAAAGTCTATGTTGACTAGTTTGATGGAAACAAACAAAAGAAAACACATTCCAGAGTGGAATCCTTGCCCCTTTCAGATTGTGATGACACAATGACAAGGCACTATCTAGAAAGTGGGCTCTCACCAGACACCAAATCTTCTGTTGCCATGACCTTGGACCTTGCAAACTCCAGAACTGACAAATAAATTACTTTTGTTTATAAGCTACCCAGGTTATAATGTAGTCATGCATTACTTGACAAGGAGGATACATTCTGAGAAGGGTGATTTTGCCATTATGTAAATATCACAGAGTATAATTACACAAACCTGGATGATTTAGGTAATTACACACCTAGGCTGTGGCATAGACTATTGTTAGAGCCTTGAATACTGAATATCACAGTGGTCATAATTTCTGTATATAAACATATCTAAACATAGAAAAGGTGCATTAAAACCATATTATAATCTGATGGCAACCCCACTGTATGTGCAGCCCACCACTGACTGAAATATTATGTGTGTGTAACTGTATTTTGTTGGAGCAGTTCAATAGTCTTAAGACAGTCTTCAACTACATGACCTGTAGGATGCTTTTAGCTCTAAAAATCTTAATACTAAAATATTACCCATTCATTTCAAGGTCTTTTTCTTTTCAAAATGTTACCACATAAAATATTGTAATGTAATATCAGAAAAGTTCAGGTAATATAAGCATACATGCTGCTTATGTTTTATTTCCTACTTTAAAAATGGAATGTTGACTAAAGTGCATTAATAAGAAATGAGAGAATGGCAAAAAAAAAATGGACAATGACAAGTGATATGGCATGCATTTCTTAGGGCTTCAAAATATAGAGATAACTCCAGGTTCTAATAAAAAAAAAAAAAAAGAAAAAAAAGAAGAGGGTATTTTATTTAGAGAAGACCAGATTGCCAGGTGTCTGTTTCCTTATGTGATGTGGCAAGGACTAATCTACCAAAACTACTTTAATCTAAGTTAATGATTGCATGGAGCACATCTCATCAGTGAGGAGACAAGAGTAAAGGAAAGGAACCTACCATCTGTCATTCCTTCCCTTCGATGAGGCAACGCTGGCTGTTGGTCCATTCGCCCTCCCTTGTGTTTTTTGGTGGGCCTGGGCCTCTGACTTTGACTCAGGGCTGCACTGGTGTTACTGTCAGTAGAAAATGGGCTGGTGGGTCGAGGTCTTTGAGAGGAGGTAAAGGCTTTTCCTAAAAAGAAAACAAAAGGAATGGGGTATAGAGGAGGTCATTAGTGTACTGATTTCGTCTTGTATTTCTGCCCTTACTAAGTTAAGAGCAACCTGTAAACCTCCCTAGAGATGCCATGTGAAGATACCAAACAGTAGTGCATCTCTGTAGAAAATATATAAAAGCTGCACATACTCTGTCCAATTTTTAATGAACTAACAACATCCTATCCAGTAAAAAAAATTCAAATAATTAATAAACAAAAAACAATCAAAAACTTGATATTGGCTGATTTTATTTTTATTTGACCATGACAATCTGAGGGATATTTTCATAGGTATTTGAAAAATTAATGTAGCTTTTACTTCTTAAGATGAAAGAAGCTATTTCTGAAATGAAGTGTGCACCGTCTTATTTGTTTTATCAGATTTCACCCTTGGAACCTTACAAAATCTCTCTGAGTGCAGAAAAATGTCATATAGTAATTACATTTGAAATTTTACATGAAAGGTCTGCTCAGACACATATATTAAATCGACCTTACCACCTATGCACATACATGATGAATTCTATCTCTTTTGGCAGAAATTCAATAACATCAGTGTAGAGGATAGCAGGCTAAAATCACCTTGTACATCCAAAGTGCAATAGGTGTTTTCTGATGAATACTTTTGTATCTGAGAAGACTCCAAATTCTCATTTGAAAATGAAATGGGCTATGTCCTTTCCTTGTGATTGAGGGTACATGTACAGGAAAATTTGTTTGGGAAGAGGTTAATAAATTTTCAACATCGTATGATTTTAATACCATGTTTATTATAGTAAGAGAGGCCTGGTTTATGTGCATGTATTTATTTTCCTACATATGTTTTCATTTCAGATAAAATTATTGTCTGTAGTTATAGTTCCTGAAGTCAATGTGACATGATACTGCTTAATGCTTTATTAGCTATTAGCATACATGCAAGAAATGCACTTTATGTCTTCTAATTTATTAGTTTCTTTGCACTTTCTCCCTGCTCTGCTTAAAGCTAATGCCACAAAAAGCACTCAGGCAACATAAAGTTTCTGACTTATGCCTTATAAAGCAAGAAAATTCAAATAACAGTTATATTACAACATATTTTAGTTCGGATGCTATATGAAAAATAAACCTCTGCAATGCTTCGAAAATCTTTTTTATTTCTTTTGAAGATACCTAATGCATGCTCCTAAGAAATATTGATGGCATAATGCAGAGAACTTCCGAAACTCGTTTTTATAACCTGAGAGTTTAACAAAGGGTCAAAATCATTTTTTGTTACTATTTGAGCACCATTAGGATTTTTAAAATGCACTTACCATTTCATTCGTTTTGAGAGATAACTCTTACAAATGTTTGCTTTATATGTTAGACTCGTCTTATATATGCAGTTAAGAAGCACACATAGAAATATAAGAGCATGCGTTATACCCAAGTTATTTTGTTTCAGCAGAACAAATGATTACAAATTACTGGACTATCATTAGCGTTAATCCTGTATTTTTTTCTGTGGAATGAAGAATACATGAAAATGACATAATTTGTCTTTTATATCATTACTTATTGCTCTCAGAAATCAAAATTAAATTACTCTAAAGAGCAACACATGTGTAGTCATCATTTCACTCAACTTGCAAATGCAGGGGTGTATCTTTAATTAGCATCCTTTAAAACAAGAAATAAATCTTTGTATTAAAATCTTAACAGCCAAACAATTAATAAGATCGTCAGCCATTTGAATTGTTAGACCGACAGCCTTCGACCCATTCACCCCATGCTAAGAAAGCCTTCCCAGAAAATGCATTTGGAGAAGGAGATGAGAGGGAAAGACATGGAAATAAAAGCTGGGTAATTATAATCACTAGATACATTATTGATTGTGTGAGGATTTTGTGAAGTGTGAGTCATAGAAAACTTAATTTCAATCTTAGTTGCTGCTTTGCCATCATATAGGAAAAGAAGCATAGCCAATTAATCAGCAGAGCCGTGAAGAGAGAAAAAGGAACAAAAGATGGAATATGGTGAGTAGGAGTCTATTCCTGGCTCTGCAAAACTCGCATCAGAAGAGAGTTTTGGCAGAACAGTATCCAGACTCTGTTCATGCATATTAAAGAAAGCCATGGTCAGACTCTCCAAGAAGGAAGAACAGGAGAAGAAGAGTTCAGTGTCCAAAGGACAAGATTCTCTCATGCAAAGAGTGTTGACTTGGCGTCTACCAACCTGTTCTTGTAAGGCTGGTTCCATCCAGCCTAAAACCAGCTTTATCTGCTGCTGCCACCAGTGCTTGTGCAAAACTGCCGTTGGCAAAGATGGAGCCATCTGAGGAGCTAACTACACTAGATCTATGACTAGAAAAGTTACGATCCTCATCAGATGCAGAGCCCCATCCATTTACCATTGAACCTAAAAACAAATGTAGTTGTCCAGTGAGTTGTATGTACTGGGTAGCTTATCTGTTTGTACACTCTATGCTAATGAGCGAGCAGCTGCGCAATGCCTCGCTTCTCCCTTAATGTCTCATCATGACTTCTCTAGTCAAGTGCATCACCCATGTTTTAGACATTCTTAGTGCAAAAGCATGAAGCCCCCTTAGAACCTGTTTTTGTCTGCAGCACGTGAACAAAACGTGCTCCCTATGGTTGACTTCTTACCATGTCTAAATTATCACATGATCATTTTCCAAACAGGAATTGTTACCTATTATTTTAAGTTACCTATAATTCAAAAATAAACACTTCTGTTGAAACAAATTATTATGCATTTAAACTTATCAAGGATTCCGTTGAAGAAATAATGTGAAGATATTTTGCATTTAATTAAGACTCCCTATGACGATCTGCATAGAAACTATTTCTGTATACTGTAGAAGGGTTACAGTTATATAAACATTTTAAGATAAACGAGTACTCATGAAATAACATCAAAAATGTATAAATAAAAATGAATGGTTACTGTCAAAGCAAATAAACTCAGAGCATAATAAAAGTACATGTTACAAAAGTTATTTTAGTATGTCAGTTCTCATTATGCTTTCTCTGCTTTTTAATCACTTAATGAACTCCAGTTTTTATAGCACTAATATTTATCTTAAAAATTAACTTTTATAATGAATATCATCCATGTAAATATATATTTTTCTGCAAAACAGAACATGGCAAAGGTGGAAAGGAATTACAGCTCTATGTGAAGATTATTGTAAATTGTGAGGATACTGCAAAATAATCTCAATTCTTAATTTTCTACGAAGAAATTCACAATGTTACAGTTTCTTTTGGCTGACAGCACATTGGAATTTAACCTAATACTTCATAAAACGTAATATTACGGTATTAATTTAAGTTTGCATATCATTAATACAGGACAATAGACCACTGAGCATTGTGTTCCCTAAATTTTGTTAGAAGGAGAAAAAAGTATTCATAAAAGGTTAATGCAATGGTACATTTCAAAACTATTAAGAAATGAGTATAATTGTGATGGGTGTGTTACTTAGTTCAATGTAAGCATTTCACATTGTATATCATACAATACTGAACCCCATAAATGCATCAATGTACAAAGTTATGATTTAATAATAGTAATAATAAATTTCTAAAGAAACTAAACATATATTTACATGAAAGAGATGGAAGTCAAATACTGTAGCTATTTCTCTTTTTCTCCAATATTTAGGAAACAACAGTTAGTTAGGGGTGTCGTCATGATGCAGTAATCACAGTCGAGGTGCCAGGAGGCAATAACATGGATTCATGCACTCTCAGGACAGAGAAAACAGAAACTGATGGGACTAGAAAGATTTGAGAAGTTAAAAGGGTGTTAAGTGTAACAAAGCAAGATAGAGTTCTGATTCTATTTGCCAAAGGCACAGAGATACACTTTTTACTTTCCAAACAAATTCCCTTGACACAGGCCACTGCAAGGGCATTGAGATAACACCAGCAACTGAGCCTCCTCGGGGAGAATCATTTCTGGATTAATAATCACAAGTCAAGGACCAACGGCCCAAAATGAAAGAAGAAATGATGCAAGAGGCTTTGCCACATACAGCTGCAGTAGATAAGAAAGAAAATCAAAGAATTTCAGTGAAGAGCCACAATAAGAATATGAAATTCTAAGGCTGAAGTTACTTTGAAAAAACATTTAAAAGCTCACTCCAAGTTCCAAGTGTTGTTTCTGGTATTTCTAAACATCTGCTCTCACTCTCCCAACAAGAATCTCTTTATTCTTCATTTCCAGTTTTATTCCTAACCCCCTCCTGATTTCCTTCTGGTTCCTTCCATTTTTTCTTCATTTTTACCTCCATTATCTATCTGAAGAGCTTATCATACAATTTCATTCCTCTGTTTAAATCCTTACCTAGTTCATCAATGCCACATCCAAACTCCTAATCAGGTATTTGCGACTCTTTAAAATCTAGCCCCGTTTACCTGTGCAGCCCTACCCCGTCTGACAGCCAGTGCTGTCTGTCTCCGTATCTTACCTATACGACATCATTTCCCATTCCTTGGACATATCTCTGTATAGCTACCATAGCCAAACATTAAAATCTAAATCAGATACCATCTCTGTTATTACCTTGATTCCATCCTATCCCAGGGAGACTCATCTCTTCATCTCTATTTTCCCAATGCGATGCATAGTTAGTATATTAGTTTTCACTCTATATTATAATTTGTTGTATATGTGTGTTTTCTCTTCTAGAATTTCTCAGATTCAAAACTGCTGGTAATTAGAAATGATCTTATAGATCATGATCTCGTACATAATTTCTAATAGAAATTCAATATACAATGGCATTTTGAATTAAATTTGTTCAATATTTTTATTATTCACTATTAATTTTATGTGTCATTCTATTTGATATGTAATTTCCTAGAAATATCCTTCTTTTAGTTATAGCAAGAATGTCCTTGTAAGAAGTCTCAGTAAATTTATTAAATAGGGAATATAATGGTAGTTAAATCTGGTTGGCTATTTGGACAGTGGGGAAAGTGATGTAATCATATAAAGTGAGAAAGTAATTACACATACACATGCACATATATATCTTGGTGATTCTTTGATGCACTTCAGTATTGATATTTAGTAATATCTTATTCAATTTGAGATAAAGAATTCCCAGTACGTGGCATTTTATTTATTTGTGTGTGTGTGGGACTTCTCTGTCTATATTCAATGTTTTGTTGTTTTTTGAAAATTCTCTTTTCTCCTCTATACCCAGCTCCAAAGTAATTGGGTCTGTTTGGTTTTATGTCTAAATCTGCTTGCCATGTGGTTCCAAGCTGGGGATCTAGCATACTGACAAATTTAGGCTCTGAAGCTGTAAAACTTAGAAAAAAGTTCGGCACCGCAGCAGTGTCACTAACGAAATGTCATCCTCTGAGATCATTTAACAGAGAAATAGGTTAACTTTTCCATCCAAAATGCCCTGTTTATTTCCCGTGGTCATAAGTCCTTCACGGGAGTTTTTAAACATATGCATTTGTCCTAACATTGATTAAACAAATCGACTACTTTCCTGCCTTTGTGTCTTTGCTCTACCTTTTATTCAACCTTTAGTTCTTCTTAGCATGTCCTAGAAATCCCATTTATTTGTAACATTTTCCTTATGCTTCTCCTCTCCCCCCAGGAACAGAGGCAGCCTGGCAGACAGGGCTTCCAGTGGGTGTGGTCAGTGTGGGAACATCAGCTAGTCTTTCTTTTGAACTCCCAGTAGTTGCACAGAGGCCAAATACATGACTTCCTAGTTGAAGATACGTGCACCATAGACACACAGGGTGCTGATAAATTGGCACATTTTTAAAAAGAAAAACATGTATTAAATTTGTAATACTCATGGGACATTGGACATTGGACTTCTGCAATGATAAGAAGTGCTCAATGTGGCTCCTATGCATTTTTAGTTATTGTATATATTGAGTGTTATCATTTCAATACTGCGTTTCCTTTCTTACAATATGCAGAGTTTTGGGGCACCCTCTGTATTTGGCCACAGCGGCCAGTGGGTCCCTTACTGATCCAAGCTAATCAGAGGGAAGTGCCTCATGTAGATGTGTTTGCCTTTAAAAAGGAGGGTAAGGAACATAAAGAGAAGACATTTTACCTTTCCCTTTGTTTCTGTGTCTCTGTCAATGCCCCCTCCTCTCAATTGGAGTGAGAGGTACGGCATGGGTACATTGGGGGAGAAGATTTTTAAAGGTATTTTCTCACATTCCATGAGTAAAAAATAAACAGCATAGATTAAAATTCTTCCTGCAAAATTGCTAAAATTTATTTAACGTTCACTCTTTTCCCTTTCAGTGTCTACTGTTATTCCTCTTTTTTTTTCTTTTTTTTTTTTATATATTTTTTTTATTCCTCCTTTTTAAGTTGAAACATGAAGAATGAGCTGCTCATTCAGGTAGACAGTTACCAAAAAATTAAAAACAGAAATAAGAAGATCAGATTTGGAAGAAAAGAAAAACATTAATTCAGAAATTTAAACGTAAGTCATTTCGGTGATAACTGTTTTTCTGTTATAAGTGTACGTAGAAACCGAAAAATTACAATGAATACCAGGTGAAAACAACTTAGCTAGAAAGTCTTTACAAATTACCTGCCATCTGTACCTCTCTGACATGTTCTAGCCCAAACATAATCAATACATATTTCAACATTTAATGAAAAATGAATTTGTGTCACAGAGCTAAATTTACTTGTATTTACATTTTCCATCTTCCAAATTTCTCAGGTTCAAAATTGCTGAAAGACCAAAAAAAAAAATCTCAAATTTATTCAAGCTGTTAAATAAGAAATGCACATAGGACATGAAGTTGTTGCTCAAATGTTACTGAGCAGTGAAATACCAGGATAAAGTGGCATCTTGCTGTGTCTCTATTACATCTTCAGCACTAAAATTAATTTATGATCAGTCATCAATTCATTTACATGTCATTTTATGCTAAGTCCTTCCTTGCTGATAAATGCTTACCCTGAGATACATTAAGCTAGAGTAAAGGCTGTGCTTTGTAATATGACCCTGCTAATTGTTGCATTTCCATTTTTATGAGATACGAAAACTAGCTGTCCCCCATTTTTTCAGCCAATATTTAATCTAAGAAATCTTCCTATTAAGCATTATTTGTCTAACTACCTGTTAAGTTAAATCTGCAGCTGTAAATGTCTTTAGACAAATCAATCCAAATATTGACGTCTCCCTAAAGATAGAAAAACACGTCTAATCTACAGAAGTTCTTTTTTTCACTCACACATACTGAAAATGCTACAATTGCACTACATCCCTCAGAGAGAAAGCTATGTGTCATACAGTAGGAAAAGCTAAATAAACTATTAAAACATCTCATCCTTGGGGCAGTGCCTGTGGCTCAGGGGAGTAGGGTGCTGGCCCCATATGCTGGAGGTGGCAGGTTCAAACCCAACCTGGGCCAAAAACAAACAAAAAAACCCCCACACAAACAAAAAAGAAATCTCATCCTTGGGACATATGATGTCTGTTACATTGTTTTGCTCAGAAAAAAAAAAAATGCACATACAATATTCTTCTTCTTAGCTGTTAAATTTTGAAATATCTATTTAATTTAATTTTAAAGACTTCAAAGCTGTTGAGGTAGTTCAACAAAATGATCTAATTAATTTAGCTTTATCTCCCAAATTTTCCTTAACATTAAACTTATTTTCCTTAAGTTTTTGCAGCAAAAGCAAAGCTTCAGGTGGAAGTTTTAGTAGCCAAGACTCTAAAAGCTGTGTGGTCAAGTCAGATGCTGAGAATGCCAGGTTTTATTCTTTCCATACTGAGCTGGAGTGGGAGTTCCAGTAAAAACCTCCAAAAACATAAAATTGAAAATACAGAGCCGTGATTTCCTTCCCGCCCTGGTGTTCCTGTGGGGTCTGGCGGGGAAGGAGACCTGCCGTGGTTTCCCATAGCAGCACACTCTCCGGCTTCCTTCTCGTGATCACCGAGGCAGTTAAAATCTTGGCTACACGGTCAGGACATTTTCCTCCTGCACTCTCTCCTGTTGCCTTCTGTTTCTTTTCTCCTGGTGGTGTCATTAAATTCAGGAAACAATTACCCTTGACTCCCACCGTGGAAGTTACAGCAAGAAGTATTAAGGGCTTCCCCCTCCCTGTAACCTCAAAGTTTGGCATTTAGGAGGAAATATTAGAAGCGAGTTCTGGGAGACTGAAACATTTCATTTATAGCCAAAAAAAAAAAAAAAGAACGTGATTCACCGTAATAAAAATATTTTTGTATTTTATTACAATCATATAGGTGTATGTTATGAGCATAGGTTAAAGTGAAAATTATAAAGATGGTAAAGAGATTTATAAAAAAATGCTCCCAGAGTTGAATCTTGTCAGCATGGATATCTATAACTAAACAGGGAATGGAAGATGATACGAAGAAATAATGAAAGTCATCTAAAATTAATATTTTGATTAACTGCACAATGAAGATTAATGTTTCTAGAGATAAAATGATATGTTGTATTTATATAAATACATATATATTCATATGTAGTATGCATACACAGAGATCTACATATTAAACAACAGACTAGAAAATTAATTTCCTCCTAAATATGCTAATTCCATGGATGAGAAGAAAGCTGGGTGTGTCCAGTGAAAGAATTATGACAATTTATCTTTTCAGTAAGGCTGATTGATTTTAAACGTCATTCTCTCGCTTATCAAGTGAGTGACCTTGAAAAAGACTTTCCATCCCTCTGCGACTCATTTTATCTATCTATAAGATGAGAATAAGAAGGTGGTGCAGATTAAATGAATTAGTACACATTAAAACTGTGGCATACGGGTCAGAAAACTTTCCTGCAAAGTGACAGACACTAAATGTTCTAGGCTTTTCTGTCTCTGTCACACATTCTGCTTGGTTTTTGTCTGCAAATGTATATTTTCCATTATTGAGATCATGAAATGTGGAAATAAAGACATTACCCACCCCTTTTGCTTTTTCCATTCACAAATTGTCACTACAAAATTCAAGCAGTCCCTCCAAAATTAGTCATTATGAAAACCATTTATAGTTCACGTGCCTGTGCTTATTTCTTTAGCCAGATGGGCTCTGTCCCTTGTTAACTGCTGATAATCCCTAATGTGGTATCTGGAAGGAGCAGTACATCCACGGACAATCTTGCATAATTTTATACACAGGCTCATTAACCCACCCTGGTGTTATCACCGAGCTACCATTTTGATTGTCTTCAGACTTTCTGAGACTGGAACATAATCACTGTTATTTCTATTTAATAAAATGGTCATTAGTTTCATGACAATCAAAATAACTATCAGGGAATTTCAGGTGAACATAATGACTAGTTTACTCACACCACAACGAATTTAGAACTCCATGTAACTGGTGGTAAGATTGGCTCTATGGGCACTTATGATCTTAAAAACATAAAAGCCAACGCAAATAGTGCCTGTTTTATTGTCCACCTCATTTAGCACCATTACAGTGGCCTTAAGTGTCTGAAGAAAACATAAACATGTTAGAATTCAATAGCGTGTTGATGTATCTGCTACTCAGGGTCCCTGTTTTTCTCATTCACGGCTATTCTCCCATGAGCAGGCATGTACTTACAACCTGATTTCCACTCTCATACACAAGAATACATACATATTCCCTGCACATGACGTACCCACACCTGTACTCTACCACATTCACACCCTATACACACACACACCCCTATAGACACACATACTTATAGACACACAAAGCAAATTAAATCTTTGATCACCTTCTTCACAAAGTTATTATGGAAAGGAAAGGGGGAAAAAACAGGAGGAGAGGTTTTGTTTGGCTACTTTTGTGTAGAATGCAACTTCTTTCACTAAAGGGATGTATTATCCGTAGGATAAATTCATCATGGAACCCACACCTAACACCCTGAGCTTTGTACATAGGGCAGTAATTAAGCAGTGAATTCAAGTAGGAAAACAGACTTCGTGTTTCTCAGCAATAAAAGCTTCATTTAGAATGAACATTATCCCAGCTACAGGAAGAATGCAGTTTGCTTGAACTGCAGCCCCGTTAGACAGCCTAACACGTTACAGGTAAATGTGTGAAAGTGCAAGGTGGCATTCTGCTGATTTATAGATAATTTATCATCTTTGACAGTATACTATTTAATAAAAAAGCTTTACAGGCTATAGCTGACTTTTTTTCATTATTGTTGCAATTCTTTTCTGCATCCCTAATGGAAAAGAGTTCAGTATCATTAGTGAAATATGCAAAAATATGCAGAATTTTACCCTGAAGGAGATTATGCTGGAAATTCAGGCAAAGGGGCTTAACATAATAGTGCACTAATAAGTCAGCTCTCCGCATTCAAAGATTTTAACTTTTGCTCTGCAGTATATCTGTAGTTCTTAAATCTTAATTAGCCTGGCACGCAGAGCAGCCCCTGGGTAGGAAGGGAAACTGGAAAGTGAGCTCAGGCATCACGCATTGTGCAATTCAGGAAGGGATGGAGATGGGAACCGGAGGCCCAGACGCTGCTTCATCATTGTCATAACCCAGTTCCCATCACTGGATGCAGAACTCTATAGAGCAAAAGCTGTGGAAGCTGGAAGGCTGTTGGTGTAAAAATGAATTAAGTGAGACTGTGATAAAATACTTCCTAGGACGAAAGATGTCATCAAGGTAAACACAGATATGGGCATTTTCCGAGAAGACCAAATGAAATGCAAAGAATACACTTGAGTTTGTAGTAGCTATGACTTCATAGATAAGAGGCATATTTTTGAATGTCAGAATGAATATCTAATTGAAAAGAAAGACGGAATTTTTACATTTCTCCATGGTCACCGTGCAGATATTAGGATTAAAAATTTTCTAATAAAAATTGATAAATTTAAATCTTTGTAAATACGTTACACATTAGTCTGGGGTTCATCATATGTGAGTACCAATCGAAGTCTTTCACTTAGTGAACAGGGCAAAAAGAAGCCAAAGAAATTAACAGTAAAAATAATTACGATGCTTGGGAAAGGAGTATTTACTGGATCCAGCCATATGAAATACATAAACACGTGCTTTATCTCACTAAACATTTTCTCCACTCTAAAATTAATACCTTGTGCAAACTTAGGCTTATTCTGAAGACGTGCTTATTTTCATCAGTGAGTGATTTTTACAGAGCGAATTATCAAGAAGGATTTTAAGATTACATTCACTTTGTATGTTGTTTCTGGTATACAAAATACATCACTTCTAAAAGTCAAGGTTTTTTTTTTTTTTTGTTTTTTTTTTTTTAATGTAATAGACTTGGTTCCCTCGTAGAGTGAACTTTTCATGAAAGCCCTGGATATAATTGAGTTTTCTTTCATGTCTTTAAAGCTTTTTAAAATTCATGAATTTTCTTATCATTTTTGCAGCAAAGCAAATGTATTTCCAAATCCTTTTTGAATTTTGTGTTTAATATTAACATATTTAAAATGTTACAGAAGGAGATGGAGTGGAATAAATCTTACATAAGAAAGTGTTTGATTTCTGATGCATTTTAATGTTACAAGTAGGTCACTTATTTCTGTTAAATTGGATCCATTACCTGTCACAGAGCTGTCTAGATTGTCCATACTGGATCCAGGTGTCTGGTCCAGGGCTCTCAGGGGCCTGGGGATTTCTAAAGCTTCCTCTTCATCATCGGCATCATCATCTGGAACATCTGTTTCCAAATCAGAAATCATGGCTCCGGACACGTAACCTAATGGTGGAACTGGGGGCTGTGGAGGTTGATTATTGCTTTGAATGTGCCTGGAATTCAAATGACATTGTAAAAAAGAAAAAAAAAAGGAATTCATTAACATTCAGCAAAATTGCAATTCGAATTAAACGGCATGCTATAACAATTAATATTGTGTTCTTCCGTTCCACTAGCTGATTCTGGAGCTGACAGTGCTTTCTCACACATCAGAGACAATGGGCTTCAGATACGTGACTCACCACACGAGGACAACATAGGTCGTTTACCACTTTGATTGGTATTGATAGGATAATACAGACCCAGCAATTTTATAAATAAGATATCCAGAGAATAAGAATATTTGTCACAAATAACTATTTACAGTTGTTTTCTTTCTCTTATAACAATATAAACATTTTGTTCCTAGTTGAGTACCAAAATTCTATTCTGTCTGTGTAACTCGCGATGCCTGCTGGCCCTGATGAAGATAGTATATCACAGGAGGGCCTGCTCTCCAGCCATCCAACCTTGACCACATTCCCCACCCTGTGAGGCTTGCCTCCTGCATTAGGCTGGATGGTTATGTAGAATTTAACCAATGTTAGGGTAGGTACAACTAAGTTATGTCCTAGTAACTATTTGTATGTTGTACCCATCAAGGTCCTAAATTCCTCAAAGGTAGAAGAGATTCATTGCAGCATTCTCTGTATTTAGAGCATTGGTGTATTAAATAAATTTTTACAATGAATGAACAATTCTAATCTCAATGTTATGAAATAAATAGAAATACATTATCAATCCTCTTTTAGAATTTATTAAAATGACATGCCTCAGACCAGGTAGTTAATAAAATGTGAAGTTGGACTGGGGTTCAATTGATTTGCTTAAGAGTTTCTTCTAAACCATAAAAAGCTAAATGAAAGCAACTCACTGCTATTTGTTACTGGCAAAAGGAGTGCATGTATTACATATTTTAATATATAAAGTCTTTAATGCCTTCATACAAAGTATTTAAAAGACTCCTGCTATTTAAGGGAGCTATAAAACAAATGCTAGGTAATTTTACTATTGGCCTTTGAAAGATATGATTTTTTTTCTTTATCATTTATCCCTTTTGCTGGAAGATTTCTTTCTTCCAGGCTTGTTTAATAGTCCTCTCCCAGGTGCCTTTGGTAATTTGTAACCAACTTCAATGTTAACAGGATTCTAGACGACTCAGTGCTAAAAAATGGGCCAGGTGTTCTGGCTCACCCTATAATCCTAGCATTCTGGGAGGCTGAGGTGAGAGGATTATTTGAGTTCAGAAGTTTGAGACAAGCCTGAGAAAGAGCAAAACACCACCTCTACAAAAAATTATAACAATGATCCAGGCCTGGTAGTATGTACTTATAGCCCCATCTACTCAGGAGGCAGAGGCAGGATGATTGCTTGAGCCTAGGCGTTTGAGGTTGCAGTGAGTAGTACATCACCACTGCACTCCAGTCTGGGTGACAGAGCAATATATATATATTAGTTCTGGAAGCTACTTCAGTATCATCAGACCCACATCTTTAATATAGTAGATCAGAAATTTGAGGACCTAAGTTATTACTTGGCATTCATTACAACTTATTAATTGAAAAGTCAGGAATAAAAAGCAATTTTCCCAATGATTGTTACAGAAAATCTTGAGCATTGATGAGCACATGTGGTATAAGTATTACCTCAAGATTTCTGTTTCTGAATTGGGGCTGGAAACAGCCAAGTAATAAACGTGAGGATACAAGTCCATATTTGTACACATGATTCAGCCTCTTATAATGGTATAGACTTTGATCCTGGAAAGGATGAAGCAGACCAACAATCTAGTCCTGCACCACTGATGGCACCTCTCGGTGGAACAGCTACACGTTATGGGACATTAAATGTACTTCTTGACATTTATATGTATCTTCTAGGGACAGACACTGTGCTGTGCACTTCATAAGATCATAGAACAACAGAATTACTGGAGGTAGATCCTGGAGTCATTATTTTTTGAAGTCTTCCTGTGATGCTGATGTGTGACTCAGATGGAGAGGCGCTTCCAGACCTGAAGGGCCAGGTCCCAGCTGAGCTCACAGGGGCTCATTGTTCCTACACATGGAGTCAGATAAGGCATGCTAGAAGATTGCTGGATTGAGTAGAAATATATCCAGAAATAAAAAATGGGGTCTATCTAGTGGGAACTCAGAGAAGGTGGAGATGAACTAGTTTGCTAATCCATTTTGCAAATATCTATGAAGTACTAAGTGGGACACTCTCCTAAGTGTGGAAAGATAGCAGTAAACAACTCAGATGAAAATCTAAGCCCTTCTGAATAATAAAAGCTAAGACATAGGAAGGTACTTTTCTAAATACTTTAAAAATGCAAACTTATTTAATTCTCATAAAAACTATGATATGTAATAAAAAATTTAACCTTGACCCAGGAGAGAGTAGGCATTTTCCCTCTACTCCTATGAAATAATCTCTAAGCCCTTAGAATGTCCTATTTGACACTATTTTGACAAAGTGTCTTTGTTTACCTGGAAACTTTAGACTACTCTAGAAAGTAGAATGATATAATTTATGGTAGGGCCTTGGCATGGTATCAGCTCAACCTCTGGGGAAGCTGGAGACTGAGTCAGCCCTGTCGGTATTCAATAGCATATATGGGACACAGCCCAAATGAAGCCTTGGAAACTCGGGACTCATGTGCAGTACGCCCTGCACATGGTCACTGTCTTTGCTGAGACTATAACGCCATCCATGACTCCACTGAGAGCCAACAACTGCTCTTGGAATTGTCCTGGCTTTATCCCATGGACCTCTTCTCTAGAATGAATTTAATCTGTACCTTTTCACTGGGCAATCTGTAATTTTGCATATAACAGCTTTCAGTGAGTTCTATGACTTATTCTAGAGAATTTTTTGAACTTCAGAGAGGTCTTGGGGACCTCTGAAGCTTGTACTTGGCCTTAGATATGAGGGTGTCTTGGGGACTGCCTTCTAATTTCATACATGAACTAATTACAACTCTCACTATCATTTAATGTGTGGGGAAATGTGTTGCCCGGAGTCATATAGCCAGGAAGACAAGTTCACGTCCGTGGCAGTGATCCCCATCCTGGCAACCCCTGTTCAAATCCGAGGCTACCCAATCAGAATCTGGCTGGAGGGTGGAACCTAAAGCATCAATGTATTTTAAGGTTACCTTGGTAATTCTAAAACACTAATCTGAGAACCCTTGAGCTAGAGTCTGTGCTTTAAAGAACTAAACTGCACGGCTTCATTCATTAACTTGAAGGGAATTTTATGGCTCTTTAAACAATTGGCTTCAGTTATTTATAAAAAGCAGTTTGATGTAAAAAGTACACTGTTTAACAGTTGATTGCTTTTGACTTTAGAGGAAACACCTGATTGCTGTTTTAGAAAAAATTTTGAAACCTCTGGTCCCAAGAGAAGAGACTGTTTGTAATAAGCTTCATGCGATTTCCTGGTTTTCTCACCTCTTCATATGCATTGTTAGCGCTATCTTAAAAGTAAATAGTTATTAACACTGAGAATAAGAATTACCTCATTATCGGTTTATCTCAATAAAATACAAATACTATATCAAATAAATTACTCTGACTTCAAGCACAGGGTATAAATCAACAGAAGATAATTGGAGGTATGTTACTGCAATTTCACTTTTAAGAGTCTAGACTTATATATCACTATTTGCATGAAGTAAGGTCAAATAAGGGAAAAAAAGCTATAAAATTGTTGGAATTGGTCTCACTTATATTTCTGCCATATGTTCGCAGGATACCTAAGTAATTCCCATCTATAGTTTATGAAAGTTGTATTTGAAGTTTTTGACTTGTTCTTGGAGATTTTTTTTGATGCATTTACCCTTACTAATATTGTTTCTTTTTCTGTGTCATTTAATTCCTCCTAAGGAGGGCCTTTCAGTAACTGACACTGACCATATGTGATTTGCAGAAGCTTAAATTTACATATTCATAACCACATACAGAATTAATCACAGACACTTTGAAGAATCTAAAAGGACTCCTTTATTATGACATTGGAAGGGAGTTCAAGGACAAACTATTTGAAGCTAAACCATAAATCAGAAAAAAATTCTGGTGTAGTCAATGACCCTTTAGCCTAAATTCTACAGATCTGAGCTCTTCACTCTCTAACTATGTGACTTTTATCAAATTATTTAACATTTCTACAATCATTTTCTCATCTAAATGATTAAGGAGTCATACAAAATTGCTTTTAACCCTAGCTGTGTAGTTCTATAAAAATCTCCTGAGAGGGGCGGTGCCTGTGGCTCAAAGGAGTAGGGCACCCGCCCCATATACCAGAGGTGGTGGGTTCAAACCTGGCCCCGGCCAAAAACTACAAAGAAAAAAAAAATCTCCTGAGAATTCACATGAAAGAATATTTCCATGAGTTGAAAGCATGGTTCCCTTGACTTAGTAAAGATATTTACCATGTTTGCTTTGCTATATCAAACTGATAGGCCCTTGTCAACTCATCCAGGTGAGCCTGTAGCATGGGTTGCATCTCTTCCCGTGGGGATGGAGTAAGGGTCGCAGTGGACTGCTGTCCAAAGGAGATAGCAGGAGAAGAAGCCACACCTCGGACGGGAGGTGTAGGGACTCTATCATCGTCTTCTTCCAGTTCATCTTCCATACCTTGGTGTAAGTATGTTTGCACTGGTAATGGTGGGCACCAGCTATCACTGTCATAACTGAAATTAAATGACAAAAATATGCAAATCGACACTCACAGGTCCACACACAATTACACTGACAATAAAATAGCAGCCAAATGGTTTCTAAAATCTTCTCAGTTTATTTCCCCCTGATCAAGTTATTGGTGGTGCAACCATAGTAAATCACCTGGCTGTTATCTCAATTTCTGGTTGTAATTACATCTGTTATCTCAATATCTCAATTTATTCTTAAACATCTTATTAGCTAATTGTTACCCCACAGTTACAAAAGACAATAACCTCCTAACAAACTTACTCATGTGAAAAATCCAAATTGCTAATTAACAACAATTAATGAATTTAGTGCTTGTAAATTTAATTACTTCTTTCTCATCTTCACACTTGTGCACCACCAGAATATACCAATATACCTGATCAGCACCTAAGAAGTGCTGAAGAATTTTATTTATTCTTTCCTTTCACATACCATGTCATTTCTTAATATTTTTGATATAAAATATATTCAATTTAATTTTGATTCTCTTAATTTTCTCAGTGAAAACTATGTCCCTTTTATCTTGATGTTAACTGCAAAACATAAAATAGAAGTTCAAAACCTGGGCCTATGAAGTATATTTTAAAATTAACAATATCTTTATTGTAGTAAAAACATTTAACATGAGATCTATCAATAGATTTCAAGTGTAAAATACAATAAGTATTTCAAAACAATAATATTTAAGGGACTCTGGTCCAGGAATATAGAAAATGAATTCAAAAAGTCTTAATTGTGACACAAAATCAGTAGCATTTCTATTATATATTTTCTCTGGTCCTATGATTTTTAGAAATCACATCAGTCCTAACATATTCTTAAAAAGAGAACTGAGGATAAGATAAACAATACTATTGGATTTTTTTTATTACAAAATATTAAGGGAGTGCAACTGTTTTTGTTACATGAATAGTGTTTATAATGCTTTAATCAGGATACTATGTGTGCCCATCACCCAAATAGTGATCACTGTATCTGTTGGGTAGTTTTTTACCCCTCGCCTCCTCCCCATTCTCCTCTTCTTGATTTCCAATGATTTTTACTTCTTTCTTTTCCCATGCATGACCATCAATTATACAGAGTTGTCTTAAAAAGTCCCCCTCTTCAATATCTCATGAATCTTTCTCTTGCCTATGGTACATTCCTACTTCACAATCACAGATCACTCTCTCACCAGCTTTCCAAGTATCTGGGGATGTCATCTTCTCTTCCACCTTTTGTACCATAGAGGCAACACAATTATATTTCTAAATTCTTTGTTCACATCATATCTATGCTAAAATTGTTCAGTGATTATAACTAACATAAGAAAAATTACAAACTGATTAGCTGGACTTAAACTTCCCTGTCTGCTCAGCCTGTTTTTCTAGCTAAATTTCCTCAAAACCAGCCTACTCTGTGTCTTTCTTAAACTCTTGGTCTTTAAATGACTGTTCATCATCTGTTTAAGAGCACCTGCTCTTCCTTCAACACTCACTGTAAGGGTCATCAGTTCTGGGACACCCTCTCCCTCCTTCATTAGGAAATGATTATAACAACATAATGCTTACATTTTGATATTTCTTATATTAAGATTATTTGTTTATATGTCTCCTTTCTCTCACTATTCTGTGCGATCCTTAAACCTAATATTGCCTATGTATCTGTACGTGGAGATATTCATCAAAGAATTTGAAAACAGAAAACTGACTAGTTTTTAACTCGCTTACTAATTGTCACTCATAAATGTTCAGATGATTCTTCAATATTTTCACTTGAACATCTGTTCATTTATCATGAAAACATGAACATGGATTTATAACAGCTTTATGGATAATTGCCCAGATTTAGAAGCAAAAAAAATGTCCCCAGAAGGCAGATGGATAAACGCACTGTGGTATATCTAGACACGAGAATAGTCTGGATATCACTAGAAAGAATTCAGCTGTTGAGCCATAACAATACATGGAGGAAACTTAAATGCACATTATTAAGTGAGTGCAGCCAATCTGAAAAGGCTACATACCTATGATTCCTAGTATTTGACATTCTGTAAAAAACTAAACTATAGAGACAGTTAAAAGATCAGTACTTGCCAGAAGCTGAAGGGAAGAAGAGATGAATAGGTGGAAGGCAGAACAGTTTTAAGGCAGTGAAAATACTCTGATGATACAATAATTGTGGATACATGTTCATTGTAAAATTGTCCAGTTCATAGGAAGCATAAAAGCACAAGAGAAGTCTAATGTGAACTATGCACTTGGAATGATAATGATGTGCCAATGTAAGTACATGAATTGAAACAAAAGTACTGCTCTGGTGGGGGGTGTTGATAGTTGGGGTGGTTATACATGTGTAGATGTCTGGGATAAATCTCTGTACCTTCTACTCGATTTTGTCCTGGACCAAAAACTTATCTAAGAACAAAATTTGTCTTAAAAAATACTCTGAATTTATCATTTTTGTTTCTGAAGATTATGTTTCAGGAACCTGAATCTAGTTCACAAAACATACACATATATTTCTTAGAGGCAGACTGACAGTTAACAAATAATCAACAATACAGAGTGTTATAAAAGGAGAGACAGAAGGCCTACACTAGTTTTGGGGCTAGGTTAAATTTATTTTCCCAAATCTTAAAAATTTTTCCTTCAAATTTAATTTTACTTTGGACTCCTTTATTTTTATTTCCATGGCTATTTTCCTTTCCTACTAAGGCTATGCAAATAACCTTCTTCCTTCATGAATTACAAACCAAAGACCCTGTTTTAGAAGTCCTGTAGAGAATGATAGGAATATCTCTTTTTGAATCTCTTTTATAATGGAGTATAAACAACAGGCACACTTTAACATGATACAAGTAAAAATTTTTATAAACTAGAAAATAAGATTAAGTTTGTATTCCCATTAAATGACTACACATATGAGTTCCAGTCTGAAGTTAAAAAATATATATATATATATACATATATATATATATATATATTGCCCCCTATGGATTTCATTTTTCTCTGTATTATACGTTAAATGTCTATCACAGTTAGATTTCATTAAAAGAAAAAGACTGTATCACTTATAAAGTTTGTAAATCACTATCCCAGTTAGATTTACTAATTTCAGTTTTTCCATACCATGGATGGGAAAAGAAACCCCTTAGGTTACTTTTGTTTACTTATTCATTTGACTTTTAAAGCATACTATTAAAGTTAAACAAGGAGGCTAATCAAAAAAGGATGCCCATTTTTAGTAAGGAATGTGCTCGCTGTTGTACTTGATCAATAGTTATAATTAAATTTACTCTGTAAAACTTGTTTTTGTGCGAAATAATAGGTGACCTTTCTTTGCATACATTGGCTTATTGCCAGGAATACTATACCTTTGAATAGAGAAGGACCATGCTTATACGGTACATTTTTCAAATGGTAAAAATTAAATATTTTCTAAAACTTCCCTATTCCATAAGAAATATAATATTCTTACTTTTAGTAATCTAATGGAGGTACATGTATGAAACAATACACAGAGAATATAAAAGAGAGAAGAAATATATGTTATGTGTATCATGTGTTAAGGCAAAAAATTGTAATCAGCTATACTCAAGTAATTTTTTTAATTTTTTAAGATAGATCTTGCTCTGTTTCCTTGGCTAAAGTGCAGTGGCATCATCGTAACTCACTGCAACTTCAAACTCCTAGGCATAAGCTATCCTACCTCAGCCTCATGAGCAGCTAAGACTAAAGGTGTGTGCTACAATGTCTGGTAATATTTTCTTTCTTTCTTTCTTTCTTTTTTTTTTTTTTGGAGCAATACACTCTTGCTCTTGCTTAGGCTGATCTTAAATTCCTGACCTCAAGCAAACCTCCTGCCTCAGTCTCCCAAAGTGCTAGGATTACAGATGTGAGCTACCATGCCCAGCCTCAATTCATTTTTTTTCTTATTCAAATATTATCAGGCAAAAGAGAGCCTAACTACATAAATACCATTTTATACACTATGCAAACATACTGCATAATGTATTAAATGACTAAAACATATTTCATTAGCTGTTGCATTTAACTAGAATATAACTTACCACCAATTTTCCCGTGTCTTTTCTACAAAGTTAATCTAGAACGGTGGTTCTCAACCTTCCTAATGCCAAGGCCCTTTAATACAGTTCCTGTGGGTCATGGCCCAAAGGTTGAGAACCACTGATCTAGAATAAGAATGAACAAACACTGCACCCACCTTTGGGATATGCAAAACTGAGAAAATTCCATGGATTCATCTACTTTGTGCCAAAAGAATAAAAAAGGAAAGAATGAGACAGAGAGAAAAGACAAGACTAGGAGAACATGAAAGAATAAAAGAAGGAAGCTGGGACTCAGTGTATATCACATGATGGAGGAGAGTCATGCCCATGGTATTCATGTCTTAATCCATTCCAGAGCAACACATACTTAGGTTTCTTGCAGTTACTGAAGATGAGAAAGTAACAGATGACTCTATAAATTTTATGAACTGTAGCTCTGTTTTTATAGTTTCCTTCACATTTTAAAGATATACAACTTATTTGAGTGACAGAATTTCAACTTTTTCTTGCAGGAACCATAAAAAAGACTGTGAAAATGCTGCTACTGACAAACCAAAGTTTTCTGGCCAATCTTTCCTAGAGAAGTTTTGTTCTTTGACTAACTGTCAGTGAAGTATGATACATCACATTAGCTGTCTTGACTGGTGAATAATGACAAAGATGACAAAAAAAAAAATCAATGTTGCATGTGAACTAAACTTTTTAAAGGCCAGATACAAATACCAAATTACTAATAAAAATACAATGAAGTTCAACAGTGTCAAAAGCTTGTCAGCCGCTAATTGCAATAACAAAACAAAGTACCAGTTTAATTACTGGTACCATTTAATTACTATTGACTTCTTCTTAGCATCATGAGACTATAATAAAAATGCATTAAAAGACAGATACAAGAAGATTGACCAGAGACAACAGCTGCCATGTCATCTAGAAAGAAGGGAAAGTTTTAGATGAAAAAGAAAAAGGCAAACTGACCAACAGAGATCAGGCATAATTCTAATGAAAATGTGCCAGAACCAACAAGAGATTTCACAGGAAGTTTTGGGCCAAACAAGAAGGAACAACATATCAGCAGAGATCAACTCCTGAGAAACTTGGATTCCAGCAAAATGGGGAGGTGGAGTAGTTTGTTTCTCCCTCCCTCACATCTGGGGCAGTCAGTAGGATCCCAAGCTGTTGGAGAGTCTTTCTGCCAACACGAGCCCAAAAGTTGCTGCTACCAGTGAACTGGGAGCTTCTTAAGGACAAAAAAATAGCCTTCCAGATCCCTTGGGTTACTACCCCTCACCACAGACCCAAGCTGAGACAGAAGATGCCATATGGCTTCTCTACCAACTGTGTGCCTTTGGCCTCTCCATGGGGTTTAAGCCCATCTGTTTTCATCTCATTCATTTCCACATAAACATTTCTTAACTTTTTGGCCCAGACTGTTGACCACAAAGGATGGTAGTCCCAGGGATCTGCATGACCCCATACCCTAGAAATTCTCAGTGGGCTGCCTTCTAGAGAGAGAGAGACAGAGAAGACCAGAGTGTTGCTTTTCTCCATTCAGACTCTTTCTTCTCTTCCCCTCCATTGCCTATGGCTGTGAAGAGAGGCAATTGACCTGGGGTTCTCAGAAGCTGCTTCCCCTCTGATGCTACATCCACTACACCAAGATCTCCACAGACAGTGGGTTCATAACTTTCCTCTTAAATCCCTGCAGTGGACTAAGGAGGGATTGCACTGTGAGCTCCCTACTCCCCAGCCCTCCCAATGCTACTTGTCTAGCTGCTCCACCAGCACAAGGCACACCCAGAAGCAAAAGGACTTCGAATATGCTTGAGCACTACATAGGTAACTCAGGACCAGCACACTTCTCTTTGCATGGTTAGGGATTGATCTTTGGGGACAGGCCTGCAGGTGAGATCCTGTACCTCAGGACTTGACTGTGTTGTTCAAGGCACAGAGGATAGATATGTGAAATAATCTTAGAAAGACAAGGGAGCCCATGTGGGCAGAAGGGAAAAGAGTGCAGTGTGGATCCCAGCTGCAGTGTACTCACTGAGTACCCCTCCCCTAACAGGAAGGCTGCACTCTCAGCCCAGGGCAAGGTCCTGGACAGGGAAGCTCCCAGCTGCAGTGCTATAATTGGGGAGCTTAACTAGCTTGAGCTCCTGCCTGCTGACAAATGCCAATGGGAAACTGAAGAGCAGAGGAGAAAGGAGAAGAGCAAAACCTGCTCTGGACAGACAGATTACAAATCTCAGACAACCCCTCCCTGGCAAGCAGATTATCTGCATGAGTGAGGCCACTTCAGCCCTGCTTGGTGGTTTTCCCAGAGCCTAGGAACAAACATTTGGCCCTTGACCAGTCAGCTACATTAGCAGGTTGTGTGGAACCTGACGGCAGGCTCACCCCAGCCAGCCCCAGCCAGTCTCACTATTCCACCTGCCTGCACTGTGGTGGAGAATAAGGACTCGTCGGGAAGTTCCAGGGACCCACATACTACATAGTACTTCTCCTGAGGGGCTAGAGTTAGTTATAGGTCCCCAAAACAAAACTGTAGCTTGTTCCTTCTGGCAAACACACTGAGTGATGGGGAGGTCAATTTGAACAGCCATTTGCAATACTTACGGACTGAATCATACAGGGTGTGGTGGATACTTTACCCACAACCATGACCTTCTATCTGGTCATGGTGGATACTTTACCACAACTATGGTAAAGTGTGGTACCACTTTAAAGTACCACAACCATGACCTTCTATCTGGTGTGGTGGATACTTTACCACAACCATGACCTTCTATCTGGTGGATACTTTACCCACAACCATGACCTTCTATTCCAATATAATTCACACTCTTAAGAAGATCACAGGGTTAGGAAAGAGAAAGGAATCCAAAGACCTCCATTCCACCTCATCAGTGATAGACAGGGATTCTGCCCACATACATAGCTTACTCCTGCTATAGCCTACAAATAACTAGTAACTGAGAAAAACACCACACTAAGGATATCTACAACCAAGGCATCTACCCTGAACCTAGACTGCTATCAAAGTACTCACAGGCAAAGCCAAAGGTTCTTACCCAATATGTGTAACAAACATACCCTTACAAGTTGGGGGATGGAGAAGGAGAAGCCCAATCTAAACAAAAGAAAATTCCAAAATAAGAAGTGAAAACTACTTCAATGACAGGTGATTAGCTCAACAACTCTGTAAGTATGAAAAAATCAGAGAAAAAGGACACCTCCAAAAGGGAATAAACATTGAAATGACATATAAAGAATTCCATAGAGTGGTGCCTGTGGCTGAAAGGAATAGGGCACGGGCCCCATATATTGGAGGTGGCGGGTTCAAACCTGGCACTGACAAAAAAAAAAAATTTCCATATATGGATTATATAAAAACTCAATGAAATCCAAAGGAAAATCAATAATCAAGTAAAAGAAAGCATAAGAGGAATTTTGGAAATAAGTGAGAATATACTAAACAGATTAATATATTTTTGAACAGCCAAATAGAACTACTAAGAAAGAAAAATACATTTAAGTATAAAACACAGTGGAAAGATTTAAGAATGGATTCGGCCAGCCAGAAAAAAGAAATTTCAGAGCTTTAAGACAGCTCTTTTGCATAACTCAGAAATTTAAAACACACACACACAGAATTAAAAGGAATGAACAAAACCTACAAGAAATACAGGATTATGTAAAAGAGTCAACTATAGAAATCATCTCCATCTGTGAAAGTAAGGACAAAAAAACACATAAGGACTGGAAAATTATTTGAGGAAATAATTGAGAAACACTTCCCTAGTCTTGCTAGACAAAAAGCTCAACAAAAACCCTGGGAGATTTCATTGCAAAGAGAAAGTCATTAAGACGTAGTCATCAGAATGTCCAAAGTCAATGCTAAGAAGCTCTTGTGAGCTGGGAGATAAAAATCATCCATTAACATACAAAGAAAATCCATCAAGTTAACTATAGATTTCTCAACAGAGACCTTAAAAGCCAGAAGGGATTGGGGACCTATCTTTTTTAAACAGAACTTCCAGCCTAGAATTTTATACATTATAAAATTAAGTTTCATATACAAATGAGAAATGAAGACTTCTTCAGACTAGCAAACACTGAGGGAATTTGTTAAGACCAGACCTGCTGGGCAGCCCTTGTGGCTCAAAGGAGTAGGGTGCTGGCCCCATATGCCGGAGGTGGCGAGTTCAAACCCAGCCCCAGCCAAAAACTGCCAAAAAAAAAGACAAGATCTGCTGGGCAGTGCCTGTGGCTCAAAGGAGTAGGGCGCCGGCTTCATGTACCAGAAGTGGTAGGTTCAAACCCAGCCCCAGCCAAAAACTGCAAAAAACAAACAAAAAAATACCAGACTTGCCCAGCAAACATACTCAAAACTGTGTTATACCTGGATGAGCACAATAGACAGCTATAATTGTAAAACCTTGCAAAAGCTAAAGTTCAGAGCTCATATAAAACAGTAGCACAAGATGAAAACCAAGGCAACAAGGCACTATACAACAGGATGAAGAGGAAGGCATTTCACATATCAAATGTTAATGGTCTAAATGCCCCATTCAAGAGATATAGACTGAATGAACGGACAAAAAAATGGAAACCAAATATCCACTTTCTCTAGGAAACAGATCTAATCTATAAAGACTCATAGACTCCTAGTGAAGACATGGGGAAAAAAATATTCCATGGAAAGAGAAACCAAAAGAAACCACATGTAGCCATTCTCATAACAGATAATCTTGACTTCAATTCAACAATGATAAAGAAAGACAAAGATGTTCATTAAATAATGGTAAAAAGAACAATTCAACAAAAAGATATAACAATACTTGTTAACTGTATTTGTGCCCCTACCACAGAAGTGTCCAGATTCATCAGGCAAATTCTACTAGATCTATGGAAAGAGATAAACAACAGCATCATAATCGCCAGGGACCTCTATACCCCATGGTCATACCCAGACAGATCATCCAACTAGAAAATGAATAGAGAAATATAGGGCTTAAAAGGGACTGTAGAACACATGAGCCTAACAGATATTTAAAGAACATTTTAACCCCAAACTTCTGAGTATATATTCTTCTCAGCATGTAACATTCTTAAAGATTGATCAGATTTTAAGCCATAAATATCTCTATGCACACAAACTTGAAAATGTAAATGACAAGTTCTTGGAAACACACAATACCTCAAGGCTCAATCAGGAAGAAATAGAACTCTTGAACAGATCAATAACAAGCAACAAGATTAAGCAGAATTTTTTTCTGTTTTATAAAAAGCACTGGATAAAATGGGTTCACAAGTGAATTTTACCAGATCTCTGAGCTGATATCCAGACTGAAGAAATTTTGATTTTTTGTAATAAAGAGAATGAGGGTGTCTTCATCAACTCATTCTGCAAAGTGAATATCACCTTGATACTAAAGGCAGGAAAGGACAAAAAAATAAAAAATAAGAAAAAGAAATCTACAGACCAATATCTCTAATGAATATGGATGTAAAAATCCTAAATAAGAAATTATAAAACCAAGGCAGTGCCTGTGTCTCAAAGGAATAGTGTGAAGGCCCCATATGTCAGAGGTGGTGGTTTCAAACCCAGCCTGGCCAAAAACTACAAAAAAACAAAAACAAAAACTGTAAATCCAAATTCAACATCACATTAAAAACACAATGAAGACCAAGTGCGCGTCATCCCAGGGATAACGTGGTTCAACATATGGAAATCAATAAAAGTGATGCACCACATAAACAGAACCAAAGCCATCTCATTAGATGCAGAAAAAGTCTTTGACAGAATTCAGTACCCTTTCATAATAAAATACCTCAGCAGATTAGTCAAAGGAAGATAATATGCCAAAATTATAAAATCCATATATGACAAACCTACATCCAATGTCACACTAAAGGGAGGAAAGGTTGAAATCATTGTCACTAAGAACTGCCCACTGTCACTGCTTCAGTTTAACATAGTGCTGGAAGTTCTAGCCAGAGCAACAAGCAAGAGAATAATTAAGATTATCCGAGTCAGGAAAGAGAAGCTCAAACTATCCCTTTTGTTAACAGTGTGGTCTTATATCTCGAAAACCCCAAAGTCTCCACCAAGCAACTACTGGAATTAATAAACAAATTCAGCAAAGTCTCAGGTTATGAAATTAATGTATGAAGATCAGCAGCATTTTTATAGACCAATAACAGTTAAGCTGAGAGTCAAATCAAAATCTCAAAGCCATTCTAAATAGCTAGAAGAAATAGGACTTCTGAACAGATCAACAACAAGCTACAAAGAAACTGAAAAACCGAAGAATAAAGTTAACTGAGCAGATGAAATGTCTCTACAATGAGTGCTTCCAAATACCAAGGAAAAAAATCACAAACAGAAAAACATGTCATGCTCATGGATCAGTAAAATTAACACTGATAGATGTTCACATTACTGAAAGTGATTTGCAGATTCAATGCAATCCCTATCAAAATACAAATGTCATATTACACAGATCTGGAAAAATAATTCTACACTTTGTTTGGAATCAAAAAAGAACCCAAACAGACAAACCAAACCTAAGCAAAAGAAACAAATCTAGAGGCATCACATAACCAGACTACAGAACAAAAATAGAGACATAGACCAATGGAACAGAACAGAGAACCCAGATGTGAAACTATCCAAATGCATCCAACTGATGTAGACAATAATGTCCTCTGGGGAAAAGAAGCCCTATTCAGTAAGTGGCGTGGGGAAAACTGAGTATCCATGTTCTGAAGAATAAAACCAGGTCCAGGTCCTTGATTGAGCCTTGGGTTATTGTGTATTTCCAAGAACTTGTCCATTTACTCTACATTTTCAAGTTTATGGACATAGAGCTATTCGTAGTATTTATAGGTGATATTTTATATTTCTGTGTTATCAGTTTTAATACCTCTGTTTCTTTGCTGATTGAGTTTATTTGAGTCCTTTCTCTCCTATTCCTAGTAAGAGGTCTATCCTATTTGGTTTATCTTTTCAAGGAACCAACCAACTTTTTGTTTTATTGTTCCTTTATATTTTTTGTTTAGTTCTCTTACTATTAACAAAAATTAATTCAAGTGGATAAAAGACTTAAAAGTAATGTATAAAGCCATAAGAATTCCAGAAATAAATAAATGTAGAAAAAACTCTTCCAGGTGTTATCCTAGGCAAAGAATTTATGATGAATATCCCAATGGCAATTACAGCAATGACAAAAGTGAATAAATTGAACCTGATTAAATTAAAAAGTTTCAACATAGCCAAGAAAATAATCAATGGAGCAAATAGACAACCTATGGAATGGGAGAAAACATGTGGAAGTTACAACTGATAAAGGGCTAATAACCACTTTCTACAAAGAATTCGAGAAAATCAGCAAGAAACAAAAAAACCTCAAAAAATGGGAAAAAGACATGCACAGATGCTTTCAAAAAAAAAAAAAAAAAAAAACAGACAAGTGGCCAGTAAACATGAAAAAATTCCTGACATCACTAATCATCAGGGAAAAGCAAATTAAAACTACAAAGAGAAATCACCTTTCTACAGTTAGAATGGCTTTTATTATAAAGTCTAAAAACTACAGATGCTGGCATGGATGCAGAGAGAGCAGAACAAGTCATACACAGTTTGTAGGACTGCAAAGCAGTACAACCTCTGTGGAAAAGAGGATGGAGATTCCTCAGAGAACTAGAAGAACCTACCATTGGATTCAGCAATCCCCCTACTGGGTATCTACCCAAAGGAAAAGAAGACATTTTATCAAACATACACGTGCATTTGAATGTTTATTGCAGCACAATTCACACCTGCAATGATGTGGAATCAACCCAAGAGCCTATACATTCATGAATGGAGTACAAAATGTGGTATATGTGTACCATGTAGTACTACACAGTCACAAAAAGGATAAATTAATGTCTTTTGGAATAATTTGGATGGAAACGAAGATCATTATTTAAGGGACATATTTAAAGAATGAATAAACAAACACCATATGAAGTCACTATTCAATTAGAACTAACCGATGAACACACATGTGCACAGAGGGAAGGAAAACTCAGTGGAAATCAAGCAGGAGGTTAGGGGGGTGGGAAGGCTGGGCAAAAAGCTGCCTACAAGGTACATCGAATACTATCTGAGTTACGAGGACCCTTACAGCACTTACAGCATTGACTCAAGCATTACAAAATGGATCAATGTAACTAAAAACATTTGCACACCCATAATATAGTGAAATTTAAAAAATCAAAAAATAATAAAATGCACTATATTTATAGTAGGAACTAAAACATTTTGACTCATTTTGTCAAGCTGAGAGAGGCATATTGATGAGAGAAAACATTTGTCATCGTTGCTTATTTTGTTGAATTAACAGTTATTTTTTTTTTAAATTTTGACAATGATTTTATGACTTGATATTTAGTATTGGGTTACAAGAAAAACATAGAAAGAAAACGGGTGATATCTAATCTCTTAGAAACACCCTTAAACATTGTTAAAACAAACAGAAAATACAGACACCATCTCTGGTGATCTCCTACTACATACGGGTTTCAAACTCAACAAACCTTATGCAGCAGTTACAAATCACTAAGGATGTAGAACAGCAAAATGCAATATGAGCGTGGCAATAGAGGGTTAAAGTTAAAGAATTGTGAAACATAAAGGAAAAACAACTTCAACTAAAATAGTGTGGGGTTTCAAAAGGAAAACTAATAGATCTATTTGTTAATCTCTATTTTTGATTTTTGTCTTTTGTCAGGGAAATTGTTCTCTGTTTGAATAGCAAATGGTGACAATAATTACATTTTTGCATAGTTGTTGGACAAACGTTACTATTCTAATACATACATCAATGCAAGTTAAAGACGATTTCTTAGTAACGTTTGTCCTTTTTGGCTCCGTGCCTAGCCTTCAACAACCACTCAAATCTGGGCACTATTATTTGTAAATAAACAATTCAATAGTCACCTAAAAACTCAACTTCTTTGAATTACAACTTCTAAGAGAAAAACATTAAATACTAATACAAATAAATAAAAATATAAACTCAACTTCCTACACATGTAAGCTTTCCCCAGGCTTACCCCCCATACATGATTTTCCTTGCAGTAGGCAAGGTTAGCTATGATTCCTCATACAAAACTCTGTGTGTGTATGTGTGTCAGGAGGGGAGGTAGACCTGGTGTCTGGTCTCTCTCTGCCTCTTTTGGAAGCTCCCTGGGTCAGGAATAAGTGAGTATTTGTCTCATTAGTCCCTGCTTCTTCTTCCCTTCCTCACACTGGGCTTAGAACTTCCTAAGTACTTGGAAAATACTGTAATTGAATAAGCTCTTTATTATCCTATGTTTAAAACAACAATAAAAACAGTATAGTACCCCAAACAATACAACTGCAGAATCTTTGATGATTAAAAATTTAAAGAACTATTAACAACAAAAAATAAATTCTGAAGTTTTTAATCTTGTGTATCTAGAAAATCTAAGGTCTGAATTATGAAGTTTTCAAATTAAAGAATATACAAATTCTTTAGAAAAATTTTCCGTAAAATACTTAATGTTAATATTGTGAATCAGAGAGTAGAATCTCTACTCAGTCATCTTTCCTTTTTGGTATCTTAAGGTTTCCAAATTAGGAAACACAAAACTATTCAAAATATGTCAAGAAATGGACCAAATCACCTCAATCTATTATTTTTTAGTAGCTCCTGTCATATGGACTTTAAGTACATTTTTTATTATGTACAGTTGAAATGATAATTTTCAAGTATCAGCTCTTAGAAAATTGAGCTCAATAAATAAGAAAATTAAATATTGTTGCATTACTGTTTAGACCTACCCACTAATTTTGGTAAAAATGATAGTATTTTCAGCACATACTAGGACCACAAGGCAAATAGGTGCTCTATGGTAAATAAGAATTGACTCCATGCCACAAAAACCTTGAACAATATACATATACGCAAATATATATGTATATAGTAAAAATGTGTATTTTTTACCTATCCAATCTATGAAATGGATTTTTTAGAATTTTTTTAAAAAGGATTTCTAATATCATGCATTTGAGCTGGATATTACAAAAGAAATTCTAAAATATGTAGAAATAATTTGTTTTATATCTAATATTTGGAAAATATGTCAAAAAATAAAGCTATGCACCAACATGTATTATTTCATTCAAGTGAAAATTACCAATTCGACTACTGGGTAACAAAATCAAGTGAGAAGTTGAGTATTTATGTTCATTGAATTATTTTTATTAATATTTCAATGGGTAATAGGCATTATTACAGTCTATGTATTTTTTAAGTAGACTCAATGGGAAAAGAAGAAAGGACTCCAAATTAGCCCTAATTGTCATGTGATCTGAGTTCAATACTTCAGGCTTATGGAGCTTTCACAGCACTACTTCTTCTGCCCATTTTACAAGTTCTGTTTCCCAATTTTCTCACTGTGGGCTTTAAAATACAGATCTCTAAGGCTAATAATAATCTTTTCTTGTGAGATGCACATCTCCAGTTTTTCTTCACTTAGGGTTCATGTGATACTGACACATTTATGTCATTAATATAAATTGAGATCATGTATGGCTTTTTTTAAAGTCACAGAAAGAAGACAAAGCATATGCATTTCTCATTTCAGATGTGAACTTTTTTTAAAAAGTAAAATGATATTTATAAGTATGAGCACTACAATAAAAATGAAGTTCTTTGGAGTGAGAGGAAAGAGAGTTCTTTAAACAGAGAGAAAAAATATTGTGTCCGTGTGTTATGTCTATAGACACGTATGTATACACACGTACAGTACGTCTATGTGTGCACGTTTGTGTATATATATTATATAACAAGAAGAAAAGGCAAATGACGTCTATGAAAAAAGGAAATGTTATGACCTGGAAACTTACAGTAAAAAAAAATCTGAAAATCCCAAAGGCAGCAATTATTAAAAAGAAATCTTGAAAAAATATATCAGCATAGATATGATCTTTATTTCAAAAGACAGTAAATACAACTTTAATTGAAATAAGTGAAAATGTTTTAATATCTAAATATTTCTGGGTAAAGAAAAATGTATGAAAAGAGAAACCGCCTTCTTCTCTATTTTTAAGTTATGCAAAGACTCAGTGAAAATAAACAGGGGTCTGGGAAGTATAAGGAAGGCCAGGCATTTCAGTTATTAAAATAGAAAAAAAGATGAAGCATGATTTTTTTGACCTGCTTTTTTGTGGAATTAGGGAATAAAAAGTATCAGTGTTGTTCTCTTTAAAATCACTCAGTGCTTAAACGGAGGCAAACAAACTAACTCTTGAGAGATGTTTAGGAAAGAATAAGGAAACCGGTCATATTTAACGGCCCTCAAAGGAAATTTTCTAACTTAAAAAGGTTTTGTAACAGAGTGTGCATTGGCTTGAACCTCTTTTATTGTTCTGGCCCCTAAATTCCCATCAGAGCTGATGATTAAAGTTCTACCCACTGGCCAGGTCCCTACAATTATCCCATTGTGATGGCGCTCTACAGCGGCGCCCTGCTATGGCCAGACATCAAGTCATTAGAGAAATGTGCAGGATGCTGAAGAAGGTTATTTTAATTCCCTTTTCAGCCCCTCTCAGGAGTGGCTCTTTAGTTCACAGAGCCGTGGGTACTTGCTTTCAAACTAACAAGCAATATTATAAATGGAGGCTGCATTATCATGATTGCAGACAATCTAAGGCACTTGAAGGCCAAGGATTCTCAGTCCTCAATGTGTGTTGTTTTGTATCTATCAGCTAAAAATATATAGACAGTGCAAACAATGAAAGGGGGAAAATGCAATGAACGGAGTGGCAGGGGGCAGGGAAAACAATAAAAGAACACAAGGTAATGGCAAAAGTGAACAATAGAGAAGATAGCAGAGCCCTGGCCATTTTGCCGGTATACACAATATTTTTACCCATTTTCTTGCTGTTCCACTGCGTAGTGTTCCAGCTCTGTCCCAGGCAGGGGCTGGACAGGGGGAGGAGGGAGAGGGACGTTGGCCCAGGTCGATCCACTGTTTTTCTGTGGTTTAGAAGAGTTTTTATTTTTCTTCTTTTTTCCACCTTTCCCACCTGAAAGTAATAAGGCATTTATTCAAAGATGCTGGATAGCAGAAGACACAATGATATAGAAAAAAAAGATGTATTTACATTTCATAACACTAGAATCGGTATGTTACAATTGTTAGAAGCTATAAACAATGAAAGGATACCATCAGAAAAACATTTTTATAAATCACTCAAAATAATATTGTTTCTTTCCTAATGCGTTAACTAGAGAGCTGAATTAACCCAAAACATGGCTGCTATGTCAAAAGCACATTTATTGATTTATTCATGTCTGCTGCCTCTACGTTTTCATTGTTAGAAGAAATAATGGCCCATAACACATTCTTTTAAATGTCAGATTTTAGTGCGTTTATAATGCTCTTTTGCATAATCTCTCTCAGCGGAAAATGCAGTGTCTAAGGATACAGGCTAAACTTTTTCATTAGAATTTACTCAATTTAATTAATCCAGGAGAGTAACATTTTCCTCTCAGAAGTAACTGATAAAAATCAATCAACTACAATCTGGAGAATATATGTAAATCTTTCACAAGGATATATTTCATAGATTTTCTAACTAATGAATGCTACAATTATTTTTGCATATAGTGAGAACAGTTCTCAGCTGCTTTAACATAACATTGCATAAGATTCCAAAAAGGGGAAAGCATTAATGTGGAAAGACAGTAATTACTTTCGGTACTATTGTGATACAAATGAATTTATGTGTGAAGCATAAGCAAAAAGTAAGTCTGAAACATATGATCCATGTCTGCGAAGCTTAATGGAAACCATACATGAAGCTTAATGAAATAAAACAATAAAATCTATCATTTGAACAGGGCTTTACTTTTGCTTTTTTAACATTAAATATCTAAGGCTTCTTCCTCAAAAATGGACAATACTTTGATGAAGAAATGAGTGCTTTTTGAGCAGAATAATGAAGAACATTTTAGGGGAACCTAAATTCTGTCACTCCATTGAAGCCCCTAACTACACTTACAAAGAATGTTATTGATCCCCTTGGACTTAGCTTTCTGGAACTAAAAGTTGAGAGCATAAGACATTTGTTATAGAGAAGGATATAAAGACATATAGATACATATATATATGTATATATATATTCTACCTATGTGAAACAGTTGCAAAGTTATTACTTCTTTCAGTTATTTTGAGGGCTGCAAAAGATAATGCGTATAAAGTGCTGAGAATGTACAATACATATATATTTTCTAAATATATATACATATATATATAATTAGAAATCTATCCATATCTTCTTTTCTAAAAATTACTAACCTGTATCAGTCAACCAGGATATCATATACCTTATTAGTAACAAATTTGAGTGCCAGAAATTGATAAAATTGTTACACTAGACATACACACTATTACCAGTTATAAAAGTGTGTATGATTTTGGTGTGGCATACACACATACACATATATTTAAAAGTGCATCCTTGCAAACCAATTGCCTTCACCATTCCTTTTATGTTTTAAATTTTTTATTTTTTTGCAGTTTTTGTCCAGAGCTGGGTTTGACTGGGTTTGAACCCATCACCTCCGGCATATGGGGCCAGCGCCCTCCTCCTTTGAGCCACAGGTACCACTCCATTCCTTTTATTTCTTACTTGGTAGAATGAAAGGGAGTTAAAGGAAGAAGAGCAGATATTTTCTGTGTAGAGAATAAGAGCTTGATCTCTGTGGTTGAATACTAGCTCCCCACTACTTGATAAGTTACTCAGTAAATATTGCTTCTGTTTCCACACACGTGAAACAGTTGTAAAGTTCCCACTTCTGTCAGTTATTCTGAGGGCTGCAAAAGATAATGCGTATGAAGTGCTGAGAATGTACACAATGCTCCATGAAGGCCAGGCATTTTTACTCTTTTACAACTCCTCCACCTTAGATAAAACCTGGCGTCCATTATTTTGTAAGGCTCTTTCCACTCCCAATCTCCCCAGGCCCAATGCATATCCCATACACAGCCTGACTCTCAGAATAAGGATAATAAACTTCCATGAATTTAATTCTGTAATTGTTGTCTTTAATGTAGAAGAAACCATTCATTCATTACCTACTCTTCCAAACAACAGATTTTAAAATGTTTTTTTGAAATAGTTTATTCACAGAGGGACTCCATGAGGGATTTCCATCCACCATTCATTTGCCCTTTTAGGGCCAAAATTTCTGAACTTTCCTTGTGGGCAGTCTGGGAAGGACTATTTATTAATTGACACATCTGCCTTCACCTGACATTAAGCTAAGTTGATAGGCTCTTAACACGATGGTGAGTGCATAACAGAACCTCAGGCACTTAAATTCTCTACCTCAGATCTGGGTGTAGAGCAAAGTGAGCCAGTCTCTTGCTGTTACTTGCAGGCAAAGAACCTGTAGTAATTTTAAGGCAAGAATAGTCTGGACATGTGTTGGAAGGGAGCACAATTTTGATGACTGGCAAGTATACTTGACCCTTATCACTTCAACCCCATGAAGTAAGTATTTTTATATTTATGCCTAATGAATGCCTTTTATGTACAGAAAATTATGAAAATGACTAATTTAAAAATTAAACGTACATGTCTTATTTTAAAAAACATAGTGTATTAAAAGATTTAGTTAGTATTACTAATATTGCTATACATGTAACATTTTAATATATATCTAAGTATGACTGCAATACTATTTTGAAACATCTGATTTTTCTTGTATTTAATGGCTGGATTTGTAACAGAAATAGTAATAACTTATAACTGCATTATAAAAGTATTTCAAAGAGAGTAATAAATTTACTTACATAATTTGGAAATGTCTAACTGTAATTATTTTAAATTGGTTACATCATTGTGCACAAATTAAGAAAATCTTATAGTACTATATGATTAGCTCTCTATAGGGCAGTTTAATATGAAATATAAATCTGAAGTACACATACCTATGATTATAAGAATAAAATAAAGCTCTGTAATGTTAAATTCAATTGGACTAAACTAAGAGGAGAATAATCACTTCACTCTCACTTACTAAAGAATGCTTTCTATCACCGATTTAAGTAATTTTGTATTCAAATGTAGATGAAGTAGGTAATAGGATTCATATATATATATATACATATATATATATGTCACTCAGGAGATTAATGGATTCAAAAAAGCAATAAGCACTATTGTGAATCATTTCCTGCTTACAATTACTCAAAAGATAACTTTTGAAATTTGGTGACAATCAAAATATACAGAATATGTTATAAAAGATTATAAAAAGGTCTTATTTAATTCATGGCTCAGAATATATAGATTTCTTTTTATATAGTTCATGAGATTTTAGAGATCTTTGATGAAATAAAAAGAAAGCCCTGAATAAATTACTTTTTAATTATTCAGGACAATCGTAGGTCATATTATAAATAAATGACAGTGTAAATGGCACATAAGGTCATTTAAAAAATTTCCCTATATTATTAAGTCAGTTTAAATTCATAACAGATGCTTAAAATATTTCGGATTCTATAGTGCATCGAATCCTACCAATAGGCAAGGAGAGCAAATGACTCGCTTGAAAGGGAACAGAGAGCATTAACATTTTTAGACTGAGAGGGTTGTATCTCCTGAGGAAAAGTAATTTAGTAACTGTTACTCTAAAGATGTAAAAAAATTAACTCTTCAGAGTCTTGATGCCTAGTAGCCTATGACAGATCATGATAGGCAATAATCCTTTAGTGATAACCTGTAATTTTTTTTAAAACTCCCCAAATCCATACAGATAGCATATAATTAATATAAACAAATTATGCAAGTACGGAATAAATTAGCAATGCAGATAAAAACATTGGCCATACACTGTAAATGTTATGTTTGGATGTTACAGTGTCTTCTGCGACCTCTCCACTTTACTCAAGGATCTTTGGGCCAGGAGAATATTACTAGTGTTCATAACAATAGATATATATTTTATTTAGATAAAATGTTCTTGTCCCTACATGAACTATGTAATACTCACACTGTAGATCATTACATCTCAAATATATATATGAGTTTATAAGGTGAAAGAATTATCAATATCAAGAGATTGTTAGAAATTATATAGTAATAATTTCTCACATTAACTTTCTTATTTAGTGTAGTATATAATTTTAATAAATAATATTATTCCATGATATTTTATAAAGACTATCAAAAAATAGTAAATAATATCACTGTAATACTAATACCATAAAAAAAATCTCCAAAATCATTTTCAATTTATTTGAATTCATCATTTGGTGTCCATGACATGGAATGGACTTCCAGGTATTATCTTCCTATTATAAAGTTCTCTTTACTTTTAAATAGAGTCAAAGCAGATCAAACTTATCTGCTCTTTAATGAATAGTATTTAATAACATGACAATTTTTCTTTAAAAGATTCCTTGTACATTTAGTACAAAAATGGCAACAATGATTTTTATACTCCCTCCCCACCATCAAAGCATGACTTCATTAGCATAAACTGTCCTTACCACCTGAAAGATAAATGCCTAACAGTGAGTCGTGATTCAGTATTTCTTCATGGTTGTTAGGTACACAGGTCATACGCTGGTGACAAACAAATAGTTCTCCTTACTGTGATGAGACCAACCTGAGAGACTGCCACTCCTTTCTGAGCTGTTGTGAGAGCTGGTGGTGCTGAAATCCTGAGACTGGTTGTGTGGCATTCTATTAGACAATCCCTCAGCCAATCGGTAGTCAGGGATGTAAAGTAAGGCTAAGGGTTAAAGGGCAGAGGTCATAGTGGCATCATGTGATTAGTTCACAGCACAAGCCCATGCAGAACATGCAGTTAGCAACTCAGAAGCAGATGTCGTGGGAGAGTGAAGGAATGTTTTGTCTATCCTGTCCTAATGGAAGTAGAGATGGATTGCTGATCATTATGTTGAAAAAGAGTTAAAATGAAAGCAATTGTGTGGTGTGCGGGTGGTGGCGGTGGGGTGGTGGTGGCAGTGGTGGAGGTGGTGGCGGTGGTGGAGGTGGTGGGGATTATCCACGTTACTGAATACATGCCAGTGCATTTCTGAGCTGAGGCAGTAAACCTGATAATGAATCACTAAGTCGAACAACAAATACTAATTTCTATCTCATGCACACATGATATGAAAATAACTCTCAGGACACAAGAACCTGACTCACCATTGTTCCCTTTGTTCTGATCAGGTAGAGAATAACCAAATCCCATCAGATCTGTTTTTTGCTGAATTGAGCTTTTCCACTGTGGATCCGGCAGATCGACAGCCAATTCATGGATGCTATTGGAATGCAAGATTTGTGTCGTGGCATATGGGGTAGCCTGTGTTATTTGGCTGGAACTGTTGTATGTGGTTTTGGTAGTGAAGTCGATGCTGCTGTAAATGGCTCCATCTGAGAGCATCGTTGCTGTTTTATCCCCTTGGCCTGGAACCGGTGGCAGCACATCTGTGGTGAACATAGGGAAATGAAACAATTTAATGATGCTCTGGAAGCCAAAAACTATCAGGACTGAAGATGAAAAATAAGCATGTCATGCTGCACGTTTGCATTTCAGCTGAGAGGGGCTTCATGAGGCAGTGAAGGGTAGATGATGTACAACCATCGCCAAGCGATCAGCCTTAGTGACAGGCAGGCCCACTGCTCGCCCTTCACGTCTCACTGCTTAACACACTCCTCCCCCATTTTCTTCCTCCATGAATTTGGGACATTTAACTACTGAGAAATGCTTTCAGTTGTTCACTCTGTTTTAGAACTAACAACAGTGTTAGAACTTTACAGAAGCAATGAATTATAAGAGTGAATCTACAAATCATGGATGAAAACTTCTCTTTCTACTTTACCCCAAAAGATACGGAATACAACTGCTGAACAGATGTAAAAATGTTCAAAATTATACTACTCTGACTATGAAGTATATTTGTCTGAAATTTTAACTTGCCTGATTTAGATTTTATAGCTCCAGAAATGGAGAATAATTGATGGTAATAAATGTGTTCTTTCTTGGATAACAAAGGAAAATTTTCATGAATAAGTCATTTTCACAATACAGCCAGATTTGACTATAGATAAAGCAATCTCAATGATCGGTGAGTTTAATTTATGCTATCCACTCTTATAACTAGAGAATTATAGTTTCATGTTGTAATACTGCAAGAATAAAATTAAACTTCAGGAACAACACTGAATATCAATCAGTCCATTTATCATTTTGGTGTGCTGAATTATATTTGCACGATGCTTTATAATTCACAACTGCTACCTCTCTCCGAAACTCTTACTGTCCCTTTTCAGAAGACAAACACTAAGTGAATCTAAAAATGGAAATCACTAAATAATACCCTATTTAATAACAGAAAGTTAAAATGAATCTAATTGTAGTATATTCCTTAATAATGAATTTCCTGAAAACATCACTTCATAGGACTTGAGGTCTTAAAACCACTTGATTTCTTCATTAGAGTAAAATTTTCAACTATCTTTTTTTTAACTATCATTTCATGTTCCACCCATTACCACCCTGGACAACTTAAAATAGCACTTGTATCCCAGCCTTCTCTTCTTTAACTCTCTATCAGTGACTTCTGACTAAGCTCTGGTTTAGCATGTCTTCTTTTTTTCTGCCTTTTTTCTGGCTTTCATTGTATAGCTAAGTCATTAGGAAATATATTCATTTCCAAAATATAATATGTTCATTACCCATTTCTGGACCTTAAAATATGATAATTTATTTTCTATACAGCTTTTTCATATATTTGATCAATTCCTATCTCTCCTTCAGGTACGAACTTACTATTCCTCTCATAGAACTTTCTAACTCCCAACAGCAGCCCTCCCCTGTAGGGAAGTGGCAAGTCAATTAATATCCATTCACTATCTGCACAATCTTCTACTACTGGCAAACTCGTATACCCCTGCTAAGCCAAAAGATATTCTTCTGCCATCTTTCCTTAAGGCAGCTCTCTCTGATGAACTGCATGAAAAGACAAGTCAAGAAGAGGTGGTAGTTATGTACAGTAGGTCTGCTCTTATTAAAAAAATGTATGAAGAGGTCTTTGGCACAAAATAATAATAATGATTATTATATTAATAATATAATAATTATATAAATCATTATAAAAATAATATGATATTTGTTATCATTTCATAATGATTAATATAATAATAACAATTATTATTATTATTATTATTATCATTTTTTGAGACAGTCTCATTCTATTGACCAGGCTAGAGTGTCATGGGTTCACCCTAGCTCAGAGCAACTTCAAATTCTTGCACTCAAGTAACCTTCTTTTCTTAGCCTCCTGAGTACCTGGAAATACAATGTACAATGCCTGACTAATTTTTCTAGTTTTAGTAGAGACAGGGTCTTGCTCTTGCTCAGGCTGTCCTCAAACTCCTGAGTTCAAGTGATCCTCCCTCCTTGACCTCCCAAAATGCTAGGACTACAGGCATGCACCACTGTGCCTAGCCTCTGGCATCAAATATTAGAGGCTTTTATGTGTTAGCCACTAAGAACCTTTTTGACTTTCATTTTGGAAACTCATTATCAAGCTATAGATTCCATAATTATGGAGTTACAGAAAAGTTCTCTCTCAACACATTATCATATTAACTAGACTATGTACTCTTTACATGATATAGTATAGGAGGATAAGAACCATCTTCTTTCATGCCAGTATCACATTCTTATTGTTTGCCATAATGCCAAGTACACAGGAATTTTCACAAAATACATATCAAATGAGATTTAGAGAAGTGAGCACATCTAGTTCAAAATCAAAAACCTTAGTTGGAAACATAACTTCTGATTTTAGTAATCTTTTATTAAAATTCCTGAAAACAAAATGTGTTATGCATCTTGATCTTCTAGGTTAGCAATGACATCCTTAAAATCTTGGTTTTACTGAAGGAAATAGAAACACATAGTTTTATATTAAAACATTTAGCAAATGTACAGCTCTGTTAATACCCGCGCTTTGCCTCATTCATTTTAATTATGAGAGAAAATACTCTGTAATATGTCTTTTTAAAAAATCTAAGAAATCCATTTAAAAAAAAACATAAATGGCACTAATTTAAAAAATGCAACTTACCTCCACGGCCAAAATTCCCAATCTCATTTGGGCCACTATTGCTATTGTTTACTGGCAAGCTCGTAGCAGGCCATGAATCCGCAAGCCATGGATAACTGGGATCACCGGCATTTAGAAGACCTGGACGGCTAAAAGGGAAAATAGATGGGAATCAACACATGGGGCTCAACACAAAATTTTGACATCTGTCCCCTGTATTAAAAACGGTTAACAAACTTAAGAAGATTTGAATAGATTTCAAATTAAAATGTGTAGCCTCTTAAAAATAAAGGAATTTCAGTGGTTCATCAAGGCCATATGTAGATCAGCCGCAATGATGGAAACAGAGTCCTTGGCTGGGATTCTGCTGACTTTCAAATGAATTCAGGTGTATGCCCTGAAACTGGTGGGAATCAGTAACCCTGGAGGATCCTGAAACAAGGTTTGATGATAAATCAGCACCTCGAGAGAATAACTGCTCCCAGTGACTGCTCACTGTTAGCCATTGCCAGGACTTTCAACTACTTCGTCTCCAATTCCTGCCTGTCCCATATGTATCTATCCCCCTAGGATGTAACTCTTGTTAGGAGCCCTTATGCTTGATTTAGACGCAAGAAACTTGAAAGAAATTAAAGATAATGCTCCATCCATAGCACATTTCCAAGTTCTCTAAGTTGTAAAATATCACGGGGATGTAAAGGTTTCTGTTTTAAGCTTATAAAAGTTGTGATCTGATCCAGCATGTGAGTTTAGTCTAGGAAGAAAACTTCCTTCACATCACATTTAATAAAGAACTCCCTTCTTTAATATAAAAGATGGCATTCTGATTCCTTTCCAGATTACTAGCATATTTACAAAGAAACAGAACATCTATAATCATTGTGCTTTTTCTGTTTGATAGACCCCTTCTGGCACAATCCCTAAGAGAAACATGTGTTTCTATGGAAACTGCAATAAGAAGCTCCAAGTGCTTTCTTGCTACATCTACTAGCTCTCATTAAACTTAATCTCTTTTTGCTAAAATATTGATTAAATGGGAGATTGGAAGTTATTACCAGAGTCTAATTACAATCTCCATATCGGCAAAGGGAAAGTAGATAAGGATATATGAGTTTGTTATCAGCTTTTATCAATTTCAATTGAGTATCCCAAGTTGTGGAATCCAGTCCTATCAATCTACAGCCTATTCATCATCCATGAATCATTTACTTTGTGATCGATTATGTGTAATTGTTCACTCACAGCAATTTAGTGAGAGCCAATAAGGAGTCTTAAACAACAGCAACTTCATTTGCTAATGTCTAATTAATGCAATAAACATCCTGCTAACAAATGAACACATTCCTTGTGATATTTACTGCTAATTTCTTCAGGGGCATCTGGGAGATATGAAACATCTGGACTTGATTCCTCTAAAGTGCACAACAGATAGATCATTAAACCTTGTGGTAAGCCATTTAATTCCTCCTAGAATTCTAGACTTATAAGTGATCGTTTATTACAATAATAGCCTCTTACTATAGAGTTCCCCAGTCCTGATTAAAAAATAATAATAAAAAGAACATATTTAGCATACCTTCCATTGCTCATCAGTCCTCCATCACCTCTTTGAAATGTAACTGTAAAAAACAAGACATACATGCACTAGTAGTCAATATTAATTACAATTAATAACTACACATTGGCCCTTAGTTTAGAGTTGAAGCCTCTGGGAATTTTAACAAAATATAATTAACGTAATTGTACAGAGAGTAGCAAGCAGTGGTTTGGCCCAAGGCAAAGCCATCATTTGCTACAATTTTAATAGGATATTTCAAAATTCTTCCAGTCAAATGTGTGGTTCCGTTAAAGCAGCAATTTATATTTACATGTCAAACATTGTTACAACTAGTATAAATAGTGATATTGGAATATCAACAGAGCATTAATGTAGATTCACCAGATCAGGATTTTACTTGTAACATAAGGTATCTGAATTGGAAGGCAGAAGGCAAAATCACTCATTTTTCACCACACCAAATCCTTCTAGAGTCCCTTATAAGCCACTATGAGTTGAACGGTTACAATTATATTAGACACAAACTATAATTAATAGAGAACAGCATGCTTCTTGCCAAAATGAAATTTTCAAATAATTGATATTGATATATTCCAATTGGACTTAGTGATTATAAAGTTGAAGTTTTGTATAAAACATGGAACTTATTGGGGATACCAACAAGCGAACAAGCGTCAATTAAAGCTATTGCTGGTAAATTCCATTCCTCAAATCAAAAGTTTCTTTGTACTGGCCAGGCGCAGTGGCTCATGTCTGGAATCCTAGCACTCTGGGAGGCCAAGATAGGTGGATTGCCTGAGTTTATGAGTTGCAGACTAGCCTGAATAAAGGAGAACTCCCTGTCTCTACTAAAAATAGAAAAATGCTGGGCATTGTGTCAGCCACCTGTAGTCCCAACTACTTGAGAGGCTGAGGTAAGAAGATCCCTTGAGACCAAGAGTTTGAAGTTGCTGAGAGTTATGATGCCACACATGCTACCGAGGGTGACAGAGTGAGATTCTACCTCAAAAAAAAAAAAAAAAAAATTCTGTTGTACAAATCTAACACGAAAGTGCTTTTCAAGGATAGGGAAAGGATGTGAATATCATTCAGGTCCATCATCCCTTATCCAAAGCCTTTGTAGCAAAATGTATTCTGTTCTGATCAAGGTAATATATTTCAAATACTACAAAGTCAGAAGCAGGAACTTGTTCTCATAGTTATTTAATTTTTCAGCAGTGGAATGTGAATATCCATAATTAGTGGGATAAATAAGGTCTATAAGTAACTTCCCACTAGTTTGGACCAAATTTTGACAGTGAATTACTTAAGTAGAAAATTTAGGAAAAGAAATTTGGTGTTTAGAAGTGTATGGATTGTAAAACTGCCATAAATTTGCAATTGTGACCCAAGTTAATAGGGATTGGCTTAATCATTACTAAAGAGAAAGAATATAATACCTTTTCACACTTGTGAACCCAATACACTCTATTTTTAGAAGACAATTATTAAATATACTTTTTTTTGACTTGGTGAATACAGGTGAAAATAAATAAAAATTTTAATAAATTGATTTATATTTTAAGCAAACAGGATATTTTGCCACATAAAGTATACAGACAGTGAATCTTTTTAATTTTAGTAACTCTCCATAATTCATCTCTTTCTATTAAATATGATTACTCTTTAAATTTTGTAAATTTCCCAATGCAGTTCACCCGTCCTTTCCTTCAGGTCATCTATATTATCTCCTATGACACCACAATTAATCAGCATGATCATAACTCCAAGGGCCTTTATGTGACAGTGAAATCCATCATGGCTTTCAAAAACATCTTGTTGGTATCTGAAATATACTACTTTATCAATTTTACACGTAACATCTCAAATGGACGATAAAACAATCCTGACATAACCTTTGCATTTGCCCAGGACTGGCTTTAGACATGTGCTCAGAGGAGCGAGGTTCATTTAAGTGGTGGGAATTGGGAATCAGAAGTGCCTCTGTACCGCATTGTACCCCTTAGCTGTTTTTAACCAAAAAAGAATTAATCTGAAAAAATTAATTAGCAAAACATTTAATCTGCAAAACATTTAGCACTGGAGATTTAAGCAAAGACCTGTTTAGAGGACACCCACAATGTGAAAGTAGTACAGCCAATAAGTTTTCCATCTGATGGGACATTTTAGGTATGTGGTTTTCTAAAGGACTATTGACAGATTGTTTGACTCTGTTAAAAGAGAGTGAAGATAATGCTATGAATATTACAGAGACTATGCAGAGAGGTAGGGCCCACAGTCTACACCTCAGAATGAGCTGGCTGGGAGTTATGTGAGATCTAAATAGCTCTACTTAATTTAGACACTCATTTTTGTTTCACACCCAATTTTTCTGTTACCACCAGAGTAAGAAATAATATTAAAGAGAAGAAAGGTAACTAAAACAGAGGCACAAACATTGAGTCATACTGAACTTTCAAATATTAACCAATGGCAAATTCTTCGAAACACGTAAAGTTTAAAGTATTATAATACTCAAAACTTTATCCAAAATATCATTCATTAATGATAATTTGCAGATCTATTAGCATGTAAGCTCTCTGATAAGTAAGGTCCCTATATGGCAACTGAGAACTAAATGCTATGAACAAAATAATTTAAATGTCAAAGTATTTCAAATTCAGCATTCAGGACATAGCAACTTTCTATTTGTGTCCCTATCATCTCTAAAATATGATTTCAAAAAGTACTAGACTGCTAACGGGTGTCAAAACTTTCAGGAGGACAAGCATCTCTATACCTAGCATACTAAGCATACAAAGAGAACAATTATAGTATATTATGTAAATATCTAACTTAAAGTGCTCCATACAAAATGTGCTATACATATACATGAGAATATTTCATTAGTTATGTTTCTGTCAGATTAAAAATGAAAAAAAAATGTTTTCTCACAGTAGGGTTGGTTAGTTGTGTTTTTAAATCAAGGGGGAAAAGGGAAACATTTTTCCAAGTGTTGTTTTAGACCCCGTGCTCCAAAACTTTGACATGTGTTTCATTATGAAAGCAGACCCAAAGGAACTCAGTTGTATGAGACCGTGAGAGGTACGGCACACTACACATCGGCAGGAACAATGAGATGTCCTGAGGTGGAAATTGTACCTGGTGCTTTGATAAGCATTTTGTGTGTGTGTATTTGTGTGTGTGCATGTAGTAAAGGGCACATACACTGAAAATTTAGAGCTATTTTGAGGTAAGTCTCATTTCAGTGAGTTTGCCTTGAGGCTGGATGAAACAGGAGTGGGTGGCTGGACAATCTTGTTCTTGTCACATCTTTGATAATAACAGTGTAGTAGTTTTGTGCTTATCAGAGATAAATTTGGAATAGCTATGAATCTTAATCAGGAGGCTCTCCTAGCATCTGAAATTAAGTACTTTCAAAAAGTAACATATAGACATTTTTATTAATGGCTCAAACTATTAATAGCTCAAACCTAGTGCCAAGGTTTCCCAAAAGTTCCATTGATCCTACAGTCTAAAATGTTTTGAAATCATAGGAAATATTTTTAATTGATTGCAATTTTTATAACAGACATAAGGTAGAGAGATTTTGAAGGTTGTATCTATCACACACAAAGTACATCTAATATTACCTGACAGGATGAATCCTAATCTGGTGCCTGCTAGAATGAAGGAGACGGGGGAGGAAAACATAACTCCGCGGTAAATTGACATTTTGAGGTGAGGAAGCTTTAAGAGCGCCTATCTCTGGTGGGTCACATTTTCCTACTCCAAATGGAAACTTTCATGTTTCAGCCAAGCCTCATTCCATTTCCTGATAAGCTATTTCTCAAATATGAATGTAGATTAATCCTCTTTTAATAACCATTAACTCAGCCCAGATAATCACAGTATAAAAATTCCATCAAATCTTCTAGCTGCCTTTGGATAGTTTTGTTCAATAATTTATACTGCACTGACAGTTTTAATACTTAAGTGTGAAGTGTTTAGCATTTCATAACTTGCTCACTCATATTAAATTGTTTATATTTACCGAGCTTCATAAAAGCTGTTATCCTCAGAGGCAGCCATCTATCAACTAAGTATAAAAGTTTTGAAAGGGCTGGCTCTGACTTGGCCTTACTCCAAAATAGTTGAAGGGCACAGTACCTTCTGAGTTAGCAGTTCTGCGAGCAGATGGGTATCAATCACAGTGAGAATGATAATAGGAAATGTACTATTCTTGGCAAGCTCAAAGACCGATAGATACTTTCAAATTAAGTGCATAGATTTTTCAAAGAACTTCTATTAAACCATCTATCTAATATAATTTTACTAAAAGTGCAAACCTACTAAGTGAGAGCTATCTTGTTGATAAGGAGGGAGGCAATGAGGAAGTGTGGCAGACGGACAGGGAATGTTCTAAACGTGGATGTATTAGAGTTTTGCACTGAAGTGACTCACATAGTTCATCTTTTATTACTGTTGCTAAATTCAATGGTTGCAAACAAAACAGTCCTTGAATCAAAGCATTTCCTCCTTTTGCTTTGTATGATTTATATGAGCATGTCCCAGAGATGCAATATACCATGGCGATTGATTAAGAAAAAGGGGTGCTGAAGGGAAAGGACTGGACTGCATGAGACAAAGGTGCATTAAAGTATCATTAATGTTTAAGGCTCTAACACTCAGCTGTTACTGCGGAGCACCCCTTTCAGGGAAGCATCCCTCATTGGTGACAGGATGTACTACTTAGAGGGCACAGACTAAAGAAGCAGGTGGCCAGCAACCAATGAAAGAGGAGAACGGTAGAACAAGGTCTATCACCGGAATGCAAGCCCTGTGTTGATGGATATGCTACTTTCTCAAGCCCTGGAAACTCATTCTACCGAGGAATAATAAACGTTATCTTCATTAGATAAAGATGTTATCTCCAACATTATAACCAAATGATGATATGTCTAGAAATGCTGTCAAAGGGCAAGGCAGACAATCAAGTGGTTGTTTTCCTGGCATTTTGTGCAAGACAGTCTCAGCGATTTAAAAGCCTACCTACAGCAAAGAAGATTAATAAGCAATGTCAAAATCAGTTACTAAGACATTTATACTTCTTACCAAAGTTAATATTAGAAATCAAAGATAAAATATAATTTTCTCCAAATTTTTAAGGTGTTTGTAGGATAATGTTAAATTAAAATTATTCCTTAAAAGCTCTCCAAAGTAAAACATTATAAGAATTTCTTTTTATTGTTCTTGTTGGAGAAAAATCTTTAAATGAATTGTAATTAAATTTTAATTGAACATAGCTTCAGTACTGAGTTCAGTGTCTCAATGGCTAACTCTATCAGTCTATCTCCCCTTTTCCCTCTTTCTCTCTCTATAGCTCTCTCCTCCTTTCCCCCTCCCTTGGAGAAATTTTGAAGGTGACAGTTTCTAACACCCTCGAAACTTTGCCTTAGATTCTTAGAACATTGTTTCATACATGTTCAAACATGTAGACATGGAGGGCCTTATTCTTCTGCTTATCTTCCTTCCCCTTTTGCTTCCTTCTCTTTTTCTTGTCCTGGTAAAATGGTGCTTATTTGCATTTAAATTAAATATTTGGCTTTATCATTCTTATAAATTCTGGTGAAATTTTTGCTTGCTTATAATTTCCATCTGAAAGGTGTTCTATTGTAATTTACATCCTAACATACTAAGAGTGTATGTTTCAAATCTTCCTTCCTTCCTTCCTTCCTTCCTTCCTTCCTTCCTTCCTTCCTTCCTTCCTTCTTTTTTCTTTCTTTCCCCCTCTCTCTTTCTCTTTCTCTCCTTTCCTTCTCTCCTTCTTGTTCTCTCTCTTACTTTCTTATTAAATCCCACTCTGCATAGCTCACTGCAACCTCCACGTCCCGCCTCAAGCAATACCCCTGATTCAGTCTCTTGAACAACTGGGAGTGCTCCTTTATACCCAGATAATCAAAGGTTTCCTTTTATTCTGCACATTTTAGTCATATTCTTACTTAATTCCACTTCTCAAACAATGACTTCATGGCATACAAAGTAAGTGTGAGGAGTAAATGTGTGTGGTTTTAAAAAATTAATTAAGAAAAAAATGTTACACATTTTATCAGTCAGTAGTCTGGTATTTCATTGGACATACAAGCAAAAAGATTGATTTAGTTATGAAGCAACGTGGTCAGGAGCAATGCTTCAAAGCATGTTGTTTATAACAGCATTTTATGGAGGTTTTTAAGACAAGCCAAAATCACACATTCATTTTTCTTTTCTATTCCTCTTAGCTGGAAACAGTCTCTTACCAGCATAATTACTGAGTCCCTTTCTCTTCTTTCTTCTCCAATACAACCAGATGCTAAAACCCATCAGAATTACCCAGCAGGCACCACCAATGCCAGCTATAAAGGCTGGTTGCTTCACAACATCAGTGATTTGTTCAGTTATGCTGTTATTGTTTTCAGTAATGACAACTTCATTACGTCTCCCTAGGGAAGAAACAATAGTATTACTAAAGATTAAGACAAAAATAAACAGAGGAATACATACATGAGGTACTGAAGGCACAGAAAATTTCTTTGAAGGAAGACAACATTTTTTTTTTGTTCTGAGCCTGGCACATTATTGATAAGCATATTATATAATTTTGAAGAGAAGAGTCATGAGTTTGAGAATGTGATTAAGAACTTCACTTTTCTGTGTTTTGGTTTGCTGTGGACAGATTCAGAATCACTTCTTGATTTTTTGCTTTTTAACTATTACTAAAACAAAGTACTAGAAGTTGAAATAATGGCAACTTTTCTTGAGTAAGTTAAAGTGTTTCCTAATAGAGTTCTCATTTTTGAAAAAGAAACTAAATCTTTTAATACAGAGCATTTTCAAATTTCCTTTTGGCTAATTTATAGGCATTATTTATATTCAAAAATAGTAGAATCTCTGTAAGTTGACTAATGAAGGGACCCTAATACACTGGTCAACATGTGAAGGGATCAACATAAGGAACTAGGCTTACTGTACTGATATGTACATGTGGTGTATGTCGGTCTATTTTAAGAGGTGGTCAATGTACAGAGGTGGTCAACTATTGATGGTCTACCATAGTTATGATTCAGAAGAATATGTAACTTAATATGGTCCTTAATATTCTATTAAGAACTTATTTTGCTCAAATATCCTTTAATTTCTAAAAGGCATTAGAAGTCCTATATAAAGCAATGATAATTACATAAACAGCATCTCATAGAGATTAGCATGCATAATTAAAATATCACTAAAAGATAAAACTCATGTATTCCCTTGAAGTATTTGAAACTAATTTGAAAATACACTTCACAGTTGAATATAAAAGACAACTTTAAAATTAGTTTTAAGTTCTTAATAATTGAGACATACATTTAAATTTGGACTAATATTGTTCTAGAAGTGTTCATGTTTTGAAAATTTAGAAGTTAAAGATAATTTTTAGAAATCTCAGTCCATAGTATAAAAGGGTTCCCTTCACTCCACATCCACACCAGCATCTGCAGCTTTGAGACTTTGTGATGTGAAGTCTTCTCACTGACGTTAAGTGATATCTCAGGGTGGTTTTGATTTGCATTTATCTGATGACCAGGGAAGATGAGCAGTTTTTCAAACGTTTTTTAGCTATTGATACTTCTTCATCAGAGATGGTTCTGTTCGTATCTCTTGCCCAGTGGTAGATGGGATTGATTCCTCTTTTTTGTTGATTAATTTGAGCTCTCTGTAGATTTTAGTTACTAACTCATTGTCAGATTCAAACCCTACAAATATCTTTTCTCATTCTGAAGGTATCTTTTGCTTTCATTGTTGTGTCCTTAGTTGTGCAGAAGTTTTTCAGCTTAATTAAGTCCCATTTGTTAACTTTTACAATGTTGGTGGGACTGCAAGTAATACAACCTTTTTGGATATAGTATGGAAAAGCCTCAAAGAACCCAAATTAGATCTCCCATTTGATAGGACAACCCCATTACTAGGCATCTATCCAGAAGAAAAAATGTCCTTTACCATAAGGACATTTGCACTAGATTGTTTATCACAATTTAATTTATAATCACCAAAATGTGCAAACAATCTAAATGCCCACCGCTTCAGGAATGGGTTAACAAGTGGTGGTATATGTATACCGTGGAATACTATTGAGCCATTAAAAAAGATGGAGACTTTACATCTTTTATATTAACCTGGATGGAGTTGGAACACATTCTTCTTAGTGAAGTATCACAAGAATGGAGAAGCAAGAATTCAATGTACTCAATTCTAATATGAAGCCAGTAGATGATCTAATACATACCCACATAAGAGAAAAACTCAAATCAATTCAAGATGGGGGGAGGAGGAAGGAAGGAGTGTGGAGAGGGGAGGAGAGAGGTGGATGGGGGGTTAAGGTGTATAGCATACTTTTAGGGGGCTGGGACAAAATTATAAGAGGGACTTTACCTAACAAATGCAAACAGTGTAACCTAATTCTTTGTACCCTCAATGAACCTGAAACAATTAAAAAACACCTGAGCCATATTTTAAATAGGTTTTACATTCATAGAACTGTTACCCGACTGAAGTACAAATATTTCCATGCTTATTTAACAGATTAGGAAATTTTGACACTTGGAATTAAATGATTTCTAATGGCAGTATCATGCCTAGTTAGTGACTAATCAAAGATTTTTAAAAGGCAAATTGTAAAGAAAATATATATGACACATTTCTGCATATCACATCAGAGGAATGAGATTTTTATTTCTTATTATCATAGCACTATAATACATTAGAAACAGCATGGCCTTTGTCTTGGATTTGGAAATCAACTCTGTTACTAACTAGCTCACTAAGTAGTAAACTTATGTAGGGCTCATAAATTTCTGAGCTGGTGTTTCAGTTAGTTGGCAATAGTACTCTCTACTTTCTATATATAGTAGAGAATACTATATATATATATTCTAGAAGGATTAGAGAGACCTTTAGAAAGAGCCTAATATGAACACAATAGTTTTGACTAAAAATTATGAACCATGTAAGTCTATGGGTTGCTTTTAAGAGTCTTCCAGTTGGACATAAGTGGTAAATGATTTAGATTGAGGTACCTACGAGCTATAGGTACGTTGTTTACCATGGTTTCTCCTATCGTCAAGGGCAGAAAATTAGCCTACATTTCCCAGCCTCTTTTGCAGTTAAGTGCAGCAAAGTGAGTATTAGCCAATGGTAGTTAGGTACAAATGATAAACACTACCCTCCAGGCTTGACCATGAACGCTGCTGCTATAATATTTAGTATTCCTCAGGTGTTGGACAGAACCAGGGAATCTATTCAAAGACAGTGAGTTTTCAGAAATGGTAGAGCTGTTGTTGTGAAGATTCCAGGGTCCCTGAATAAATATATGGACTAGGAACTCCATTCCCCATTCTGCTGCCCTATATTACACTTGTCTATAAATAAGAAAGAAACTTAAAAATGTTTAATCCGGTAACACAACAAGCTTGTTTGTTGTGACTACTAACATTTCCTTATACATATTTACATTCCATTCCTGAAAGATCTTTTATACTAAATTCAATATTTAAAAACCAGTGTCACTAATGTAGTAAAACAGGTCCATTCTCCCCAATATGTCTTCCCTTAATTATTTTATATGTAAACATGGTCAAAACTGTCTGTAAACTTACTTAGATTTTCATTACGAGACATACACCTCTCTGGTAATTTTTTAACCAGCAGGCATTACTAAAAAGAAAACACATCTTATAGAACAAAAAGGGAAAAAACAGTCCTTCATTTTTGTAAAGAGTCCATAAAAATACCATATTTTGTAGAGTGTAGTATTTATGTTACCCAAGGTGTATTACTAAATTTTACATTCCTGGTATTTTTGAAACAATGTTGTCAGGTGGACTAATTAGAGCATAGACAAGGGATGTGTGTGACCTGTAACGCTCCATTGTTCTTGCAGACAAAAAATATAATGAAATACAGTGTCTTCCTCCCATTGGAGAGCAATGAAGAACAAAACTAATTTGTTGGACTAAAAATTAATTAGACACATAAGATTCTTTTGTACCTCTTACTGTGAAAGTTTACAGCTGTTCCACTTATTACTACCAACTATGTACTCTAAGCATGAGAAAGGCAAATGATTAGAGAAACTATAGCTATATTATAAAGCAAGTTTTAAGTCAATGTAAATTTGTTATAGGACATTCCCTTTGATGCCTATGTAAATGAACAATTTTGTGTCTATAAGTGCAATGACATGTTTAGAATTACAGAGACTTTTATGTAAAAGTAATCTTATCATAGAAACCTGCAGAGAAAAGAACACCACCAATTTTAGGCCGCTATAGGGATGTATATTTTTAAAATTTTGAAGTTAATGTTTAAATATTAATGGAGCTTTCGAAAACAATGATGAAACTGAGAGGCAATGATGAAACAACATGAACACGAGGCATAGAACAAATCTAACATTATTAACCATAAATTACACCAAATGCCAATACATGATTTAATTAAAGCAAAAGGGAAATGAGGTAGAGCTCGATTCACTTCAAGTGCCGCATCCAGTACTGAATAGACAATAGGGAGAGAATAAATTGAAACAGAAAACGAGATTAACTATCGCTAAATCACTTCTCAACGAAGGAATAACAGTTGTGCAGATAAGGTTATCAGACAAGATGTTAAGGTAGATATTCAGTGGTAATTAAAGAAACAATTAGAAAGCTTCTCAGTACAACAGTAGATATTAAAAAGAAATAAATCTTCTAGAATAAATAGCCTTTCGTAGGTTAAATTGCGCTTATTGTTTATATGTGTGGGAGCTCATTTTAATTGCTATGAATCTATTTTTTTATAATCACATCTTGAGTGGAGCATATTTTCATAAGAGACTGGGAATATGATTTGTTAGATTATTTTTATTTCATAGAAAATTTGAAGAAATGTTTGTATAATGCTTTAATAGTAAAGCTTACTCATTATCCATGTAAAGACTCAGTGCTTTAAAAATGATGGGAGAGTTCAGGAAAGCTTTCTATTATATTTACTATAGTATTGTTCAGTGCATAACTGTGATTATCACAGCCTGAACTTGGTTATATCCTATGTATGCAATTTTTTATTTTCCTATAAGTTCCATAAATCACCTAAATATTGTGAAGCAAATAATCACCGTGAAAAGAGAGAAAAAGAATAATTCTCTATGACATTTGAAAGAAAAGTATTTATTACTTGTTGATCAAAGATGATAGAACAAAATGAAAGAAAACATAGCTATTTAGCTATTTTACTTGTCTTCCAGATACAGTAATTATAGTCAGTCAATGAGTTTTATATAAACGATAGAGAGATAGTAAAAAACAAAGTTTCTTTATCTATCTGGGGTGCTCATAAAAATTATACATTTGAAATACATTGCATACGTAATTTTAAGTAAAATATTAATGACTTATTTCTAAATATGATAAAGAAATATAATATATATATTCAACTGACTAGTTGCACAGGTATGTGCAGGGGTATGTGCGTATGTGTGTATGTATAGATGTATATATTTAGTTAGTTGAATTCTTTTAGGTGTACCTGGATTTCTTTCTTATTCCAATTTATTTTAGAAAATCTCAGAAGGGCTAGATGGTAGGTTTCCCTCAGGTTAAGGAATTAATTCTGTCTGAATGACTAATTAAGAAAGAGAAGGCAATTTACAGAAAAGTTAATACTTTAAGTTTTTCTTGTCAATGCCTTTTTTTTTTTTTTTTTTTTTTGAGACAGAACCTCAAGCTGTCACCCTGGGTAGAGTGCTGTAGCATTATAGCTCACAGCAACCTCCAACTCCTGGGCTTAAGGAATTCTCTTGCCTCCGCCTCCCAAGTAGCTGGTGCCCACCACAACGCCCGGCTATTTTTTTGGTTGTAGTTGTCCTTGTTGTTCGGTAGGCCCAGGCAGGATTCAAACCTGCCAGCTCTGGTGTATGTGGTTGGCTCCCTAGAAAACATGGAGAATCTAACAAATTTTACCATTATGACTGAATGGAAAACTGTCCATAAGTAAATGAATAAATGCTTTGTGATAGAAATAATTATCCAGGAACTGGTATAAAATAATGGGAATGGGGGGCCAGCGCCTGTGGCTCAAAAGAGTAGGGTGCTGGCCCCATATGCCAGAGGTGGCGGGTTCAAACTTGGCCCTGGCCAAAAACTGAAAAAATAAAAAAATAAAAATAATAATGGGAATGGTTTAACTGGTATAAATAATCAGAAATTAGACAAATATTTTCAAAATATGTAAACTCTGAGAAGTGTATTTTCTATTTTTTTTTTTTTTAACTAAAGGTACAACCAAACATATACAAGCAGGGAAGACTTATTTCTTGAATGAAGGGAGAAGAAATCAACAGTTATAAGCCTTGTTTTTCCCTTAGAGTTCTCTTCAACCCATGTAGTGCAAGGGAGTTAGTACATAAGCTAAAAATCTCAATTTTATTTTTATGAGGAGTCATAAGATGGAGTTCAAAGTTGCCATGTGACTAATAATTGAGGGGGTAACCTTGTGAAAAAGGGAGCCAGGGAAGAGTAATGTGTCCAAATCAGTACATTGTCTCCCCTTACATTCTAGGGTGAACCTAGAATTACAAATGCAAAATGAAAATTAAAAAGATCTGGTGAAAAGCAAAAGCAAGATGGCTGACAGGCCAGACAGAGGTCAGCCCATGTCTACTGCAAGATTGTGCTGAAGTTTTGAATTTCATCAAGTTGGGGACAACTTGATAAATATATTAACCTTTTCACTGAACTTCAAGGAGAGAGCCATGCCACAGAAGTAAATGTTATACTAAGATTTTGCCCTAAGAATAAGAGCAAAACATAAAAAGTCCATAGTCTCAAAGTATAACAACTAAGACAATACAAGTTAAAGGTCATCACTCCATAATGTAATTGCCTGCTAGAAGATGAACATTCTTTATTTTTATTTATTTATTTTTTTTAGAGACAGCTAAACTATTTAGTTAGACAACTAAAT
>NW_003852404.1:22267428-22371887 GCF_000181295.1 Otolemur garnettii | reverse complement strand
GACTACAGGCGCCCATCACAATGCCCAGCTTTTTTTTTTTTTTCTTGTTGCAGTTTGGCCATGGCTGGGTTTGAACCCGCCACCCTTGGTATGTGGGGCCAGTACCCTACCCACTGTGCCACAGGCACCACCCCATAAACACATTTAGATGTTATCTGCAATGTGTAGAATACAGTAAAAGTTATCAGGCATATAAAAACAAGAAAAACAAACCAGAAAATACGACTCATGGTCAACAGAGAAAGTAATCAATAGATATAGAACTTGAGATAATATAAGGAAGTAAAAGAAGGAGAAAAGGACTGAAAGTTAACGTAGTCATAGTGAATGATCATTAGCTTTATGGAGCAAAATATCGGAAAAATATGAGTAACAAAATATTTTTCTGATTTTTAACTTATTTGAAAGATAATCGATTTTTAAAGCCCAAACTATCTTGTGCTATAATTTGTATATTCCTGTTTATTACAGAGATAGAAGTAAAACATATAACAATAGTGATAAAGGATAAACTAGAATTACACGGCTCTACGAGCCTGGTATTATAGTCAAATCCTACAGTAAATGTTACAATAAAAACAACCCAGCAGCATTTAGTTAATAAAAAGGATACCTAGCAATTCATTCATTGACATAAAATAATAATACCAAAACTTTTTCAGTTCATCCAAAAGAAAGCAGGGAATTAGTAAAATAAGAACAAAGTCAGGCAAAAAACAAATATCAAGATATTAATTTTGTGCCCATGTGCATCAATCATAGCAATGATTACATAATGATAATACTGTAGTTAAAAGGCAAATGTTGTCAGATTTGATAAAAAACTGAGGTCAAAAAAATGTTACTTAAATAATGGAAATGTACATCAAATACAGAGAAACAGTGGTTAAAGTAAAAAATTGGAAAAATTACAAATGGTGTGGCTACACTAACAATGGACAAAGTACATTTCAGGACAAAGATTCTTGCTAGGCAATAAAGAGAGGCACTTCATAATGATAAAGGGTACATTTAAAAGACGAGGTAACATTCTTAAAACATTCACTTACAGCAGCAAATATATCAAAGAAAAATGTACAGAGAGAAAGGAAAAATACACAGACCCATAGCAGCAATAGGGTTTTAAAGACTTAACTATAAGCTGCAGTGATCAAGACAGTGTGTTTTGGCATATGGGGAGACATATAAACAAATGGAACCCTCCGGGGAATCTAGATACGTCCACATGTATATGGTTATCTGGGGAAAGGAAAGACTTTCCAGTAAATTGTGCCTATACAATTTGATATGCATATGGAAATGAAAAGCCTCAATCTTTGAATCAGATGCATTTACCTTAAGATTAATAGATCTAAGCATAAAAGCTAAAATTATAAAATCTTCTAGAAGAAAATATTTTTAATTGCTATAAATGTAGGCCACAAATTTGTAGAAAGAACTAATTATGAAACATAGTTAATGTAAAATTTAAAACTTATTTTTATTAAATGACTATTTAAAAAATGAATAGGAGATCCATGGACCAGGACAAAGTAGTTTCAACACATACACGTGGCAAAGAATTTGTATCCAGAATGTGTAAAAAGCTCCTATGGATAGTACCAAAAAGCAACCCAATTTTAAAAAGGCAAGTATGTGGTCAATTCACAAACGAGATTACAAAAATAGCCAATAAGCACATGTAAAGTTGCTCAACATTTAGTTATGAAAAAAAATTCAAGTTAAAAATAATAAAGAGAATAGCTAGAATTACAAAGACTGGAAACATTAGATGTGGGTGTCAGTGTAGAAAAACTAGGAGTCATTTTCGCCAGTGGAAGTCTAAAATGATGTAAGTTGAATATTGTGTAGCAGTTTCTTGTAGTGTCAAACTATACAACCCTTTACCCAGAAATTTCACTCCTAGGTATTTCTTTAAAAGAAATGAAAACATGTTCTCAAAAAGATTTGCACAACAATGTTAGTTCTCTTAAAAGTGGACAGACAAAACATGGCATATTCATACAACTGAAGACTACTCAGCGATAAAATAATGAACTTCATCGTACACACACGGGTCAATCTCAGAGACATTATCTGTTGTGAAAAATACCAGATGCAAAACATTATATTCTGTATGATTCCATTTATACGCCTTGAGTAAATATAATCTGTGATGAGAGGGAACAATTTTAAGCAATGATGATAGTAGATGTAATGACTTTCTTTTTGGGGATAGTATATTTGGACTACAAAATTTATTTTGGTCTGTTTCTGATTAATTTTTGATATTTTTCTGGCAAAGAGGAAGCATATAAATTTGAAATATGATGCGTGCACTCTCTTTAATAACGCTCTCATTTTCTGCCATATTTCACTGATAACCAAAATTGCTAACTAAGACTAATTTTCAAATCACTTTTCAGCATTTAAATTCTTAAAGATTGTAATTTTTCAAGATCGTGGGACTCTTAAGAGCATTGAGCAATTGCACCATCCATTTTTGTGAGAAACTATAGTCAGCTGACCCACTTGCCCCCTCACGTGTGTCCTCAATCACCCTGAGGGCATATTCACTACGAAGATGGAGATTTAAAAGCCTTATCTGCCTTGTTGTCAGTCCACTGCTTGTAAAACAGAGATCACATACACTGATACTCACCAATTATTATCGGCTGTGGCTCACTTTTTACTCCAACCCCTGCACTGGTACTAGCTGCAACCTCGACCCGGTATTGAATACCTGGGTATAATCCACCAATTATTACAGATCGTATGGCTGCATCCACAGTTTTGTTAATATGGAATCGTGTTTCATTTCCCAGACACCAGATCTAAGAAAATGGAAAGCGAATAACAAATGGATATGAGAAATTACTATCTCTGGTAACTAGGTTGTTAGAATTGATTACTTTTTAATAGTGAGCAATATAATTTGGTCTTCTAGAAGTGTCTGTGAGCCCACTAAAGCCCATACTCTGCAGTTTATCTAGATATAAGTGTGTGTGTGGGTGTGTGTCTGTGTGTGTATACAAGCACATGCACCTGTGTTAAACAAGAAAAGTCAGGGAAGCTAAAACAATGCCGTGGTCATTTGTATCTTCCTCCCAGACCTGAACGCTCATTATGAGTAATTTAGAAGGCAAAATGATTTTTTTTTTGCAGAGACAGAGTCTGACTTTTTCATCCTCGGTAGAGTGTAGTGGAGTCACAGCTCACGGCAACCTCCAACTCCTGGGCTTAAGTGAGTCTCCTGCCTCCGCCTTCCAAGTAGCTGGGACTACAGGTGCCCACCACAATGCCTGGCTATTTTTTGTTGCAGTTTGGCCAGGGCTGGTTTTGAATCCACCACCCTTGGTAGATGGGTCCAGTGCCCTACTCACTGAGCCACAGGCGCCTCCCAGGCAAAATGATTTTCACACCTCTGGAATGTGGTCATTGTTTGCAAACAGCATTTTGGCATGGATTAAAACACATAATTTCCTCGGCTCCACTTATATATCAGAATTTATTATGCATCTAATCTATTAAGATATGGTGATTATGGATTACAATATCTAGGGTATATAGGTGCCCGTGTAAGTAATTTATATTTTATTTAAGAAAATATTAACTTACACAGGGGTAGTTAACAAGATTAATTGACCTAAGTTATAGTTATTGACTAAAGCAAAATTAAAGCCAATATTGACGTTGACAGTAATAAATCTTAATATTGACCAAAACGTATCTATACCCACGTCCACAGCATGAGAACAAAGTGGTGGAAAATCTTTGGACGCTGATATTGGAGGTAGGCTTTTAAGGTATATTTTCCTCTGGGATATGAGAATCTCTTACTACAAAATGTATTATATAAAGAATTCCACCATGTACCCAAGTTTGTATTCAGACTATGTAATATTTCAAAATCAACATATATAAACATATTTATAGAAAAACATATGGTTTATTTCTGAAAAAGGTAACCTCTTGAAAATTTTTCAGCAAAGTGATCCCTGTGATTTATGTTATTTATATTTACGTTTGGCATCTGAGTTCCTAATGGAGAGATAGTCAGCCCCTTCCTAAATGTGCATTTTGATATCAAAGTAGTAAAGATCTCCAATGAGTAAGAAATTTTACCATTTAAGAAAAAAATCATGTTGTAAAAAATAATAAATAGGTATCTAACTATATAAGAGTTCAGGATATTTAGTTCCTAACGGTACAAAAAGTAAATTCCTAACCTCAGGAAAGCACACAGACACCATAAAGGATAATTCTTACCTGTTAAAACTATGTCCTAACACTTGCAAAACTTTCAAATCTATGTAATTATGCAATTTTATAAAAGCATTTATTTTTGCCTTTATTAAACATGTTTCTTTATAAAGTGAGGGAAATAATTTTAAAATAAATGCTTATTTAGTTAGTTCATTTGCTATCACAAGTGGACCTATCACTGAATAAAATTCTACTTTAAAAATATCACTTTTCTTACAAATAAAATTCAATCTGCAAAGCGTTAGGTGAAATTATTCACCTTAATTTCCCATACTGACTGAATTTCTGAGGTGAGGTAGGGTGTCTTGTTCCTTATTATATTAGACGTAGCTAATTTGTTATTTTAACCATTCCAAAATGGTAGTTTATTAGTAGTAAAAAATCATAGTTCTGCATTTTTCCAAGTTTAATGAGGAGTTTTACACTCACACATGGTCTGTTCACATCACAATTAAACCGAATCTTATTTTTAGATATTAGACAAGTTCTGTGTCTTAAACATCAAATAATGGTGATGAAATAATAGTTATCAATTGTTCCTAAATAGCAAAATTCACAGTTGAAAAATGACACAAATTAATTTTTTACAAGTGAGGTTTTTTCAAAATTTATTGTTTCAGTGATTGTTTTATTTCCCCCAGTAAAATATTTCACAGAACCTCAATAAATAGAAGCCACATTTAGAGTAAGAGTTGGTGCTGCCCACCCCTAACCCCACTGTGCCCCACCCTACCTCACCTATCTTTTCCTGAGAACACAGTTTAAAAACTGCTGCCCTAAAACCTCTTAAGAGAGAATTCTGATAACAAAGTTAAAGACTCAGTTTCTGAGGGAAGGCTTCATTACTTACCGTGTTCCCTATCTCTAAACTCCTGAGGTTCTAGAATCCCACAGGAAGCCACCCCACTAGTGTGGTATAATTGTCCCCCCGAGTTTGTGTGACCTACGACCCTGTACTTAGATTCTATTAATCTGTGCATTTGTTTCACTACATGTCACACAAAAATATAAGTAAACATTTTACACTTCAACTGAGTAAGCAAACCATTAGAGCTGTGTCCCCTTCACAGGACACCGAGATTTCTCCCAGAACCTTTCTATGAGAGCCTTCCTTCTTCACCCAGATCCTACCTTGTATTCCTGGATAATTCCATTCTGGTGATCGGGAGGAGGAGGATCCCAGGACACACTGATACTTGTGCTATTGTGGCTTCCAACTGTCAACACAGTGACAGACTGTGGAGGAGCACTTGGTGCTGTTGAGGAAGTAATTAAAATTAAAGCACACTCTAAGTCTCCGTAGGCATTATTACCACTTCCAGAATATGAATAAACAGACACGGTGCTTGAGGCTCTGGCTGCTAGTAGTTCAGAATGTATATCCAGTACTCAACACTCACAGTTTTTTGAAAAATATCCTTTAAATATAGTGGATATATTAATATGCACTCAAAAGTAAATTTAAGCGCTAACATTCTGATGAGTGTTTTCTGCCTGCCTGGTGCTGAGCTAAGTGGCAGATTTAATTCTCACAATAACTTCAGGAAGTAGAAATGACTCTTATCTCTGTTTTACAGCGGAGGAAACAGACGGCTACTGTAAGATACTTCTGGAAGCCAAACAACAAGTCGGAACTTGAATCTGGGTATGTCTGATTTTAGAATATTGATTCTTTTAACTCAAATATGCTAAATTTCTAGACAGAAAGAAAAAAACCTGCTTCTAACCAAAATTATTTTGAGAGGACATATTCCAAAGTTTTATCAGGTGTTATTTCTGAGTGGCAGCCTTAGAGGTATCCATTTTTGTATGGTTTAGTTTGTTTACTAAACAAAAACAGAAATAGCTATACATTTTACCAATACTGAAAAAAAAAATCCTTTCTTTTTGTATTGGGAAAAATAATTAACTGCTTATAAATTGACCCATAATTTAAGATTTAAAACTCATTTTATGTGGATGGGCAAGGGTCTCGGATGATAAAAATGAAAACAGTTCACGGAGGGTCAAATGTGAAATAGCCGGATTTTTATTTCCTCCAGTAATTCTCCTCTTTTATAGTTTCTCCTATAACTAATTACAGCCATACTGAGGGAAGATGAGTTAGAAGCAATGCCCGATTCTAGACTACAGCATCTCCTAGCCAGGGCACCTGAGCGCTCAGAAAGTCTGATGTACCAGAGACAAACTTAGCTATTCTCTGTGAATCCTTCCATTAAAACCAAAGGCAGGAAAAGCAAAATCAGAGTACTGTGTAAAATCCTCCTTGATAATTAAAAAAAATTAAAGAATGTTGTGGTATTGCAGCCTTTTTATATAAGATCATCAATAGGTCAATACAGTTTAGTTCTTTGAAAATGTCCTAAGAGATCTTTTGAAAGCCTGACAACAGATTGCTCATGCTTGGGAACTTGGTTATGACATATTTTTCTGCAGTGTGGTCATATTTGCATTGAGCCATAGGACATATAGACACATGGTAACACAATAATGTTCTTTATTATTACCCTGTGTGACAATATTCCTCCAAAACATGGCACGATGGCATATGTCTGACCACTTATCTACAACCTTGCAATTATTCGGTAGACTGTATTGAAAAATAACACTTTCGAAACCGGGTTTCTCATGTGCTTCCGGCTGGCTTGGTGAGCACACCCTGCCCGCTTCCTGACAGGCCAATGAGCCAGGCCTTGGTGCTTTCCACAGGTGTGAGAGGACCCACATCAATGCTCATCACTCCCAGACACAGCTCGGCTGAGTTCCATATGTTACCTTCACAAGGCCACAAAAATTGGAGAGGAATGTATGCTGAACGGTGACAAATGTGTACTCCAGAGGAAAAGTCCAACAGAAGAGAAATTGACTTTTGGAGGTAGGCTTCAAATGCAGCCTTCTGTATTAAAGTTACCCACTCCATTCATTACTACCATCAATTTGCAGCTTAGAGTAACATTGAATGGTGGATAAAAATATTATTATTAATTTTTGGTAATCTTTCCTTTATACATCATAAAAGTAGATTAATGATGCCTTAAGTATGCACTTCTAATGATGGTGGGGGGTATCACACTGCTAGACAGCGGGAAAGTAGCATTTTTGCCCTGTTGCATACTAGAAGGAATGCGTGACTTCAATCTTCTTTGCTCACACATGAACACCTACATGTTAGCATGTGCAGCCAATATACATTTTCTACAGACTGCTTTTCTATTATACAAAACATGTTGAGAAAAAGGCCTTTTACAGGAGTTGTGACTGCAAAATCACATGTAAAAGCAGAATAGGGGATTTTATTTGGCACCTAAATTATCTACCTTCGTGGCAAAATTTATTAAAAGCCTCTATTTTAGTGAAGGAGACACCAGTAAGTGGACTGGTCGAAACCTACATTAACCTCATGTCTATCAGAGATTGACTTTTAAATTATGTGTAGGGAAGAAATATTCCAAAGTGGGAGAGAGGAAGAGAATGTTCCTATGAAGAAAGGGGTTGGCAACGAGCAAGCTGCTTCTCAGTTAGAAATTACGAGTGAGGCTGGCAGTGGCCACAGGGCAGAGAGGCTTATAAAAGAAAATGTCACGCTTTATATACCCCCAAAATATAATCATGATGAACACACTCTATTCTTGGGTTTCCAATATTCTATCTTTTACTGAAGCAAAATGAGCTAACGCCACATTAGAAATAAAATGAGACTCTGTTATAATCAAATTTAGGTGAACCAAAAGTCATAAGTTTTTTTATGTTACTTGAGAACAATGTGTAAATGTTTACTTGAGAAAAATTCAAATTGCATTCATGTCATTTTTCTAGTCCGATTCTATGGAATTCTCAGAGCAAAAGGAGGACATGGCACTTTCCAGATTCACTTTGAAATGATCTCTTTCTCCTTCTCTAAGGAAGATAATAAACTAGAGCTGTAACAAGAATCGGTTTTATCATAATAGAAGTTTACTTTCTGTTAGAAATCTGAATACTGACCTTCTTCAGTAGTACGAACCGTTTTAGATTCACTGTCCATTCCTTGGAACTCATTAAAATATGGTCGAACTTTAATTTCATAAGTCACCCCCTTTTTCAGATTGATTAAGACAGCACTTCGCTCAGTGGGAACCTTGGCATCTAAATTCTGCCAAGAAGACGTGGCCTGCAGGCCTGAAGTCTGACGATACATCACTCTGTAGCCTTGAATGAACTGGGGCTGGCGATCAACCTGGAAAGCATCACAGGCATGTAACCCAAGGGGAAAGCGGCGACAGTGGAGCCACCCTCTTCTCTCTATCTTTAGTTCTGTCCCCATTGTTATCAGCTGAGTGACGCCATCACTTTCTAGCTCACCTGTCTGGTACTAATAGCTTCTTCCAATTTCAAGTTCACATTGTTCCTAAAATTATTTCCAAAATAAAACGGAACAAAATGAAATAACTCACCCCCCCTTTAAAATACCTCACATTGCCTAACATACGTACATAATTCACTCATATTTCTCTGATTAGCCCAAAGGTTTGTTGAGATCAAAACCTGCCATTTTTCCATCTTTATTTCTCATCTGCTTGCCTGTTTCCTGCATTCAACAATTCCAAATTCACGCAGCTTTGTATAAGATGCGCTGTTTGTCAAGGATTCCCATTCTCGTGTCTAATCACTGATACCTTCACTCACTCAAAACATGTTTTTGGTTACTATTCATAGGTCTTAAAAATTGCTGAACTCTGGGGATAAAATAAATAATGAAGGTAAGCCAGACCCTGCCTTCATGGTAGTCCAGGGAGAAGGTGGATATTGTCTAATAATCACCCAACAGTGAACAATTTATAATCAGAATAAATAAGCACAGAGAAATGTTAAGAATAAGATGTATCGGGAGTTAGGAAAGCCTATCGTGAGAAGAAACATGACTGAGTCAGAAAGGGGTGATGAAACTTCCCTGAAGAAGTCACAGGGCTAAGATTTGTCAGAACAGTGAGATTTACGCAGGGGAAGAGGTGTGGGGCAGCAGGCATAAAATCTCTGTGTTTGGAGGAAGCACAGGAGAGAGATGAAAGTTGTGGAGCATAACAGAGCATCTGTTTCCAGTGCGTGTTAAAGCTTCCACCCCCTACCTAATACTAAATAAAAAACTTAGTAGTTTACCAACTTCTGACTCCTTCTATCATCCCAGTATTCATACCATCTCACAACTTTCTTAATCCCTTCATTTAAAGTATGTAAATAAGTTTTTAATAACAATCTGAGACTTTTGAATCTGAAAACGCATATCATGTAGAACTTTTTAACAATGCTTCATTCACTCTTATGATAATTATATGAAAGCCAAATACATATAAATGGAAGTTTAAAAAATAAAACATAGTGGCTCATGCCTATAATCCTAACACTCCAGGAGGCCAAGGCAGTGATTGCCTGAGTTCAGGAGTTGGAGACCAGCCTGAGCAAGAGAGAGACCCCATCTATAAAAATAGCCAGGCACTGTGGCGGGCACCCATACTCCCAGCTCTGTGGGAGGCTGAGACAAGAAGAGAATCACTTGACTCCAAGAGTTTGAAGTTGCTGTGAGCTATAATGCCATGGTATTCTACCAAGGGCAAGAAAATGATACTCTGTCTAAAAACAAAACAACATGTTCCTATCTTTAAACATTTATTAAACAGTCTTTACCAGGGTTTTGTACTAATTTCATTTGCAGGGAGAAAAGGGCTTGTGGCTTTTAAATTTTTTTTAACTAAACATTTTTTTTTTTTTTTTTTGAGACAGAGCCTCAAGCTGTCCCCCTGGGCAGAGTGCCGTGGCATTACAGCTCACAGCAACCTCCAACTCCTGGAAGCGAGTCTCCTGCCTCCGCCTCCCAAGTAGCTGGGACCACAGGCGCCCGCCACAACGCCTGGCTATTTTTTGGTTGCAGCCGTCATTGTTGTTTGGCAGGTCCGGGTTGGGGATTCGAACCCGCCACCTTAGGTGTACATGGCTGGCGCCTTAGCCGGTTGAGCTATAGGCGCCAAGCGTTAACTAAACATTTTTAATGCTTCGCCATGTTTCTAGAAGTGTTGATATAAACATAAATTATAACAAAATCTCCAAATAATATTCCATATCATAGTTTAATAGCCATCTTCTAGGAGTTTTTAATTTAACTATTTCACTATCAAATAAAGATTAATGGTAAAAGAAAGGTAATAACCTCATTTTAGGATGGATGTAGAGAACCTGAAAATATAAAAGAGTATTTGCAGATGGTCAGTTATTCCACCTTTTAAAAAAATCTCTTTGTCCAATTGTCAGTATGTTATAAGCAAATGGTATTCTTTCATGTAATAACTTCTAAATTTTTTCTTTAGTTACAGCATTGTTTCATTTATTGTTAAGTGAAAGCCCCAAATCCACAGATATTAACTAAAAATATTGTCTCAGAAAAGTTAGAAATGGAAAACTTCAATCAGAGTATAGTGAAACAGAAAGATATTTATCTACATTTAGAATGCCCAAACTTGAGAACTGGATGAAGTTGGTAGGCATGAGTAAGAGTGTGTGTGTTCTCGGTATAGCTAACTCTGATTTCTTTTTTCTTTTTTCTTTTTATTTCTTATAGCATAACAGTGTAGCTAACTCTGATTTCTCTGATAAATCTCAGTGAGCATGAATTCCTTCCTCGCCTGACAGCTTTCTAACTTTCATTGCTTGTCTGGAGTTAGTGCTACACTTGTGTGGGGGTACAAGAGAAGGTGAGCCAGGTCTGACATGAAGCCCCTAATCTTTGAGTTCTCATCCATGCTACCAATTTGTATTCGTACCAACTGACACATTTTTCCAAGAACCAGAAATGTTAAATTTTGGAGAGTTCAAGAGAGATGACTTCTATCAAAACTGCCAAGGTTCAAAAAATTCCTTGCAGCATATGTTAAAACAACATTAAGCTTACATTTTATAAACTTCTCTGCATTTTCTTTAAGTGAATTTATATACTGAAAGAAAGACATAACTCACAATAATAGCTTATTAATACTGAAAGAAGCAAGCTGTGTTTTTAAGAAAGACATTAAGCAGCTGTTTCCAGATGATGGGAGTGTGTAAATCAGGGCAAATTGGTTGATGTTTGGTTTTCATTAATTAAGTGTTTTAGGGACTTTATGAAGCTAATGTTTACCATACAACATTGCCTTGAACACTCCAATGTACACTGTCTTCAGCCAGTAGGTAGTAAGGGTCTACTTAATAACTAAATAGTTTAACCTGATTTTGTGCTGTTGAAATGCATTTTTTTCCAGAAGGAAATTTGTTGTTACAGGTGGAAGCTAAAATGAAAATGTTTAACATTACCTTAAAAAAAATAGTTGGGATTTTTATTGGATGTGTGTTCTACAACCACTAACTTTTCAAGCTCATTTTGATAGGTGGTACTTTTCAAGTTAAACCATATGCTTATGACCAGTTTTGTTAACATTCTGATTATTAAGGATGATTTTCTTTTAGAGTTGATGGTAGTCAGAGTCTAGACACTAATCCACGGCTTTATATAATTTCAAAAATTAGTGTATTCTGAAACATAAATACAAAAGAGTTGTCTAAAGGAAAAAGGGAAATAATGATAATTTTCCAGGCAGGTCTCAATGTAAATTAGAGCTTAGCCTCTTAAAACTTCTGAGCCTCAGTTTACTTAGTTTGCTCACATATTTGCAAACTTTAGAGATGTACAGTGGTGAAGCATCTTTGTTACAGAAAGAGAGGCTAAATGAAAAGGCCCATATACGGCTCTCAAATTAGCATTTTCACTAATCTATTTAAACAAGATGCTTAATATCTATCTTTTCCATTCACAAGACCCAACCAAATAAAATTCCATCTAAAATGAAAATTCACAGGGAATTTTCTTTGGTGGGCTGAGCTACTAAGTGACTGATCTGGTTTTAGCAAGCTTCTGACATTCTTGTCAAAGTACTCTTTGAACTTCAGTGTAGTGATGCTTATGAGGCAAAAAGTACATAATTCTTTCTGTGAACAACAACAAGAACAAATAATAAAAAAAAGAAAACCAAAAAGTAACGCTAGAATAATCATTTTTCAGTAAGTGATTTATGGGTATTTTATGGTATGGGACAGCAGTTTTGTTTTTTTTTTAAATCATTTTTGCCTAAAAATGATTTTATCATTTTTTATCATTTATGCCTCATTATAAGCACAGTCATATAGAAAGTAGATGTTGCTAACTATTGTAGCTTCAAGTTTGACATGGGAAGGGGACAGGACATATACACAAGTATCAAGCATTTGGTAATTAATCTTGCTGACCATTGGTAAACTACCTAAGTTTTATACACATAGGCTGGGGAATATATTTCTTCCCTCAAGCTTGAAGACATCTATAACTCATATTCTCACAATGTAATAATTTAAACAAGATACTACTGTCAATAAAGTTTGCAAACTTGCTACCATTAACTTACATCAGCAGCACTGTACAATAAAATGGTTAAAGGTTCACAACCTTGGTATAGCAACATCTCATAGGTATGTTAGTGTTGATGTGTGGCAGTGTCTTGCTGAGTGGTGTTCATTATTGTTGTTAGGTTTTTCTGTGCTATCACAAGAATATCGATGTTTAATTATGGCAATGAACAAACATTAATTTTTTTGTTAAACTTGGCAAGAGTAGAAGTGAATTCAGGGATAGTCTAAGTTTATGAAGATAATACCATGAGGAAAATGACAGCGTACAAATGGATTAATCATTTTTCTTTTCTCTCTTCCTTTTTTTTTTTTTTTTTTCTTTTTTTGGAGGCAGAGACTCACTCTGTTACCTGGGCTAGAGTGCCATACCATCAGTCTAGCTCGCTACAACCTCAAACTCCTAGGTTCAAGCTATCCTTCTGCCTCAGCCCCCTAAGTAGCTAGAATTACAGGTGCTCACCACAACACCCAGCTGATTTTTCTACTTTTAGTAGAAATGGAATCTCGCTCTCACTCAGATTAGTCTTGAACTTGTGAGCTTAAGGGATACTCTAGCTTTGGTCTCCCAGAGTGCTTGGATTATAAGCATGTCCAATCATAGCTAGCAGGATTAATCATTTTTCCAAGGAGAGAGAAAGTGTCACTGATGAAGAAGGTCAAGGTGGCCAGTAGGAGAAGAACTGATAGAAATATTGCAAAAATTGATTGAATTGTGTGTCAAAATTGTCAGCTGACTATGAGAAGACTAGAAGACCAAATAAACATCCGTAGAGAAACAATTAGGAAAATCTTAACAGATGATCTTGGCATGAGAAAGATATGTGCAGAAATAGTCCCAAAAAAGCTCACTGATGAACAAAAGCAAAGGAGGATCCAAGTTGTCCCTTTTAGAGAGGCAAGGTAATGTTTAGGGTCATTTTGTCACTGGTGATGAAACATCTAAAGATCCTAAAACAAAGCGTAAAAGTGCACAATGGGAATCCGCCAATGTGTACAACCAGAAAGTTCCACTACTCCAAATCAAGAGTCAAAATGATGTTGTTAACCTTTACTTATAGCAGAAGTATTGCTCATTATGAATTTGCACCAATAGGGCAAACACTTAACCAAGTTTACTATTTGGAAGTGCTGAAAAGCCTGTGAGAAAAAAACAAAAACAATCTAAACTTGTCACCAACAACTCATGGCTCTTGCACCAAAAACAATGCACCAGGTCATGGGGCACTGTCTGTAAGGGAATTTTAGCCTGTAAACAAGCAACTATATTGAAACACCCTCCCTATTCCCCTGATTTGGTCCCCAGTAACTTTTTTCTTTACCCTAAGATAAAGGAAATATTGAAGGGAAGACATTTTAATGACATTAAAATGTCATTCAAGGCATCAAGGGTAATACAATGATGCCTTTGATGGCCATTATTAAAATGGTTCCAAAATTGCTTTGAAGAGTGGATTAGGCACTGGGATTCAGTGCATAGCTTCTCAAGGAAAGTATTTCAAAGGTGAATATAGTGATATTCAGACTGAGGTATGGTGCATTTTTTGTAGAATGAGTTCATGGCCTTCATTGTCAAACATCGTATATACTTAGCAAGTTAAAAATATTACATGAAAATAAAATAGTTACAGTTTCTTTGGCAACTCCCAGTCTGACTTTAGTTCACTAAATATACTTCTCTCAAAACATATTTATGCTACATGTGACTATGAACTCATGCAGAACAATATCCTATTATATTAATTGAATTCCTTTTTTCAACAAAACAATTAAAAACATGAAAACAACTGATTTCATTATTAAACAGATAGTTATTGAAAGCATACTTCATAGGAGACTGTTCTCTAGGAAAATAGAAATGAAAATAAAACATGGACTCCAGACTCACAGAAGTTACAGCCCATGAGGGAGCAAGATAAGCAAACTAGTAATGACAAGCTTCTTACGATACAGAGATGAAGGAGACAAGGTCCCTACCTTGGAAGAACTCCCAGGCTACTGTCATGCAATTTTGATCTAATTTGATTTACTCTTTTAAACTCAGTGACTTTTAAAGTGATTAACTTCATAAATATAATGACTTTGATTCTTACCCAAATAATTCCCACATTTAGAAGCATCTTAAAAGAAGCCTCCTCAAAACTCCCAACAGAGCAGAAAAGACATTTTCAGCTTTGAATGAGTAAAAATCTTCTATGAAAAATTCAACTATTTTCTTGGCTTTGTTAGTTTTGTATTGAGTCAAAGCTACTGGATGATGGAAGAGGCCTGGCAGATAATACCCCTCACTGTGGCTTTGGAAATAGGATGAGGGATTTATATTCCCTTCATGGAAATGGAAGAATAGAATCAAAAATAGAATTGGAAATACTGGAATCCTAAATAATCCCAATTATTTTTAAAACATTATAAACTTATTTTTATTAAAGTATTACCCACTTTTATACTCATAAGCCAACACTTTGCCTGATAATGGGGTCTGGTTTATAAAGCAATGAGATGTTGCACCTGGGATTTTATGTTGAAATCTTGCCATTAAATACTACTCTTTATGGCTGAGTATTTATCTATAGCTTTTTTTTTCTTTTGTCAAACAATAACAAAAAGAAGACTTAAAGTCAGAAAATCCTAATCTTGTTTTTATTAATGAATAGACATGTGATTTGGGGGAACACTTTCAACCTGTGTGCTTTTGGTTTCCTTTGATAAAAGTACAGAATTCGACTAAACGACCCTAAATGTTCTTTAGTTTCTCCTCTTCTAAATGATAATGCCTTCATATTTTCCCACATATGTGTAGACAAGTGAGGATATAGTTTTGGGTGCCTGAGTATAGAGTTAATAATTTCCCTGTGGTAGAAAATTCTGTCTATAGTGTTATTCTTTTTTTTTTTTTTGGTTTATACATCGTTAATAGGTGACAGTATCAATATCACAACTGTATTTTCCACTTACTTGCTAGATCCATTGGGCAAATTATGTAGTTGTTTTTTTTTTTCAAATCTCTATTGCTTCATCTTTTTTAAAATTTCAAATTGATATGAGGGAACAAATGTTTAGGTTACACTCTTCTCACTCCTAAGGTAAAGTTCAAAATGCAGGAGAGCCCTCAACCCTGGGGGTGCGGGGGGCATGCTTTATTGACCTCATTCATTGAGGGAGTTGACTGGACTTTGTGGAATAGTTATTTCCCTCATGCACTGCTTCTTAACTTTGTGCCACGACACCCTGCTGGGCCACGGGAGGATCTTAGGTGTGACACAGACATTTTTGAAGAGTAGCAATAAAATTATTTTCAAAACGAGTTCAAAGCACAGTCAGTATATGCTTTATTTTATTGTTTTTTTGATCAGCATTATTTAAGTGTGTCATGGCGGTTTAACTAGAGGCTTAAGCGTGCTGTGAGATAGAAAAGGTTGAAAAACATTGCCCTAAAGTAACATGGACGCCAAGGGCAGAAAATTCGATTGTTTGATTTGTCGATATTCTTTCACTTACATAACACTAAATAGAAATAATAATAGAGAAACCATTATAAATACATTCTAAATACACAATATTATAACTTTTTTTTTTTTTTTTGTAGAGACAGAGTCTCACTTTATGGCCCTCGGTAGAGTGCTGTGGCGTCACACAGTTCACAACAACCTCCAACTCCTGGGCTTAGGCGATTCTCTTGCCTCAGCCTCCCGAGTAGCTGGGACTAAAAGCACCCACCACAATGCCTGGCTATTTTTTTATTGCAGTTTGGCCGGGGTTGGGTTTGAACCCACCACCCTCAGTATATGGGGCCGGTGCCCTACCCATTGAGCACAGGCGCTGCCCACAACTAAAATATTTTTTCTGCTATCCCTAATCATATGCTTATTACTTATACAAGTTCTTCCACCTACACAGAAAACTTTAAGTAAATGCACTCTTCCATAATCCCAATATAGTTCCTTATAAATTTTTAGAAGCTATATCAGAGAGTTTGGGAATAAATGAGAAGCTAGCACAGAGAAGAGCATTATTTGACGCTTCTCAAAACACCCACACATTCAAGTATTAGTATTCTCTAACATGGCTAATGTCACTGTTTTTATGCTATTTATTGTTTTCCCTGCAGTGGTTACCATCTGATCAAAACAATTTGCATTTTGGAATAACTGTGGTATTCTGACACATTCAATAATGCATAGCTTTGAATATTCTTAACAAATATTAAAATATGAACTTATTTTTAATACCCCCTATTTTTTGACTTATATATGTCAAATAATTAAATTACATACATGTCTGAGTAGTTCTGGATAAGGGTCAACTTAAAAAAAGCCGGGCATGGTGGCTCATGCCTGTAATCCTAGCACTTTGGGAGGCCAAGTTGGGTAGACTGCTTGAGCTCATGAATTTAAGACCAGCCTGAGCCAGAGTGTGACTGCATCTCTAAAAACCAGAGCCAGGCATTGTGGTGAGCACCAGTAGTCCCAGCTGCTTGGGAGACTGAGGCAAGAAAATCACTAAAGCCCAAGAGTTTGAGGTCCTTGTGAGCTATGAGACTGTAGCACTCTACCAAGGGTGACAAAATGAGACTCTGTCTCAACAACAACAACAAAAAAGGTAAAGACATTTGATTGAACATCAGAAGACAACTTCATCAAAAACTAATGTCTTATCCTTTGAATAGTATAATGAAGAAAGTAAAAAATATCTGTGGAATAAGATAATATATTTGCAAATCATAAATCTTACAAGGGACTTATATCAAAACAGATAGAAAAAACTTACAAATCTATAATAAAAGGCAAGTAATCCAATTTTGAAGTAGACAAAGAATTTGAATAAGGATTTCTCTAAGAAAGATACACAAATGCTCAATAAGCACATAAGAAAGATGAACATCATTGGTCACTAAAGAAATGCAAATCAAAACCTTAGTGATATAGCCCTATACAGCCATAATGTGCTGTCAATGATTTGGGAGAAACTGGAACATTGAACCATTGCTAGTGAGAACACAAAATGGTACAATCACTTTGGAAAACATTCTGCCAGTTCATCAAATTGTTAAGTGGAATGTTACCAATATTACTCAATTTCTAGGTACACACCAAGAGAAATGAAACCATACATCCAAACAAAGGTGTCATTCATAATAGCCCAAAGTGGAAACAACCCCTGAATCCTTCAGCTAATGAAAGGATAAATAAAAGGTGATGTAGTCATACAATGGAAAAGTGTTTGGCAGTAAAAATAAAAGAAAGCGCTGATCCACGCTACAACACAGAAGAACCTTAAAACATTATGCCAAGCGAAAGAAGCCAGACCTCAAAGATGATCTACTGCATGATTCTGTGTTTATAAAAAGCCCAGAATAGGGAAGGCTGTACAGACAGAGAGTAGATTCTTGGTTACACAGGGTAAGGGAGGGGAAAGAAGAGAACCACTGGTAATAGGCACAGGGTTTGTTTTGGGATGGTGAATGTTTCAAAATTAGATATTAGGATGATTTCAAAGCCAAAAACCCTAGGTGGGGGCTTTAACTCTGGTTGTTAATTATATCCCAGTCAAGCTGTTAGAAAATTCAGAAAGACATGTCAGGTTCATATCACTGTCAATTTTTACTATATTTACATTATTTACTTTTTTATAATTTACTGCAAATTTTCCTATACTGTCATTGATTACACCTTGATTTTAAAAGGTGAAGGTTTTGCAAATTGTTTGGTTATTATTCATTTGTATTTTCCTTTTCTGTTTTGTTTTCTTTAAAGGAATAGAAGAGATATTCATTGACAGAGGCTTAGAGAACTCACCGTCCACGTGACCTGAACAGTGGTGGGAGTCAAGACAACCGGAGTATGAAGACGGACGATGACATCTCCTAGTTCTTTCTGCACTTGTCTGTGGTCCACGCCTTGGGCTGGTGGGCTGATATCTGCAAGTTAGATAGGAAAACTCCTTTGTTACAAAAAGCATTGAAGCCTGCGTGCATAGGGTAATACCATAATGGTAGGGCATAATGGGAGAGATGATATGTATCTTCATTAAAAATATATTCATGAATGAAAGTTTATAATTTTTCATTAAAACAGAGATTGCTATTTTCTTATTAAAGTACAAAGTATGTGCTCTAAGATTTCTCTAGAATGACCAGCAATACATAGATGTTGGTATAGTAAGGGTTTCTGGAAGTAGTAAACTGGGACACATCTGACAACGTCTGTGGAGTAGCTTGCTGAATCCTCTGTCCCCGGAACAGGTTGCACTCCTGACTTGCTTCCATCTGGGAGCACAGGAGAGGAGTGGGAAGGTAGGAGGTGAATTATGTTATTAAAGATAAACAGAGTGAAGGGAGAGAAAGGAAGAAACTTCTCAAATTCACAAAAATACTTTTGACAGAAAAATTTAGAATGCTTATAACATGCCCTGAAGTAATAAATTGTGAGCAGTACGCCCATATCCGACAGGAGGTCAGGCAGCTGCTCTAGGAGTGGGGGCTGGGGGGGAGGAAAGAACAGGGATGTTTGAAATGTTTACCTCCAGCCATGTGTCCTTATGCCTCTCTGAGCACAAGTCACCAACTACTACTCTATGGCCCACAAACTCTGTGTCCCTTAAGGAAAAATAAGTTCTAGACAGCCAAGTCCATCCAGTTGCTACAAGCGCTGAATTTCCACACACACTCAAAAATCAGCTTCTTTAACTGGTGCACCTCAAGGTTAACTTGAATTGCTTTTCTCTGACTATTTAAGGAAGGAAGTCCAATTTAAAATGATTTATTTTCCTAATATTGTTTTCTACTATTTTCTCAGGCCACAATGCAGCACTTGGCAAAATTATGTTTAAGTGCATATCCCAACTGTTACTTAAACAGGGTACACAACTTGAAAAGGAACACAAATAAATGGGAATCCTATTTCAGTGATTTTTTTTTCAGGTTCCATCTTTTCATTCTTAACATAAATAGCAAGGTAAAGTTTTACTTGATTTGAAAAAAAGAGTCCCTTTAGGTGAAAGGTATTAACCTTGCCAATACATGTCATCTATTTCTATGTTGATAGGGCAAGTATTTTAAACTTGAATGAAAGAAAAGATTTCTAGATTCTGCAGACTTTCAGAACTTTGAAAATAAGAGCTCACAAAGGGAAGCGCTCTTTGATAAAAAGTGCTATGCGGAACACAAAGCCGCTGACAGTGGGATATCCAAAACTCATCCTTACAGTCAGACACAATACATGAGTTTTTATATTAAATATCTGTTAAAAGAACACGAGTCTTTTGGTCTACATAGTCTTTCAACAGGAACCAACCAAGTCACAAACAAATTTCATTCATCTTTTTTAACCTTTTCACTGAGAGTCATTTTATGAGTCACAACTTAGTGACTGCCCTCGGTACTGAAAAATCAAGGAAATCTCCTGGATTTGATCACATCAACATTTTTCCCGCTCTTTTTCTCTACCTTCTGCTGAAGCTGCACACAAAATCCCTTTCTATCCACAAAGGTATAAACCACCTAAGCACTCTCATTTCTTTCCTTAAGATTGCATTTCTCTTCTATTTCAAATTCAATAATTTAATTTGCTCATTAAATTCAGATACACTGAGAGCAACTGTTTCTAGGCAAGGTGAAATATAACTAGTTTCAGATCTTCAGATTCCTTGTTGTGCTTTTTATTTCTCCTGAGACAGCTTCTTTACCTACAGGCCCTTTATCATTGTGGAAAATTAATCACATTACTGCTTAGAGAACAATAGCAAAGTGGTCTTCCCTCCTCCCCTAACTGTCATCATGTCAGCAATGTTACAGAGTCACGTGGTGACTTTATTTCACTCGATTCCTTTAAGGCACCCTTCCCTGTTATAATAGCATGCTAGTTACTATCATTGAACTACATTGTAATTATAATAATATTTTATGGCTGTATGGTGCTTTTCACTGAATAAAAATACTACTTTAAATTATATCTTGTTCAAAGCCTTTTACAAATAAGAAATAATTAACCCTTTCTGAATAACCCTGTGGGAAGTAGGTTCTAACAAATAATAAAACTACCATTTCTATTTTATTAATTCTCTTCACCTACTAGCAGGGGGGAGACTACAATGTATCATTGTAGTTACTCAGAGGAAGGTTACACTAAGCATGAAATGATGAAATCTCCCATTTTGAAATCATATTTTAATATGCTGGGATTTTATTAGTTAAATCATTGCATTCCTCAGGAAGAAACTTGATTTCCTGCTTTCTGAAATAAATGACTCTTGATAATTTGATTTAATAAAATATATTTTACTAGTGGTTATAAAACTCACACATCGGCATTACAAAGAGGTTTTGTTAAGACAGACTCTGGGCTCCAACTCCAGAGCTTGAGTTGGAACCTGAAAATCTGTTTCCAGCAGTCGCAGATGATGCAGATCCCTCTTACCTGAGAGCCACACTTTGACTATAAAAAGAGGATTCATGAATAATAGGAAATAACATTGATCTCCTTATCTGGGAATCTATTCATTAAAGACCACTTTTCTACTATCGTATAATTAATTTCAAAGAAGGAGAAACATCTTTTGCTTTGTAAGACAGTGAAGCCTTAATTTCTGGATTCACTCTTACTATGCACATGTTCCCAATTGTTTTGTTCACTTGCACCTAAGTAGACCCTGAAAGCTCCAGCAGTAGGACAGTCTCACCAGGGTGAGTCCTGAGCTTTCTTCTTCATTGGGTAAAGTCTAGTGAATAACTATAGAAAGCATCACAGACACATTTACTTTTCCTCAGGCAATCCCCTTGTTTTTCAATATCTGTGTGACATTTCCTTCTAGAACCAGCTGTCGAAATTACCTTGTGTGCGCACAGGATCCGACATAGGGCTCGGGTCACTGAGACCTTGGGGGTTGATCGCTCTGACCATGAATAAGTAGATGGTGTTAGGCCGCAGTCCTCTCACAGTGTACAGGGTGGTCTTTACGTGGTTTGCCACCGTCTGCCAGCTATTGCTTACTGATTGGCTGAAACACGAACAGAAAGTTCACTTAAAAAATGGGCATAAGAGTACTGGAAATGGAATTGGGTTTCAATGACAAAAGTTAATGGCTGAAAATTAAACACGCACACACACAACACTTGAAGTGTTCAGCCCAATAAATGAAACGTTTGGATGATTTCGGTTTATTCAACAACAAAGCTGAGCCCACCTAACAAAAGTGCCATGCACAACAAAATTAAACTCAGCCCAGGAGATGTGACAGCCCTTTGCTAATGCACAGCAGCCCACTAAATGAATACCTGTAAAAGGAACAGAGGCCAAGATCACAACATCAAGTTTATACAATAAGTATGGTCCTCGTAAATGTATATATATACCTTGAAAAGAATTAACCTGTAGAAAGAATAAATGGACTACAGAGTAAATTATGCCAATACATTTTCCTGTTACAAGGTGTGTTTTCTTTTGCATCAATTCCACATGCAATATTCTAATAGAGCCTTCTAAAACTATACATCTGTAAAAGAAGAAAGGAAGCATGTCATGAATATTTTTCCCCTTGGTTACATATTTAATAAAATTGTACATTACACAGTATTGTGATTTCTCATCTCAACATGGTGAAATACCTCTGAATCTGCGTGTGAGGACCCCTCTACAGCTAGCCATAGACGGACGCTATTTTAGAACTGTGTCTTAGGTCAGAGGCTATTCTTGTGCCAAAGGAGCAGAAGATATGATTTTCAGGATGATCTGCTTATTTTTCAGATGAGCGTAAGTACCAAAGCATAAAAATTATAGAAAAATAGTATTTTGAAGTTTGAAAACTAAGTATCTGTCATTACTTTAAATACAGATTAGAGATACCTAAAAAGAAAAGTGATTGTCCTAATGTTTACAAAGATCAGTGGCGATCCCTTAAATTTTATAATATCAAATACAAGTACATTGTTATGGAATATTAAAGTACATTTTCCCATTTGCACCAATATTTTATCAAATTCCCCTAAGACAATTTTATGATGACACTTATAGTCTGTATCTTTACATTGTTGACAATTATTTCAAATAACATGTGAAAACATCTTTTTCTTTTTGCAACTAAAAGCATATAGAATAAATTTATTAACTGGTTCTTAATTGTCTCTCAGGAATTACTAATAGATATATTTTAAAATACAGAATTATTTTAAGTTCTTCTCTAATTATTAGGAATAAAGATTACAGAGCCCCATGTCTCTATATCTTTAAAAGTGCCTCTGCCTAATTCGATCACTTTCTGCTTAGTTCTTATGCTCAAATTCTCATTTTAAATCCCTAAAATGATCAGGGTTAAAAAAAAAAAAAGTTATGTCATGAACTAGATCACTACAGAAGTAGGCATGGATAAAGCATATTTAATCTTGTCATTACCTTATAAACAAAAAATGTAGTCTTGTTTTTGAATACAGTAAGATAGAAAAGATCAATACTTAAAAGGCATTGGTTGACAATGCCCTTAAAAGAAAATAGCAGAATAGCTTAAGTGTTCTATTAGAATATACAAACTAAAAAAGAATAGAGAAACAGGAACTGTCCCATACCTGAAAGCTTCAATGATATAAGCACTTGCTGGAAGGGTTCCAGGGGTACCTGGTTGCCAAGACAAGGTGACACTGTTCTTAGTAACATCAGTGACCTGCGGTTTGGATGGTGGCCCTGGCAGGTCATTTAAATCATAATTTTTACTGATTGTTGCTCCAGACTCTATAGAGGAGAGACAGAAAAACTTCATTCCTGATTGCATAAGCTGACAATAATGCTTCAAGAAAGGAAACAGTATCTTAAAGGAGTTAACCTAGACGGTAAGCAATTCATCTCCATGAATCAGACGCATGTCAGTATGACGTACGCTTCTCTTACATGTTCATAAGTAAAACCTTTATTTTTACACTTAATCACTAGAAGTCCTTGTGCTTTAGAGGAAACAAAATAACAAGATTATCAAGGACAAATGTACTGAATTTCACAAATGCGATTCATTTTTGCAAACTCATGCGTGGATTAAAAAGTGGCATTGAGTGTAAAGACTTAAATTGACATTCATTGAATTGCAAATCTTAACCTCTCCTTAACTTATTTGATAATGAGCTATCACTAACAGGGCTCAAGATTTCTGCGATTAAGATAATTTACAAAGAACTCACCTGTCACATCCAGCACTGCACTCCAGGACGTCTCCCCACTTGAACTTGTAGCCACACAAGTGTAGGTGCCAGTATCAGAAATCTAGCATACATGGAAGGGAGTGAATTATTGTTTTAATCTATTTGTAGAATAATTACTTAATGTCAATGAGAAAATATTTAATTTATCAAAATGAGTTGTATTGTTAGGGGTCCAAATTATGCATTACAGTCCATCATATGTATACATAAAATATTAAAATAAACTCATATGTTATTTATAACATTAAATCAAATGAGTTTTTATTTTTAAATTCAACAACTAAATATTATTTATCGGATAAATTCTACTTGCCCCCTGGTAATACTCATTCCTTAATTCCATTTTATGGTAAAGTTTATTATATCAGAGTTAGATTAGACAACTTAGGACAAAATGTATTCAAATTCCTGTAAACTTTCAGAAAATAGATCATGCAAAATTGCCCTTTCTGTCTCAAACAAAATATGTTTCAATGAATAAAATATATCCAAGTTAAAAAGAAATGAAATGATAGGGGGCCATACTTTCTTTCTTCTGAAAAACTTTGGAAAAATCAAACAATTTTTTTTTAAGAGAACTGAATTTTTCCTTTAAAAAGGTCAGTATCATTCACACATAAACTTTAGCGGTAAAGCAGTGAATAAAACAAAATATCCTTAAAAAACAAACTATGGCTATGGAGACTACAAAATTAAGCCCAGGGGACTATTAAAATAATACAGTTTATAATTTTGTTTTAAAGCATACTTAAAAAAAAATGTCATTGTATTGAACATTAGAAATATTTTCTTATTAATTGAAGAGTGGCAAAAGACTTTCAGAAAAAGCTGATAATATAATTAAGAGTTCTCTCTTACAAATGTAAAAGGCAGAAGATTCTATGATTATACCTTAAAATACACCCCAAGCTCAAAAAAAAAAAAAAAAATGCAAAACTCCTCTCTGTGATTGAGCCTTGAAGGCTTAGGTTGCAAACAACATTCATTGGCATTATTTTAGGGGTGAAAGAAACGTGATATTGAGAAGTGATACTGATGACTAAACAGAATAAGACAAGGCAGAAGGCATAAAATAAAAATTCTGTGATGAATTTGATTCTAATTGTTGATGAAATATAAAAGCTGATAGAATATTGCATCTATTTGGTTCAAAATGTAAGTGTATCTAAGACTCACGTTTTCACAATTGATTCTCAGGTAAATCATCAATGCATAGATGTTACTGCTATTTTATTATCTTAATTAATTTTAAGTGTTATTATATATTTTAACTTAAGTTTCAAATTGCTATGGTGTGCCATTCTTTGCCAGATTATTACTATACAATTGTCTTCCATTACACAGAGGAATGATGTCGGTCACCACTGTGGAGAGAAACATCCTTTCCGATGTGGCTTTGTATGCATTATCGTCATTAGAAACCTTTGCATTTAAGAAGCATCACTCACAAACTAAATATAATGAGCTGAGGCTGGATCTTAATGGGATGTTCCTTTGAATATGGTCTGTGAAAGAGTAAAAGAATTTGCATTTTATTATAGCTGTTGAACTAAAATGTAGCACTTGTTATTACTTGCAAATGCTGAAAGAAAGTGTATGTAGGTAATGCTTCTTCGCTGTATCTCCTTGTCACTGTGTGGAGGTACAGGCCTGACACTAGCTGCGGTAGGTATGTTTTAATGAGTAGTGGAATATTCTACTTCTTACACGATACAGATTCTGTTACCAATTAGCTGGACTATGAGAACACACTATTCATCACGTTATTTTTTTCCCCTGTTGCATTAAGTACTAAAAACGAAATGGTAAGACAGAAAGGAATAATACCGACAGAAATGCTCTGGACCATACTAGGAAAGTACTAGAAAGCCTATTTTTACCTCTCTTTAAAGCCAGTCGTCTTACAGAAAAGGAACAATGTTTCCATCTTGGAGGTTATCAAAAATAATAACCCAAACCTAAATATCATTGATACAACTCATTTCTGCGCCATCACCACCTTCCTTTCTCTTTCTTTAACTTTATATAATGACTTTCCTTGTCGGTACTGCTTCACATATTTTCCATTCTTTTTCCTTTATTCTTTAGCAGTTGCTTTAAAAAGAGATTAATGTGGTCGCAAACTGCATCCCCGACTCTCTCCTTGTACAGCTGGCTGCAGACAGGCCCCTAGGAGTTGGCATCTCAGAGACTATTCAGAAGCCTGTCAGAGGCCTGCAAGTTTGTCTGACATCGTCAAGCACCCACTTTCAATTGCTTCTTTCAAGCCCTGCTAGGAATCTTGACTACTCAAGCATACCTTTTAATTCAGGGATACAGTGAAAATGCATTAACCTCCATGGCCCAAATCTGCCTTTAGCTCAGAGATAGAGGTTAAAGTGTTTACACAAAGAGAGTTAGCATTAATTTTTTTAATAACTTCCATTTTGTTCAAAGAAGCTTAACAACTTATAATTCCTGAAAGGAAGCTAAAAATATGTCTTTTTTTTTTTTTTTTTTTTAAGACAGAGTCTTACTATGTCACCCTTGGTAGAGTGCCGTGGCATCACAGCTCACAGCAACCTCAAACTCTTGGGCTTATGCGATTCTCTTGCTTCAGCCTCCCAGGTAGCTGGGACTATAGGCATCCACCACAACACCTGGCTAGTTTTGTTGCAGTTGTCGTTGTTCAGCTGGCGTAGACCAGGTTTGAACCTGCCACCCTCGGTGCATGTGGCCAGACTGTAACCACTGTACTATAGGCACCGAGTCTAAAAATATGTCTTAATTTACTTTTATTTTAACCTAACTTGGTAGCATTTTTTCCTAGAGTAACAATTAATGCCTGTGTTTCAAAAATCAAGACATATAATATATGTTATTATATTAATAAATTAAAAATTTATTCATGTATATGCTTTTGTGCAAGCAATAAAAATACAATAATTCTTCCTTTGTCATATAAATCTGTATGACATAATAATAATAAACAACTAGATAAACATATATTTCTAAATATATTCCCATTGTCAGAGGAGAATCCTCCAAATTGTAATCATTTTGAAATTTATATAGTTAAAAATTTTTATCTTTCTTCTTGGCTTCAAAATGAAGAAATTCTACAACATTGTTTTGTTTTTCTCTATCTTGGCTTGCAACTTCTACCTAGACTACAGATTTTACTAAATCGCTTCTCTACTGATTCATTTTTCTTCACTTTCTTTAACTCTCCTCTACTGAGTCAATTTTTCTTCAGACACCATCACATCAGCTGTGTTAGTTCACTCCCAATCTAGTATTGCAATTACAATATACTCTCCAGCTTTAGCATAACATTTGCTACGTGGGGGGTGAAGGAAGAGATTTACTATACTCAGTTGAATCAGTTGAATATACTGGCAGGGGACAGGTAGCCTTCATGATAACAACCCTCTGGTATTTACACGTCAGGTAATCCTTCACCTGGCATGTGGGTGGGAACTGTTGACTTGATTCTGGTGAATATCATAGGAGTGTCAGAATACCATATTTGTGATTACACAGGATTATATTGCCCATCTTGCCAGAGAGACGCTTCTTGGCTGACTTGGATGAAGCAAGCTGTCATGTTGGAAAGATCCATACATCCCAGGACTAATGGCTGTCTCCATTAAATAGTCAGCAAGAAGCTGAGACTGTTAGCCCAGGAGCCACAAGGCACTGTACAGGACTAACAATCATATTGATTGAAAGTAAATCCTTCCTTAATCTTCATATGAGACCACAGCCTAATTGATACTTGAATGTAGCCTTGGAAAACCCTCCTACAGAAGACCTACCTAAGTGGTGTCCAGGCTCTAAACGTACAGAAACTCTGACACAATAAAAGGGCATTGTTTTAAGCCTCAATAGTCTCACCTACATCGTTACATTGTAATAAACAATAATATCCATAAACTTATGGTTTATTTTGAGTTGATCCTGGAGTAGGCCTGACTTGTTAAGTTGCTAGAAATGGTCATTCCCTGTCATGTAAACTTCATATTAAAAAACCACCAAAGGCATGTTCTTATTCTTGGGTTTAAATCTACACAACAACTTAACCTAAAATCCAAGATTTCCGCCAATAAGCCCAACCTATTGCCCATGTACTCAGCCTCATCTCTTTATTTTTTTCACCAAACTGTTTGGACAAGGAACTTCATCCATATTTCCCTACAATCTTCCTTCACTAATAATAGTAAACATCACTTTCAAATTATTTTGAATATCCCACCACCATTTCTACTTTTATTGACTGCATTCCTATGGGATGCGATGCAGGAACAAAAGTTTCACATTCTGTTATGAATTTATGAGTAACATCAACATGAAGAATTTCAGTTTATCATTTTTAAAATAAGAAATAACATAACCTATTTTACAATGTGTGGTACTAATGCTGGAATGTAGGATCTTAAGTTCAGCCCACAGTTTTTCACCAGAGCAGGGGAAGTCTCATGTACAAGGCAAACGTTACTTACCCTTAAATTCTTAATCTGCAGAGTTCCTTGCTCCTGTATAGTTGCTCTTGGATCTCTGCCCAGAAAAGTAAAGCCCTCCTTTAACCAGCTAATTACAGGAAGAGGATCGCCAGTGGCTTTGCATTTCAGCAGTGCTGTCCCATCTACTGCTAGTGTTTGGTTGGCTGGACCTTGTAGAATTATGGGTGGAGGTCTATCTGTCAAAACTAAAAAATAAAGGATTTTTAGGGTATTTTAATAACTATGAAATCCAGTAGTCTTGATACACTAACGTTCAAAGTAAGGTTACAACTCCAAAGTTATACATATTATTTATAACTTACCATGGATATAATAAATCTATCCTGTATCTGTCATCTTTACATACTATACCTACATCTATATACACTATACTAATCTTCATTAATTATAATTGAAATGATGTTGGGATAAATTCTGATAATTTAGAATTTCGTTTTTTATTGTCTTGCTAGGTTTATGTCAGCAATTCAGAAAACATTCATTTATTTCTCATGTTCCTATTTAAGAAAACCTGTGAAGCATCAGAGGGGCAGTTAATTTTTAATTTTGCATTATTATAAATATGTGTATAGTACATAATTTTAGTGTTCATGATACCACTTGTGTGCTATAATTACATAGGGTAAATTTTCTATTGATGCTAGAATATTAGATTATAAATAATTTACTTCAAAAATTGTGACACTGGGTCTTCAAATTACAGTCATATTATTTGTATGATTTGACTTAATTAGTGCTTATAATTAGGCAAAAATAAAAAGCAATCTAAGTAAACAATATGGTATGATAAAAACAGAGTTTCCATACATAGTCCGTGTTTATGCATATGTCATAAGACCATTATTTACATTGTTAGGAAAATAGGGGTTTAATTGGATGTGAGATTTCATGTAGAATTCATTAGAAATTATCTTATATCTTATAACCAAACAAATATACCCAGGTCCAACAAAGTCTTTTTTAACAGAAAGTTCTATAAACTGTAGCATAAACATTACAGACTTTGGTTAATGATCCAAAATGTACTGTTTATCATATATATTTACATGTAACATATAAAATATGTTATTTTAAATATATTAGAGCATTTATATGTATGTATGTATATATGTGTGTGTGTCTATATATATGACTTCCACAGGGAATAAAAGAATGGTGAATGGTGGATTCTAATTATTGTTAAGCAATTCAGAAAAGAAATAGCATCTTTTGTAAGAAAGGTCATCTTGTATTATATTGTATATAATAAAAAAAAAGTTTGCTAAATGCTCACATCTCCTTTGCCCATCAGCTATTATCAACATCAGTTTATATTACTATTTATTTCCCAATTTATATGCATCATCTTTATTCCTATAGTTTACAGTTTTGAGGAAGAAAACAGTAAATTTAAGGAGGCCTTTCAGAGTCTACTATGAAAAAGCCAACCAATTTTATTACACTTAAAATTTATGAGATGGTCCCTACATATGAAAATACTATGGACTTTAATCAACATAAACCTACTATATCAATGATAAAACCCTTAAAAACAATAAAAAATGACTTATTGTTTGCAAAAAATTAGAAGGATTGCAGCTTTTCTTCATCAAATTCTTCAATTTAGAAAGAAATAAAATAATCTTAAATAATGAGGAATTATAATATTATAATTATTACGACTCATTGGGTAATAGCAGAACAAACAGAAATGCAAACTGAAAGCTTCATGGAATTCATTTTCTTTATGGGTCATGGGTCAAAAATAGGCCAATGGACAAAATGCTATGAATAAATTTTTAATTCAGTGAGAAAGTGAGTCTGTGTTACTGGAAGAGAACACTATTTATTAAATTTCAAATGATGTTACATTTTTGTTTCAAATTAAATACCTATACCTAATTCAGTTAGCTTTTAGAACTTGCTTTTATTGTCATATCCCTGAAATCATTAGATGTAGGCAAAGATCATTTAATTAGTTGTTTATTTTTATTTTTACTACCCAAATGAGTCATGCCTTGCCTTTTGAATGAATTTGATCAATAAAGTAATTGAAAATCTCCTGACCAGAAGGAATTTCCAGTTTCAAAGATGTTGTGAGTAAAAGATGACCACAGGTTTCCATGACACTAATGTCAAAGGTTAAATGGACATTTAGGGATTCCAGTGATCTGTGAACAACTCCCTGGTCTTGTCTAAGTATGCATTATAAATCCTCAATCAACCCCTTACATAAGATCATGTTGTGGCATTTGTTGTCAACATAAGATGTAAATACACTTCATCCCTCCAGACTTTTCAGATTCTGTTGGTTCTACTCACAAAATTCTCACTACAATTTTCCAGGAGAAAAAGGTAGAGCAGAAGAAAAGGAAATATAAAAAACAGTGGCAGTGAAATAATAAGTTCTTTTAAAGAAATATTTTGAGACTTTTGTATTACAACATCTTAGCTCAATCTATGTTCAGTAAAATAATTGTGCAACATGTCGTTTTTTATCACCATTACAAATTTCATTTTATATGAATGCTTGAATTCAAAGTATTTCCAGAAAACTAGTCCAAGCACAAAAATGTAACAACAGAAACATTGATAGAGTACCAGTATGCCCCAAAGGTACTGCAGGTTTAGTTCAAGACCACCCAAATAAAGTAAATATTGCAAAAATTCCCAGTTCACATATAACTTATTTTTATATTAGTGTGTAGTCCATACATGTCTTAATTTAAAAATATTTCATTGCCAAAAAATGCTAATGATCATGTAATCAAGTCCTAATTTTTTGCTGATGTTGGGTTTTGCCTTGACATTGATGACCTACTAGAGTGGTGGTTGCTGAAGATTGATGAGGCTGTGGTAATTTCTTAAAACAAGACCACAGTAAAGCTCACCACATCAACTGACATTTCTTCCACAAAAGATTTCTCTATAGCTAGCCATGCTGTTTGAGAGCATTTATCCACAGTAGTTTGGAGTCAGTCCTCTGAAGCCCCATTGCAGCTAATCAACCAAGTTTATGTAATATTCTGAAACCTTTGTTGTCATTTCAACAATTCCCAGTTCACATATAACTTATTTTTATATTAAGGTATAGTCTATACATGGCTTAACTAAAAAGTCTATAACCCAGGCTAGAGTGCCTTGACATCAGCCTAGTTCATAGACACCTCAGACTTGGGGATTCAAGTGATCCACCTGTTTCACCACACCAAGTAGCTGGGACTATACGTGTACAACGCCAGGCCCTGCTAATTGTTCTATCTAGTAGAGATAGGGTCTTACTGTTACTCTGGCTGGTCTTGAACTCAGAGCTCAAGGGATCTTCTGACCTCAGCCTCCAAAAGTGCTAGGATTACAGATATGAACCACTCCAGCCTTGTGAATATTTTTTAATAGTGTCTAGAATGGTGAATCCATTCCAGATAGTTTTTAATCTACCTTGCCCCAAAACCATCTATGGAATCATTATTTATGCCTGTTTAGCCTTACAAAATGTATTTCTTAAATGATAAGACTTTAAAGTCAAAATTACTCCTTGATCCATGTGATAGATGTTGGGTTAACAGGCATGAAAATAACATTAATTTATTGGTATTTCTCCATTAGAACTCTTTAGTGATTAACCATATTATCAATGAACAGTGATGCTTTCAAAGGAATATTTTCATCTGAGCAATAGGTCTCAAGAGTATTCTTGAAATATTCAGTAAACCATGCTGTAAATCAGGCGTCCTCAAACAATGGCCCGCGGACCACATGTAGCCTGCCTAAGACATTTATCCGGCCTGCCGGGTGTTTTTGTTTTTGCCACTGTTGCCTGTCCTGCTTAGCAGCCGATTCATCCCAGGGCCCACAATGTGGCCCTCCAACAGTCTGAGGGACAATGAACTGACACCCTGTTTAAAAAGTTTGAGGACCCCTGCTGTATATAGTTATGTAGTCACTTAGGCATCTGTCCATCTACAGAGCACAGTTAGGGTAGATTTAACATAACTGTTATGAGCCCTAGAATTTTTAGAATGACAAATGAGCAGTGGCTTCCACTTAAAGTTACCTCTAAGAAGGTAGAGGCATTAGCCTTGTTTTTTGAATCTTTAAAGCCAGGCATTGACTTCTCTTTAGCTTTGAAAGGCCTAGATGCTGTCTTCTTCCAACGTAAGGCTGCTTTATCTACAATGAAGATTTACTGTGTAGTGTAGCCACTCTCCTAATGATCTTAGCTAGATCTTCTGGATAATTTGCTGCAGCTTCTACATCAGCCCTCGATGCCTCACCTTGCACTTTCATTTTCTAAAGGTGGCTTCTTTCCTTAAACTTTATAAGCTACCCTTCACAAGCTTCAAATACTTCTTCAGCTTCCTCACTTCTCCCAACTTTCACAGACTTGAAGAGAGTTGGGTCATATTCTGGCTTAAGGGAATGTTTTCACTAGTCAATCTCCTATCCAAACCATTAAAACTTTCTCTGTATCAGTATTAAATATGTTTCACTCTTATATCATTTATTTTTCATTGGATTATCACTTTAACTTTCTTCAAAACCCTTTTTGCATTCAGAACCTGGCTAATCTTTTCAAGCAAGAGGTCTAGCTTTTGGCCTGTTACAGCTTTCAGTATGCCTTCCCCACTAACCTATGCCCCCGAATCAATTCCAGCTTTTTATTTAAGTGAGTGCTGCACTTGAACACTTACAGGTCATCATAAGGTTATTAATTGGTCTAACTGAAATGTTGTTGTGTCTCAGAGAATAGGGAGGCCCTGAGAGAGAGAGAGAGGGAATATGGGAACACACATATTCACTGATAAAATTCACTGTCTTATTGGGTATGGCTTGGGGAACCCCCAAACAAATCCAAAAGTATCAGCCAAAATCACTGATTACAGATCACCAAAACAAATATAATGAAACAGCTTAACATATTATGATAATTGCCAAAATGCAACATAGAGACCTGCAAAGAGCACATACTATTGGACAAATGGCACTGATAAACTTCCTTGACTAAGGTTCACCTCAAACTTTCAAGTTTTTGAAAAATCACAATGTCTGCAAAGAACAAAGTTAAATGCAATAAAACAAGATATGCCTGCAATCATTCATTTCTCTGAACATATGTTTTCATTCTGCAATGGAATTTCAATTGGCTCTAAAATGCCCTGTATCATACTACAAATATACGTTCAAAATGAAAATAATGTTTCACATATTAAGGCATTAACCTATTTCAAAAACTAAAAACTATGAAAAGCTAATTCATCAGTGAATATCTGTTAATTTAATATTTAGGGATAAAGTTATGTATAATATGTGTGTATATGCATATATTTAGTTCTTGTAGTTTGATTTCTTTACTTTTAAGCCCAATGACTCTATAATCTCTATTCAATGTTTCTACAAAAGGATCTAGACTTTGTGAGTACATATTTAAGTAAAAATCAATTTAGGAATTCATATTCAAGCCAGTGGTAACAAAATGCTCAGAATCATCTCAGCTAAATATTTAAACTTGGCTATCACGTTTTAAATTTTGATCTCAGAAACAAAGCTAGAATAATGAGTCTTTTGTTGAGATACCATTAACTAAGCTAAGTTTTCTGAAGTTTTCCTTTTTATTTTGTTGGCTGTAATTCAGAATATCCACCCGTTTCATGGAGCATTTCAGTCATATCAACTGGCTGTTTTAATTTATCAGTTTAGCATCTTTTTTCAAATATCATTTGCCTTTCTACAAGAATTTTTTTATTTAGAAACATTTTAGAATTAGTGTTTTGTAAAATTCTCCAAATATCTAAATTAAAGCTGGTATCTCTAGTTTGGAATGTTATATGGTGATATAAAATAAGCCTAGACTTTAGACAGAATATTTTATTTTTCAAGTATATGTATCTGGACAATTAAGTGATAAAAGGAAACACAGGTGTTTAATATGATATAATTATTTTGTACTCTTTTAAAGAAATACGGAAGAAGCAAAGATCTTGCCCACTTAAGGGAAAATTTCTCATCACAGCTACCCTTGAGCCTGACTTCTCCTTTCAGTCCCAAGGCAGTAAATCTCCACAGCATCAGCAGGTGCAGCTGTTAACAGCTCAGTGTTCCTGCAGCCAATGTTTGTCTATCCTATTTATTCCCATTCCTGGCATGTCACTGAAGCAGGTCATACCATGGACAGATTTTTTAAAATAGTGCCTTTGTATCAATTTTAAATGACCTTTTAATCTACATGTAAATTTGAATTTTATGGAAGTATATTGAATTTCACCAGCAGTGAAGAAAGAGCATCCGAGAGGCCACAAACCATAGCTCTTCTATCTTAGAAGCCAGTGCTAGAAACAACAAGACAAAAGCTAAATCCCTCAGAAACATAGAAGACCAAGAAAGAAATTTTTAAATTTAATATATCAAAATGTAGGGATAAAATTATTGCTCAGAGGTTCACAAAACAGCTAAACCCCCCTAGCTGTCAACTGGAGCACATAGCTGCGGGGGGGTGGGGATCAGATTATGCAGAGCACCACATCCTTTTCAACTTTCACTATCAGTGTAGGCGTCTCCGTTAAGATGTAAAGTACAAGTGTGCATAGAAAATAACAATACCTTTAGCACATCAATACTTTGGAAAGCACTTAATTAATTTAACTTGTGCAGGTATAATTAAAGTCTTAAGCATGCCCTACCGTGATAAGCTAACCAAACCTCATTCCTGTTTCATTGATAATATAAAGGTGATAGCTCCTCCTCGTAGAGTAAAATACAATCATTAATGTCTATCAGAAGCAATTCTGTCAGTGTAAAATCAAATAAAAATGTACAGATTGCATTTCTATACAAATTGAGTGTGATGCCATTTTTTAAGAATAATGCATCATCATTAATATTATTTTTTTGAGACAGGGTCTTGCTCTGTTATACCAGCTAGAATGCAGTGGCATCATTACAGCTTACTGTAACCTCAAATTCCTGGGCTCGAGGAATCCTCTTGCCTCATCCTCCTGAGTAGCTGGAACTACAGGTGCATGTCACTAAGTCAGCTAATTTTTCTATTTTTTGTAGTAACGGGGTCTCACTATGTTGCCCAGGCTGATCTCAACCTCCTAGTCCCAAGTGATCCTCCTGCTTTGGCCTTTCAAAATGCTCAGATTATAGACATAAATCACTAGTCCAGGATCATCATTACATTTGTTCACAATTAAATAAATTGCTTCTGATTTCTTTCTTGGAAAAATAAGTGTTATTAAATTAGGGGGAATTATAAACTATTAAGAAGTGATGTTGCTTTAACCTAAATTCAGACTTATGAGATAGGTGCTTAACTAAATAATTTTAAAAATCAGAAAACTCCTCATGGTTAAAGTGTACCTTGAAATAAAAATCAAAACATTATTTTCACAAGACAAATTTACAATGAAAGCGCACCATCAGTAACTTCCAGTTGAGCTTTTGCTAAAATGCTTCCTGCCACTGTTAAGGCCTGGCAGATGTAGTAACCCGCATCTGACCGCTGAATGTTGGTAATCGTGAGGTCTCCAGTTGGTGACACTGAGTATCTACTGTTGGGCTGCTGGGGTTGGTTTGGAAAAAGTAGGTTCTGTGGAAACAAATACAATCCCATCAATATATTTTCCCACTTGTAGTAAAGATTATTTCAACAATAACTACTACACTTATGACAATATGCTAAGAAAAAGATAATACAGATTTAAAACTATGCGATACAGAAATATTTGAGTAGCATACAGTGGGTTTCACTGGGAAACATTTTTCAAAATGTGAAAGTAACACCCTCTAAGAAGTCAGCATGCTCTAGTTGAAAGAGCAATCATCTACATTTTTCTATTAGAGTCTGGATCTTTATCTGAACTATTTACTCTCTCCTGACTTTCTACTGCTTACTAAAATCTCTGAAACATGGTTTTCTCATTTGCAAAATGGATAGAGTAATGTACGTCCAATTCAACTCCTAAAACCTTGTGACAGTCTCGCCTGTAATATTAACTGTATGGGCTTTATAAATTCTACAGTATAAAAGAATGCAAAACTATAATTGCTGCTGATCATTTTGAACACTTGATATATCAACTGAGTTTCTCCTAAAGGTGTTCAAAGGTATGCAATCACTTAAGCCATAAGGATTCCACAGGTAATAGTAGCTTTGATGGGAGTTATAAACAAATACTGCTGCTGAAAAATAAAAGATAAGCAGATCATTCAAAATAAAAGGAAGTGGAATATTTCTGAAAGTGTGCATGTTACTTTAAACTTCACAATATTATATTCTTTTTAAAATTTGTTTTTGCTTTTATATAAAATACATGTAGCCTAATCACAAATTTCAAAAGTTCTTACATGAGAGCAGTAACATCAATTCGGATGACCTACGTTGCTTTACTGTTGTTCAATTAAGAAAAACATTTGGGGATAATAAATCATATTGAGGTATGTTTCCAAGTTAGATTATAAATAAGGACATATCAATTTTTATGTTGTATTTACTTACGAAAAAAGAACATGATAACCCTCTGGGATCTGTGCCTTGATATAGTAATTAATTTTCCAAGTTTGTAATTAAACAGTTTCAATACGTTGCAATCAGGAGGTAATAACATTCAATTAAAGGCACAAGACACATTTTCACCTTAAAATGTTTTTACCCTTGAAGTAATACCAATGGAATAGGATAAAATAGGGTATTAACACTTTTCAATTACACTAAATGACTTTAATCCAGCAAATGATGTCCTACTTTAATTAGAAGCTCTTCTCTTTATTGCAACATGATGGATGTCCACTTTATTAGATTCAAGTGTGACACTATAAGCCCACTTTACATAAACATTACCATGTTATTAAACTCCTTCTAAAAGGAGTGATGTTTGCTACCATGTCAAGAATATAATTTCAATATGCTATTGACCTCTTATAAAATGTGCACTACTAAATAAGGCTGGACATTTTCACACATATGAAACATAATTTGAGTACAAGTTGATTCTCCTGTAGAATCCAAATGTATTAATGAAATAACCATCTAAGAGAAAAGGGTTTAAATTTTAAAGCCACTTGAAAATGATACAATACCTCAAAGTGTGCACTTTCCTACAATTAGTCATTAGAAAACTAATTTACATAGCACTAATGCATCAGATGGGCTTCATTCTCTCTGGGATCACTTCCTCTACAATGTAATATCAGTCCACCTTCTAAATGAGTCTTTGACATGGAAAATGGCATTTGATGCAGGTTAACCCATCATCTCCATTCCCTGCTTGTATGACATAGGCAAAAGAAAATGGATTACAAGCAAAAACCAGGAACTCCACACACTTCTTGCCTTGAAGTGTCTGAATATCCTATTAGTGCTAATTGGCGTTATCGGCACACATTGAAGAATATGAGCCATTAGGCCCACGTTCTTCACTATTTCTACTGATGGATAGTCATGGATCACTGTAAAAATTGGCTACTGGCAACTGTAAAACCAATTTATTTTTCTTAATATTCTAATTCATGATTTGAAAAATTATTATATGCTGAAGCACTTTTCTCTTGTTATTCTTTCTCTTTCCATATCCTCTTTTTGATGGGAGGGAGATAGGTGGATGATAGGTGAAAAAAAAAAAACTATTCATAAGATATTAATAAAATCAAAGCACTTAACTGGAAATTGTGCATAACCGTTACCATTAATGTCTGTGAAATTCATGCCACTTGGTCAAATAATAGAAAAAGGGAATACTTATATGCTACTTAATCATTATTTGTTTCAAAACCATTAAAAATAAAGTAGTATATTTAAATACCATATGATTATGGACTATAGGGCTCATATACATTTTACGTAATACCTTGTATTTAATTTGGAGCTATATGAGGGGATGTGATTTGTATAAATATAGTCACCTATATAAAAACAAGACATTGTGATGGGATTTCATTCATTAGATGGACCTAAAGTATAAATTTGTAATAATCAATTTGTGTTGCTCTATTACATTTACTATTAGTGAAATAACATCTTGTTTGACCTTCATCACATATAAAGCACTTTTATATATAAAATAACTTATTCACTTAATTTAAAAACAAGTTTCAAGTAAAATACATTATTGCCATAGTTTAAGAAAAAGAGCTTTAGTAAAGTTAAATAGCATTATAAAGATTGTGCAATTTGTTAGAAGGAAATGGCTTCTAATCTTCTTTTTCAGTGTGTGTCTCCGTGTGTATAGTGTGTATAGATGTGTGTTTATGTCACATTGCTTTATATTCACTTTAGAGTTTGGTATGATTTCACAGGACAGTAATTGTTACGTGAATAGTTAAGGAACTCAGTAAGTAAACAAGATTTGGGAATGATGGCCTGGCTCACTTCTGATGTGAGCACCCCCATTACTGCCTTCACATACCACAGGTCACAAGGAAAATGACTCCAAAAAGGAGAGTGGAGAAAACAAAGAGAGACCGTTTGTCCATCCCTAGTGAGTTGTTAAAATTGTTAGTTTGGGGCTGGTACAGGAATGTAGAAGGACCCACCTAAACAATTAGAGTGAATGGCTGAGAAAGAACTTTCTGGTCAGAAAAATACATTTGAGTTGTTATCTTAATGCAGCTTACAATATTTCTCATCTCAGGCAAAGCTTTCAGATTTCCTGAAATTTTTAATAAAGATTTCCATCACTTTAAAGGAAATTCTTCTGGAACTTTGACAAATTACAGGAGGTGATGAGGAAGGCAGCCACTGGATCTCTTCCTGAGCACTATATGCCTTGTTGTGGGTAGTTCTAGCAAAATTTTGAACAAAATCATCTCCGAGTCTCTTAGATATGGATAAATTCCTAGGCAAAACCCCACAATTTTTGATCTGGTTTAAGCCGGAAATTTTACCCATGGTCTCTGAATCTAGAAGGTAAGCTGTAGTCAAAGTTCAGATCAAGTTCTAAACAGATAGTAATGTACTCAGCAGACTTTTTGCAGAGGCTCTAAATGGCCATTCTACCCAGAGAGGGCCCTGGAAAGGGCAAACAAAGGCCAATAAAGACAATGCAGTTTTCCTTCTTGTATTATTATCTAGTATATGAGGTATTGTTTCCCATCTTACTGCACAATATATGCATTCAGAAGGAACAATGGGGGAAAACATTCATTCTGCTCTTAAATGTAAACATACTTAAATTACTGATAAGAAAAGTCATTTATGCTCTCTCCTCAAAGGAAGGAACTGAAATTTAGATTCTAGGTCCATTAACATAAGAAACATTTTTTCATGATTTCCATGTGACAGGGACTATTCTAAACACCTTCTATGTACTAACTCCTGTCATCATACCGTGTAACTCAATATAAGAAAGCCAAGCACTAGAGATTTTAATTAGCTAGAGAAGCTTTGGTTGAAATTCTTAAGATAATCTTCTTACACTGTTTTATATCTATTCTACATAAGATACAGAAGTTATTAAATCAACACTAGCAAATGGGTGCTATACTAGAGTATCTGACTCCCATTTTAGAATTCATTGTGTTTCTTTAAGAAATAAATTCAATTCAACACTGATGTTGAGAAAGGCAAGGTAAGTTTGAGGAGCACCAGAGACAGGGAAAGTTCAGAAATTTCAGAAAAGCAGTCAAGGCTCACACTCACCTGGCTGCCTTCCTTTTGCCAAAAAACAGCTGGCTGTGGATTTCCTTTAGTTTCACAGGGGAATGTCACTGTTCGACCTTGAGCAACAATCTGATCTCTTGGCCTAACCACAAACTGAGGAGGAGCTATAAATAAAAAGGAAAGAAAGTGTGTAAATATCAAGCATTGATTTAAGGGAAAAATAAGATATCGAGGAGAAAATGTGGTGCACTATGCCAGAGGAAGGCTATAGTTCTTGAACTATTTTTACACACTTCCCAAAATAAAAAGAGAATTCTATCCCATCAAATGTAAGAAAAAAAGCAAAATTATTTGTTGTCATATTTTAAATGTTGTACATTATAATTTTGGCCAAAAAAATGTTTTTTAATTATTTTAACATTTTTAAGGAAAAATATGGTTTCCCAGCTTGGTTCTAGTTTCTAAATAAAGGTAGAAAAGACTCACTCTCTTATTCAACCATCTCCTCCCCCCCAAATCAATCTGTTGGCAAGAATTCATTGTTCACATACTAATTTCAAGATGTTGTATAAGGCACAGGGATACTACAAGACATAAAATATTATTCCTGTTCTTAAAAAATTTATATTCTAGAATTCCAGAGTGGAAGCACTAAGAACATTCAAGAATTGAAGAGATGGCAATTACAAAGACAATAAACAATATAAATAAGTATGTTAAATAATAGATTCTATTTAATTTATTTCATTTAGATAGATAGACATAGTCAGGCAGTTATTATGTTCCCCTACTGGTTATCTAAGATAAGGAGATGAAAAATTCCATCCTGCAGCCACCAAGGAGGTCATCGCCTAACTAAATTAAGAGCACCACAAGGACAATAACAAAAACAAAATTAAATCAAATCAACACCAACAACTGTGGTAAGCACAATAATGGAGATAATTTCAGAGTGTAGTAGGGAAGAAGTTATTGTATAATAAATGTGATAGTATTTCAGGAGAGCAGAAGCCCTTTGTACTGTTACAGCTATTAAAGTTTTTGAAAAAGACTTTGTGGGATCTTTGAGGAAAAAGTAGCATGTACAGTGGAAAAATGAACACATTCCAAGCAGGAGGTTACTGGGAAAATTATAAGAAGCAAGACCACACCTATCATACACCGTATAATCTGGTAGGGATGGAGAGTCCAGGTTAGATAAACATCATTGACTACCTAAGAAGACTTAAGAAGCCAAACTGATGGTTTTATTTTGACTGTTTTCTAACCAGGAAGTGACAGGTACAGAATTTTTGGAAGCTCTAACCCTCTCATGGATATCAAATAGATTGTCTGTAAAATATATTATTGCCATATTTTAGATTAAGGAAAGGAGCTTTAGTAAAGTTAAATAGCAATATAAGGATTGTGCAATTTATTAGAAGGAAATGGCTTTGAATCTTCTGCATACTAAGTGTATATAGGGGAACATTTAGTCAATAAAGTAGAATCTGCTTGGGAGAACAATAAAATGGTATATGGGTGACTTTATTAAAAGGAAGACATAGTAACTCCAAAAGATAAGAAAGAGATGTAGGTAAAAATCCTAAGAAATGTCCAGGGTAAATTGAGGGCTAATGATAAGGACAGAGAATACAATGACAGGCAGTAGACAGTATAACCAGAAGCTGTCACAAGGCCATCTTCTTTATAGCACAACTAAGTTTTGTTGAAGAGAAAATACCATAGTTATTTCATGAATGTTCTAATCCCATATTTCCACATTAACTAGTTGCAAATGCTAGAAAACATACCAATAAAGCATTTTAAAATCAACTCTAATATTTAGGATAAGGTGGAAGCCGAAAGGATGCTATGATAAGAGGTATCTGGTAAAGGCTGTCAGGAATTCCTTAGTTCTTCTTGAGAAATAAGTGCAGGTGAAAGAATGAAATCAATGTAGGGAAACCTCAAAAGTAAAACCAATTACTCATCCTAACAAGAACGCCAGCCCAGAAAAAGCAGCAGCAGGTTTTTCAAAAAAAAAAAAAAAAAAAGAAAGAAAGAAAGAAAAATTACCAGGATTTGTGGGGAGTTATTTTTTGGTATTCTAATATGTAGCCTCCTAATTCAAAACATCCAACATATACCCCAGAAACAGAAAGGATAAATCCACTAAGTGAAATATTCACCTATGATTATAGATAACAGAAGATTCATTGGAACAGAATAGAGGGCCCAGATTTATTAATCTATTTAACTATACTGTGGTTTATTTTGCCCTACGTTTTCAGGAAATTATTTGTTTCTTACAATCTTCTTTTATGTCTACAGAATCAGCAGATACATTGGTTTTGTTCCATGTTTTCTAGTAGGAATAATAGTTTAAATCAATGTCACTTTAGGAAAAATTCCTAAAATGCCACAGTTCTATGCCCACATTTTAGTAGAGATGTACAACCAAATTTATACGTGCTATGAAAAAGTTAAGAATAAAAAGTGTCTAGTTCTTTACCTCTTTGTAATTCTATCTACAAAAGAAATAGTGCCAATATGGACTCTTTCTAAGGAGAAATGTGGAATAATTTATCATGTTTCATATTACCAAAAATTTAAAATCTGATTCAGCCAAAATTGGTTATTTAACAGTCTTTAAGACATCCACCTAGTCAACTTATTAATTTGTATTGCTTTGAGTGAGAAAGAATTTAAATTAACTAACCTAACTTGTTAGTAAAACCTTCAACTCCTATGTATGCTATCTTTCTTTAATATAATTTTTAAAATATAATAGCTGAGAATACATATGATTAAAACCACTTGAAATCATCAAACGGAATAGCAAATGAAACAAATAAAATATAAACATATCATATAGTTTAAGGCACATTATCTTACAGACTTATCTTCTATAAACTTAGGTTAAATTGCCATCTGCACTTCAGATACAACTACAGACTTCCATGAATTTGATTTTCAAACATTTGAAAATTGTTTATTTGTAGATGAGTAATTTTGCAAGATGCTTTTGGCATCCAGACTGTACAATTTCAAGACAGCTGCTAGAATACAGTTCCCCAAATAAGGACTGGCAAATGATCACATCTATGCATCTACTTTTCTGAAAAGATATGACTTATTCATTTATTCATTCAAAATATGTTGACTGACTGCAAACAACGAGACATTCTGCTTGGTACAGGGGATGGGAAAACCAATTAAAAAATAATTGTTGTTGCTCCATGGCAAAGACTTCCAAAGAAAGGAATAAATAAATATATAAATATAGCCAAATAAAAATTTTTGACTAATACAAGAAAAATGCAGAGGGCATTGGAAGAAAAACAGTCCAACAGAACCAGAGTAGCCCAGGTCCTAAGAAAAAGAAAGAAGATGCGTCAAGAGAAGGCTACACTTGATCAGAGCCTTGGAGGACAAGTAAGACTTGACCAAAGGACAAGAGTAAGGAAGGCACTTGGGACAGAGAAAAGCAGCACGAAACTCAGGGGTCCATGAAACTGGATTTTTAGAAGAGTGTGAAATATTTTGAGAATAAAAGAAATCTAGGATACAGAGGTGATACTGGTAGGGCCAATGTAAAAGTGTTTATAATTTTGTTCTGAAAGCATGAAGATCTGTTCAAAAATGTTTTTCAAGAAAGATATAACCAGATTTGTATTTTGGAAAGAACGCTTGGGAAGCCATGGAGCTGATGACTACAACGAAGGGCTGAAAAGCCTTGGCAAACAGTAGTTGAGAATCACTGTGCGCGGTAGCACTGAAAGAGAACATGTCATCAGAAATCTTTTTTTTCTTATAGCATAACTGTGTACATTAATGCAATCATGGGGTACAGTGTGCTGTTTTCATATACATTTTGAAATACTCCCATCCAACTGGTTAACATAACCTTCATGTCATTTTCTTAGTTATTGAATTAAGACATTCATACTCTGCTTTTAGAAAGATTCACTTGTACCTGTGTAAGATAAACCATAGAGGGTCATCAGAAATCTTAAAGGAGAATGAAATTTTGCAAAATCACAATATAATGTTTACGGCTGATGCTATAATCTAAAAAGTCCAGGAAATACACTATTGACTTTTACTCAATAGTGTATTTCTTTAAAGACCACTAACAAAAAGCTAATAGCATCTGCATTACTCATTCTCTGAAATATTTTTCCTGTGATGTTTATTTACGTTGCACGTTCATTCTAACTTATTATAAATATGCTGTATTTCTAATGTATGCAGTAGCTTATTGTCACAAGAAGGTAAGCCATATTGATCTGCTAGAACTGGAATCTTCTCATTTTTTTTTCCATTTCCTCCATATATAATTGTATTGGATATGCTTTTTCCAAGTATGCATCTTTGTATTGTATACCTCTCAACTCAATTCAGTTGAAATATTACAAAAATTCACACTCTATCTTCCTCCATTATCATTTTGAAAGTAAAATAAAACACCAGAAGGCATTGCAATGTAGCCGAGCATCTGCAGAGTCACACGGATCTGGGCTTGATTTACCTTTCTGCTCCTTCACTGTGCGACTGTGGTCAAATCATATGGCCTGTCTGAGCCTCTGTGGGAATCTTCTCATTTTTAAATTCAATAACAGAAACTAAAAATGTTGAAACGTTTAACAAAACAGAAAATGTAAGGCGTATTTGAGTTTCTGAAAATATATATCATTTCCTCTTATCACCTGCAATCGGGCCAACAAAATCAGTTACATCTATCACTCTTACTTCTGTAGATTCTCTTTCTCCGCTCAAGATCTATTTTGCTATTTTCTGTGAAAAGATACCAGCTGAAGGAATTTATTTTTGTGATTTTTAAATGCAAAATTGCATGGATAATTCTTTTAACACTCCACAGTTTCACTATTTCTACCCTATGACAGTGAAGATGGCTTGAAAATACTACATGTGGCTGATGGCACCAGTGGGAGGGAGCAGACAGAGGTGGTGTTTTATCAACACAGCACAATAGTACAAGTTATGCTATACATAGAATGGATTTTCTATGATGGCTCTAATTAAACATAAAAAAACCCCACACAGTTAGGTCCTCAGATGACAATTCACACACATTTAATCCCAGTGTGGATTAAAGAGATTGAGTTATAAACTCCAGAAGAACACATTAGTTATAGAAATGGCAATTCTCTTTTATGTTTCTAAGAAGAAGACTATAAAATACATATTTATTTTCTCTCTAAAAGCTGAAAACATCAGACACATCTTTTGTAACTATGATGTAACTACTTACTTGCTTAATCAGTCAAGTGATTACCCTGCATTGCTTCAGCTATAATAAGAGATGAGGTGAAGCACACAGAGTGGCACGATTCAGGGTTTAATCAACACTTACAAGTGAAAAAAACACTAGTTCTAAGAGAAAAGTCTGTTGTGTGATTTCCAGAGAAGTAGGCCTGACTATAAGAAGGTCAATTAAGATTAGAGGTCTGGGACAGTTCACTTGAAACTGTGTTTTGAGAATTTAAATACAATGCAGAGTAAATTAGATTTGATTTCTGCTAAATTATGCTTTGATACTGCATTCAGCCCAAGCTGGCTTCAATCAAAGTCCCGCACAGCTCTGTTATGCTAATGCCCGCTGGTGAGAGCAAGTGGATGATATGGAAATCAGATGACTGAACAGGAGCGGGAAGCACAGGCCACGCGCGGGGAAGGCGCTGAGACGAGGGGCTGGGGGACCCTAAAGGTTAATCACATCATGTTCAGAGTTGTTGCAACAGAAAAATATGACTTTTGATGGCAGGCGTTAACATGGAGATAGTCATGCAACAGTTAGGGACGTGAGTATGAGATGCAGGATGGTTACAGGCACACTCAGCTGCTCTCTCTTGGAGTATAACTGGATGCTGGAATGAACGAATTTTTTATTCTGTCATAATAAATATTTTGAACTTTGTGACAAGTCAAAAAAAAATTTTTTTCTATTTAAAATATATTTGCTAAAGACTAATGCGAGGTGTACCTAAAGTTTGTGTGCGATTTAAAATAGCTGAACATAGTAAATTGCATACAAGCCTGATGGACACTGCAGAATCCATAAGCAGATTTCCCTGCCAGCATTTGGTTGAGTTTAAGATTTGCTTTAACTCACAAACTGTTTAATTCAACAATAATTAACATTAATCAATGGTTTATTAAGTGTCAAGGATTTTGTTAAACCATTCAAGGCATAATATTTAACAAGTCTTGTGTTTTAACAACTATCATTATGATGTAAAGACCAGCAAACGCAAACGTAATCTCCTTAAGGGCTCACGGGTTTTTTGAAGTTAGAATGTTAGACTGGGGGACAGGTTTGACTTCTGGTTTATTCCAACGCCATAGTTGTACTTGTTAAATATCAAGCTGCTAAATTGATTTAGTTTTCTTCAAAGCATTACTTGATTAACTGAAAATTTGTCCTTTCTAATACCAATCAGAAATTTGTGTTATAATTTCTTTATGATTTCTAATATCTATAAAATTTAAAAAGATAACATGATGTTTTCCATGAATAATTGCTTCTTTTATTAAAGTAGCATCAAACCTATCGTCTTGCTCTTTGTCCACTAAGTACTCTTTGTTCAAGTCGCTCTTTATTTGGAAACCCACAATGCTTCTCATCACCTGGCAATGAGACTTACAAGGTTTGCTTGCCATTTTAATGCTTGAGAGTTATTCTCCTGGTAATGTTTTAGCTTCCATTAACTGGCCCACGATTTTCCCAGTATGAAACTCGTTTGTCTGCAAACTAGCTCCAGCATTTCAGCAGACCAGTCTACTTTCAATCACTGGCATATGTATTTGCTTGTTCTTGTGGTTAACCCATCCTGATATCTGTTATTCTTTGATTCTCCTGGTCAGCAGCCATTAACCTGAGCCCTCTCTGACCTTGTATTATCTTGCATTCTTTCCCATTACTCCCTACCCCCTTCCTATGTGTCTTGCTTCTTCAGCTTAGTTGTAAGCTGTGACTGATATTAGGTTCTGTCTACCATTTAGTATTTACATGGCATCTTTATTTGGCCTAAGAAAACCTCCAAAGAGTGAATACTGAATGAACACCCTGGAATATTCGCAAATTAAAAACAATTCTTAATTTAAAGCAAATAATCCATTTTTATCTCATTATATATTATACTTCCCCAACACTGACACTGACAGACTTCACATTCTTCCCACAGTAATTTGAATAGAGGAAAGTCAAAGAAAAACTATATTAAAAAAAAAATCAATTCTAGTATGAAGAATGTGCTCCTACATCAAGTCAGACATTTATGGCCCAAAGACTATAAGTAGTCACCATCCCAAAGTAACAGAATTATTATAGACAAATATGGACATTGTATAAAAATTAGTCCTAGAGGTTTCTGCAAAAAATGAGCTAATGAGTTTACCCCAAGTAATATGAAACAGAGAATGAGAAGTCATTTCATTATAATGAAATATAGACCAGGAGGAGGAACTGAATGTTTACTCGACTTATAATGAGATTAGGTTGGCTTGTAATTGATAAATGCTTGTTTCCTCAACTTATTTAATTCTGTTTAATTTTTACTATTTAACATTTCACTTGAATTCAAAAGGATTTCTACTAATAATATTGGAAATGCCTGTGTAATATCATAAAATAATTGATTCGAAGCTCATTAACACATAGTTCATTTCAGAGGAAGCAGTGTACTTATAATGGGAAATATAAATTAGGGGTATAGAATTTGAAATAATCATTTTTATAAAGACCATTTAGTCACATTTTACTCACTGCTCACTATTTTCAAAGAATGTAAATTATAGAATTGCTAAGTTACCTACCTTTCCAATTAACTGTTTTTCTTACTGAGTTCATGGCAATATATTTTGTAGATGAATATTTTCTTTCCCAAACAGCAACTTACTTGTAGCTAATATAGTATGAAAAATACTTACTCCATAGTAAAATATATGCTCAAGTGAAAAGGAAAAAGTTCTAAATGGTTTACTGCTTTCATAAATGTGAAAAGTAAATGGCAACAATGAATCAACCCTTAGATTCATCATCTCTTTAGACTTCATATTGTACCCATAAGAGGTCTCACTTAACATACAACTGCATTCTTTCCTTAGATGAGTGAAGATACAGACATGTTGACTTTATGTAGCTGTTACTCTCTACATTTTTAAACCACTTACGGAATCTGTTCATTGTAGGAAGACTAATTTTAGGCAATTAATTTTCATATAATGTCTGAAATTTCCAAAATAACTATCATTTATTCATGATTTTGGGACACAGTTATAAGAAGGACTCTACCTAACAACTGTAAACATTGGAACCTAATTCTTTGTACTCTCAATTAACCTGAGAGCAATAAAAATAAATAAATGCCAAAAAATACTCAAAATTTTGTGACTAAAATAAGCAAAGAAGTTGGCCAATGGTTCCATAATGTGACTAAAAAATAATGAAGTATGCTTCTAAATTGCCATGTAGAGCAACTGTGAAAACAATTCAAAGGTTGTCACAGGTACAGTTTATTGTGTTAAAGTTGACACACATCCAAAAATGTATGCATAAGGTTTGTGATAGTGGTTCAAACCATTTTATTCATTTATAGTCACACATAATAGGGTCCTCCCTGAAATGGAACAATGTAAATATCAAGATGAACAATTCTATGATAATAGAGTGGAAAGAATGTCTTTGAAAGAAAATGAATTTATTTGGTTCAAGATATCTTGCAGAAATCTCATCAGAAGGCACATAAAAAATGGTATCATAATAAACAAGTATAAGCACATAGCCATTTTATACCTGGGGCAGTGCCTTAACATTTTGTTTGTTTGTTTGTTTGTTTTTTTTAAAGACAACACATAACTGGAAAATACCACAATATTGAATCTGCACCTGAAGTGAATTTAGATATTGCTTAAGATTTTAATAACACAATTCAATTTAAAAAATCAGTCATTTTGGTTTCCTTCAGGGAATGGGGCACTGAGATCTCTTTCCTCTGGTCTCAGCTCCTAACAGAGGAGACCCTCATGGAAATAAGCATGGACCGGCAGGAGGAACACAGTGAGTGTTGTCAGAATAGGTGCGTGAGCCAAACAAGGGCAACTTAGTCAAAGAGACTGACAGAAACCAAAGAGAGAGGAAAGGAGAAGAGGAGGAGGTGAAGAAGAAAGAAACGGAAGAGGTGAAGAGAGGGAGAGAGGAAGAAAAGTCAGGGAGTGGAGAGGGAGAGAAGGGGAAGAAAAGAGAAAGGAAGGAAGAGAGAGAGAGGGCTGGGAGCGGGAGGCAGGGAGAAAGTTTGATTTGTTCCTTGAGGTTAAACTGGTAAGGAAGGAAGGGTGGAAGGTTGATCCTCACAGAGAGAGAAACACAGGCGTAAAGTCAGAGACAGGAGTTTCTCAGTCTGTTTCACGGCACCACGACCCCCACGGGGCTTCTTTGTTTCCTGCGGTAATCGAGGTGGGTCCACTCCTTCAGTGGGTTTGTTAAACTGAGGGATGAAGTTGGTAGAACCGTGTCCTTTGTCATGTAAGTGGATTCATTGGTTTTATCAGGTCCACTGTAATTCTATAAGAGTATTAAATATGCCTTCATTGCCATAAATATAATACTTCTTTTTAATGCAACTAAATAGGGCATGTTTACAATTTTAAACCTTATTAACATTTCGGATCACTAAAATAGATGTTCTTTCAATTATAAGTACAAGAAATTGTGGAACTAGAATAAATCATTCCGAGATTCCACATGCAATTTTCCTAAAACTCTTGAATTAGACGAAAGTTATAAAACGAGAGCTCCGTCGAAAAATCTTACAGAATTTCAAAGAAATTCTGAAATTCTAAATCTCATTTCCCTTGTTAGTCTTTCTTTTGCCAGTCCTTTTCTACTTTAGTAAAGACACTAAATTATTGGGAATGAAGTAATAAGGTTTTGTTTTCTTTAGGAGATGGTGCAAAGAAAAATTGCAAAGAGGACACTATTTACTTAAAAAATAAGTCAATTAAATATTATTAAATAAGGGAACAGTTACATTATTCCTAAAGAAATGATCTCATTTTTGACCAGCAAAGGGAGAATAGTTGAAAGAGGGGTGAAAAACTCCTCTCAAGGTCCTAAATCCCTAAATTGGGAGAACTATACTTTTCACATCTGAGGGAGAAGTGGTTGTGAGGGTGGGAGTGGGGAGAGGAAAACCATAGTTTAAAAATGGTTCCTCACGTGAATGGTGAGACAAGACATCCTTTTTTACTCACTTAACCTGTCAACTTGCCAGAACTGTCACGTCAGCACTCCAGCTAAACCACAAAGGCCGATCATATCCCATTATCTCATTTTTTTAGAGAAAGAGTGTATGAAGATGCCAATCAGAAAAGAAAAAGAAGGAGAAACTTGGAATCCAGGAACAAATGTCCTGGTGCTGAAGGGTTGCTTAATTAACGGAATTTTAATACGCAACCGCAATGTTTCTTAATAACATTAATTATACGCTTAGTAAGTTACTGTCCTAACTCATTAGTGCCTTCTTTTTGTTGTATTTTATCTCCTACTAGCAGAACGAGGAATATGTGATTGGCCCGTTACTGTTAATGTTGCTTAATCTTTTTATAGCACTATTTAAAGTTGCTTGCATAAACATTTTCTAGGCAAGTGTTACCTATGTATGCATATGTGTGTATCAATAAATGGCACCAACATTTGTGTGCCCATAGCACATGTAAGTGTTATGCTAGAAGAAGAGGCAGGAAAAAGATAAATATAACAATGTATTTACCAACCAAGAGCTAATAGTTTTGTAAGGCAGGTGAAATTAATATCCACAATAAATCTGGAAAGTAATAGTTGCTATAAGGGAGATCTTAAAATGCATTCAGAAATATTTAACTCAAGATTTAATTTAATTTTCTAATTTATATATTTTAATGAGTTGAATTATATACTATACCCATGAGTAACATTTGATGTTTCGATAAGTAGTGTAGTAATTCAAATATCATGTATATATTGAGATAAAATGCATATCATAATACATAATTCATAGCATTCATATCATGACAACATTTCTGTCAATAATTGCTATAATTTATAAAAATGAGAATTTTAACTTTCTTAGAAGGAGTGGCTCAAATGTTAAGGTGGCTTATCCTGATTATTGTCAGCAAAATATCTTTTTTTATTTTTTTTTTTAGAGACAAATCTCACTTTACTGCCCTTGGTAGAGCACTGTGGCATCACAGCTCATAGCAACCTCCAACTCCTGGGCTTAGGCGATTCTCTTGCCTCAGCCTCCCCAGTAGCTAGGATGACAGGTGCCCACCAGAAAGCCTGGCTATTTTTTGTTGTTGTTACTGTTTGGCCAGGGCCAGGTTTGAACTTGCCACCCTCAGTTTATGGGACCAGCATCTTACCACTGAGCCACAGGCACTGCCCTGTCAGCAAAATATCTTAATATTAATCTCACACTGCTTGGGACCTATGCAAGACAGAATATTTACCTTATTCTGATAGTTAATACTTATAGCACTTTAATTCTAAGTATTATGTTAAAATACTTCATATATATTTTATTCATATTTAAATGGACTCCAAAATGAGTGATATTCAAATTTTTTGAAATGTGGTCAAGATAATGGAATAATGGCTTATTGTTTCACTTTCCTCCATTGACAACAAAACAAAAATGAATGATATAGAAGAAAAATTATCAAGCTCTGAACCACCAGTTCTGAAGCAGCCCTGGCACATAGAGCCTTAATCTTGCATCAATACCAGTTTCACAAAAGTTATCCATCAGCATTGTGAGAGCCCATGCTGTGATCTTTTTATGTCAAAACTGACACTTGGGAAATTCAAGACAGGACTTTGTAGAGAACCAGCTAAAATTCAGAAAGCAGAGAAAGAAATAGCACCAAAAAAAAAAAAAAAAAAAAAAAAAAAAAAAAAGAAAAAAGAAAGAAAAAGAAAAAGAAAAAGAAAAAAGACAAGCCTGCTTTGGTTGGCAGAATTCTGAGGTGGCTCCCATTACCTTCACTTATGATGATTTTGTTAGGTTATAAATGAGATTTTGAAGATACAATTAAAATTACTAATCCACTTGAACTTGAGACAGAAAGATTGATCAGCTGGACCTGACTTAATCACATAAGATCTTTAAATCAGGAAATTTTCTCTATCTGATATCAGAAGGAGACCTCAGGGAGATCCAAAGAAAACATGTGAATGACTCAAGGGCATCATGGTTGGCTTTAAAGGTTGAGGTGGCCATGTGTGAAGGCTGGGCAGTAGCCTCTAAAACATGTGAGACAAGCCAAGAAATGGGAACTTTGGTCTCATAACCACAAGAGCATAATTAGGCCAAACTTTTCAGAGAACTTGGAAGTAGATTCTTCTGGAGAATGTCCAGGAGAGACTGGTCGATATCTTGAATTGGACCTGTGAAACCCTAAGCAGAAAACCCAGCTGAGCCTGTCTGAATTATGACCTAATCAATGGCTGTTATTTTAAATTGCTCAATTTGTGATAATTTTTATATGGTAATAGAAAACTAACACATCTAAAAACCATCTTCATTTTGAAGTAGGAAGATGAAGGGGGAGTTTCATATGGGAATAAAGATAGCTTATAACACAAAGTGTTGCTGCCTATCACCAGGACCAGGAGCATAATGAGAAAATAACTTGTCCTTTGATAAAATGTTAAAGGCAACACACTAAGTAGGTACTATTGAACAAGCCTTATCTTTCCACTTTTTCTTCTCTAGCATTCCAGTTCTAGTCATCACAGGGAAGTACAGATGAATAACCAGATAGGGACTGAAATAAGATTCTTTGCAAAGCAAAATTTAAAAACCTCCTTATTAACTAATTGCTAGTTTGAATCATGACAGAAAAGAAACATATTAATCAAAGAAAGATCAAGAACCTATATTTTCTAAGAACACCTGAAACACAATAATACTTTGAAATAAATAGTCATTCATATTCTAAGCAAAATTATATACAAAACGACCTCTCTTTAAAAAAGAAACAAACTGAAAAAGGAGAAAAGGACTAAAAAACAAGTGGAAATAAAAATTTTACAGGGTGGCACTTGTGGCTCAAAGGAGTAGGGCACCAGCCCCATATACTGAAGGTGGGGGGTTCAAATCCAGCCCCGGCCAAAAACTTCAAAAAAAAAAATTATATTAGAACTTATTGAAAAAAATCAACAAAACAAAAAAATTGAAGAAATAGAATGTGTTTTGGAAACAAAAAAAATAAGTAAAAATTGTAACTTGAAAACTATGAAAGTGGTAAATTAGCATTGAGAAATCAGACAATATTAAATGATGTACATGAAATAATGACTTTGAAATTATTCCAGAAAGCTTGATAAATACAGAATTTAAACAAAGGAAAGAGAACCAATGTCTCTGAAGCCAAGAAGAAATGAAACAGAAAAAAATACTCAAAGATAACACAGAAGAAAATGTTGAAATAAAGTAATTTTAAATACAAATCTGCAGATTAAAGTGGATTATTGTACTCTAGTAATATTAAATACAGAATTATCACCACCAAGATACAACCCAGCAAATTACGGGGAGGAAGAAACTACATAGGTGTTCTTGTAGCAAAGGCATCCAGCCAAGAGGAAAAAATATTTTCTAAGGTTCAGCTTTCACCACAGTGCCATTTAATACCAAGATAAAAAACATTATACACAGCCTCTCCTATTGAGACAAAGATACTGTCTAGCACATACAGCTAAAAGCAGCTCAGCCTGGGAAGTAACCTGTACCTATTTTTCACCTTAAAAGTTAGCATTAGCTAAGATATTATAAATGTTTCACATGACGGGAACTTTGTTGAAATGTACTCAGTAAAAAAGAATGCCTTTCCTTAACTTACTATTTAATCAAAACATATGAAACAATGGAAAATGTGATGCTTAATAATAATTAAGTGGGACTCTGCATAAAGTAGCTAATTAGTGCCAGGTGCAGGGAACATTAAGAGCTGGCAGGAGGGAGATGATCACCTCGGGTCATGGGGCAACAGCTTGTTCAAAGAAGAAAGAACGGAGGAACTGAAATTCTGGGTCTCCTTCCAAGAAACACTCAGGACATCTTTTGCAAAATATGCATGTCGACATGAAATAGTTCATAAATGATACCTACACGTTTTCTGATGAATAGACAAAACGTAATTTTTTCTAACATTAAGTTAAATTATATATAGTACATTACATTTTCCAAATTTCAGAGTGGGATGGGGAATAAGGGTATTGAGAATACCTTTCTCACTATTCTTTAAGTAATGTCTGATTTATAATTTGCTCTCAATCAAGTTTTCAGTCACAAACATGGTTTGAACTTCTTGGTGGCCTCAAAAATAAAAAGCATTATACCAGAATTCTACTTCCAATAGAACTTTCTAAAGTGAGGATATATTTAATTTTTGTGTTTAAGCAGTTAAAACATCAAAAAAAAAAAAAAGTCCCTATCCACTTTTGTTTAGAAGAGTGGCTGTTTCTTTATAATAATAACATTAAAATGTGAAATTCAAAACAAGAAACATGTTTAGCCAAAACATGTATTTCTTAAGACCAATAAATTCCTGTGTGGGCAGTTATACTCTTCTATCCAAAGGAAACATGCTTTTGAGTTAATAAATTAGAGAACACTTAGAAGTTTCCATAAAGTTGTATATTGTCAGTTAGCTGTTGATATTTTAAACAAGTTTCCCTTGAAATACTCAGCTTTTAGTTTCCACACCCGAGGCAATCAGCATGTAACATATGGTACGCAAGATACAAGATGGAGCAGGGCAGCTTCACAGGCAAGGCAGCTGGCAGATTTGACGGTTCTTTTCCAAATTACTCATCATGTTTTGAGTTGCTGCTAGGGAAAAAATGTGTTGCCCATCTCCAAAATAGATGTTCTTTTTTATTTTTAAGCTTGGGAAATGCTTCCAATAGAAAACGTAGACAGATGCTATAGGAAGTAAGATATTTATCCCTACTTAGACCCCTGTCTCTGTCAGTTTCCTCATCAGGAGAATTTTCCAAATAAACAAATGCATATTTCAACATTCCTGGTAAACTACATTTTAGGTTGTTCTTTTGCTTTATATAGAAAAAAAAATGCCTTTGGAACAGTTAAACGTCAAAACCACAGGAAGGGCTTGTGGATTTTTTAATTATCAAAGCCGCATTTGTCTAGATTTTGGGACAATCAGCAAACACGAGGATTGGATTAAAGAGTTCTTTTTCAGATGTTGGTGGCTTTGCAGATGAGTAAGTCAAATCTAGGAAATAGAAGTATTTGGCAAGAATGCAACTGTCTGCATTCAGTAACATTCCCCACACTGAGAGATCTTTAATAAAGTTTTCTAGCATCTAAAAGTATATTCGTGTTTGGTGATGGATGGTGTTTATTCCATCTATGAATTGTATAGAGTTGCAAATTCTTTAAACTCAAATGCAGCTCCTAAGAGTCCTCCATTTGGACAAAACTCTCAGTGTGATGGTTTATAATAATTTCTAAATAAGGCTATCCACAGAGACCACTAAGAAGTTTAATCCAGCAGCTAATGCAGCGATTGCTTTCTGAATCTGAAGTATCAGGGAATCTGCGTGGACTTCTAATTTTCTTTGAAAAGATTTAGACATGAACTACACTTCAAAATTTTTCAACTACACTTCTAAATTTTACATTCATTTTACATATTTCACCTAAGTTATATTGGAATTAAAAATGTTTTTCTCTTTTCTCTGTGGTCTCTACTTTGCACAATACCCCACGTTATCATTAAAAGTTTCAAAGTTGTAAAAACAAATGTAACTAATAGTTCAGTTTTTCTATGACTTGAGTATTTTATTCATTATTGTATGGGACTTATACTTTCTGATTACACAATAGAAGTTCAAATACCTGTAATTCCTGAATTAAAACTGATATAAGAATTTGATTTAAAACAAATGAGGCTAATTTCCTCATTACTGTATCTTCTCTGGTAATCCAACAAAAACATGTCCAATGCTCAGTTTCCAAAATTAATAGTAGTTGTCAAGTTTAAAGTGTAGTTCTTTATATTTCTGAACCTTGTCATAACTCATTTGAGATAGAGGTATGAAATGACAGACTTTTCCAGAATAAAATACAGCGTGTCAAGAAGCTATTCTTTAGTTCCAGCCCAATGGGAATTTAAGAAATCATTTCAAACAAGAATAAGAAATGGAAATAACTTTTGAAATGCTTTGCATGTGACAGATACATCTCAATGCTCTGTGTACACCATATTTTTAAATGAGTGTACTTATTTACAGGTCTACGGATTTTAAATTTATTAGACATTATTGATGTATTGGTCTATGTCCTGGACACTTGAGAAATATAAATTTAGCCGTCATGGTATATTGACGTAGGTTTCTATATATATAAAGATCTATACTTTAAATGCGATTTATTTTCTATTTATTTGAAAAGTCATTATCTTATCATTGCAATTGAGGCCAGTGCTAAAGCAGCTTGCTTTCTTCAGTACCTCATTCCATCCTTTCTACTGACACATATTCTCATTCAATTTTCTTCTGCTTTATATTTTTACCCACCATGATACTTAATATTTCGGAGTTACGTCTAATGAAGGTTGCAAGGTTTTTGTAGGGCTTAGTAATCAAGAATTCTAAAAAGTGTGAGAATGTTCTAAATTTTTCAATTTATTCCATTTTATTACATATTATGTATAATAAATTTTGCTACATATAATTTTTATACATATCATTTCACTTACATTTTATTATACATAATAATAATTATTATTACTATTGTTATTCTTTCTTATTTGACACATAGGTGAGTGAGTCTCTGGACCCAAAAACTAGTTCATAGATGTTGAGAAAGGAAATCTGAGAGAGTGTTCATGTAGTCTACCATTAGCTGTTTCTTCATCTTTTTCCGTTTTCTCTCATTCTTTCCCCTTCTTTTCTTAATTTTAAATGTCATTCAAAAGACATGTAAAGTTATTATTACAGAAATTCTTACAAATACAAGAAAATGAGGTTTAAAAATTATAACATCACATTCCTCAATCTTTAAACGCCAATTATCTAATGCAGTATTGATTTAATAATTGTTGCAAGAAAGAAAAAACAACCCTGTAGTTTGTTTCAAGTAATTTTGTAAGCCATAACCATATTTCAAAATGATAAAATGTAAAATACTATGCCTTAGAAAATCGGCATATGTCGGCCCAAATTGGCATATAAAACACTTTTCATGTATAGGATTTTAAATTCACCCCATTCCTGCAAAGGCTTTTTTAAGTCTGTAATATTCTTTCCATTTTTCAGAAGGAGCAGGGATCACAGACATTAAATTACTAATCAATAAAAAGGTACTGCTCAGAAAATCCAGATCCGAAAGTTAGAGTGGGAAACCAAAGTTCTATTTATTGTATTTGCTAACCATGTAAGAACATATTCTGTAACAATAAAGTTCATGAATGTTTCAACCGAAGGGGCAGGGTAAATATTGAGTTCGGACTAATATATATCAAGTGTCAGCAAGGTCAAGGCAGAATATTAAGAAAGCTCTTGAAGTTAGATGGACAATTTATAAAGCCTACATAGTTGAATAAAGTACAAGAACAAGTATCTCTTGGTATACTCAAGAAGCAGAGTTCTAAACCTGTTCATTCATGCAGCCATCTACACAACACAATCATCAAGACATATCTAAACATATTTGTCAGTAAATTAAACTAAAATTTAAAAGAGATGTAGAAACATTATTAAATCAATGATTGGAAATGATTTTATCTGCCAGTGTTTACAAACAATCACCACTTAAGTTTCTACAAATGCAAACTCACTTCAATTTTGCAAAGCCAAATGAAGGATGAGGTATCATGAGAAGACTACAAGCACTAAGTTTTCATGCCAAAGAACATAGCTCAACCTTCCCTTCCCCAGGTAGGATAAGCAGCTATTTCCATTAACTTGAAGCATTCTACTTAAATTTAGCTTAAATAGGCATGCAAACAATAAATATGCAGCAGTTAAAAATTGTGCTAAAGACTTGGGACTCCGAGTAGCTTGAAATAAAAGAATTGCATAAAGTAATAGAACATCATAATGTAGTTTATGACCTTTTATGCCAACTAATATCAAATATAAATAATGGTTAACTTACACATACCAGAAAAAGAGGAACGTATTGTGTTTTTCTTCTGTAAGTTAGCAGTTTATAGTATCAATCGTTCCTATATTCTTTTACGTGGAAATTATTAGATACTCATTGCTATGTAGCAAAAGTCATTACAAAATGGTTTATAGAAGTGAAGAAAAAATCGGTAGCAACTTCACAGCAGTCTTACAGGCATTACTTAAACATGGGTGAATCAATTTCATTCTGTCAAATCTTGCTATGCATGAGTTATGAAGCACTGTGCAAAGCCATGCTAAGTGGATAGAAGGATGGCTACTTACCAACGGGGCGAGCTGTAGACATTACAATGGTGTGGTGAGAACATAAAAAAGAAATTAAAAGAAAAAGAAAATTATCAGAATGCATGATGTGTAATGTTACATTTAAGTATGGACAATAGAGTGATTTCTAGTCTCATAATTCAAGTATGAACAAGATGTCTGAGCTTGATAAAACTGAAAGTTATAATTCTAAGGAAACAAGTATTTTGATTCTTAGGATTAACTATAAGCAATTCGAGAGATGTTTTAACTAGAGTCTTATTATCATGGCTCACTATGGTTATTTTAAAGATCTTGAGTGAACAGCCCTGTGTTACTCTGAAGTTAAGAACCTGATGAATATAACTATTCAGGTCACAGACTAGCAAATGTCATGTCAATAAAAGAAGGCCTCGCTGTCTGATTTAAATAGCAATTGGATTTTAAGCATGGTTAGTCAGAACCATTACGAGGACGCCAGAGAAGTCCCTGACGCTGCTTTTCAGTCAGTAATAAGTTAAGATCACATCACTTTTCATCCGTGGACAGGGTGGATGAAAATATAACAAATAGGTTGGAACATCCTCAGAGAATTCAACTCAGTGGCTCCCTAACTACTGTTAAGCTTTTTTCTTCTTTTGGCAGAGGGCAGAAACAATGACTGACAAGTTGATGCTTGTTCACCCTGAGAATGGCTTTCAAACTGCTGCTTCAACAAATTATCATGTTTTCTATTATACCATAACTTTCAATCACTAAAATCAGTAGCAATATTCTACTCCTGTTATTAATGCCCAGAAATGGCAAGAGATATTCATGGGCTTAATAATACTTTCTTTTAAAACAATAAAGCAAAACCAGTTTAGAGAGTAAACCAATGAAACAATTTGCATAAAAGCAAAAGCAATAGATGAATATTATACAACATGTAGTCCTATTATCTAAGTGAGGAAGAAACATATTTAGTAATCATTGAACTATCACGAAATCTTGCATTTACAATATGAATTTTTTCTAGGAAGCGTCTTACCCACGTCTCAGGGCACACAGCCCTAGTGCATACACGGTGTGGCTCTGGAACATTTGCATAGTGTTGTGTTGATGATGACTGTCTGGGCATGGCAGAGTAGATATAGCCATTGAAAACAGATTTATCCTTATTCATCCATCCAACCAAGGCATCATAGTACTAGTGTTGTGCAATCTCTAAAATACTAACCAGTTGCTTCTATATCAAAGTCATGGTCTTATAAGATTGTTCATAATTAAAAGGGGGGAAGATTAAGATAACAGAAGGAGAAAAGGCACTTGTAGCAGCAGTATGAAAATTCTGGTTTCTGAACCCTGAGCATCCTAAAGTATATGGTGCATTTACTGTAGCAAGAGGAAAAGAAAAGTGCATGGCTCGATGTACCACAATCTCTTTTTGTAGAGGAGGAGGGGACAAAATATAAGAAACTGTCCCCCAGAAGGCAACAGACTACATCAAGTTGTGCCTTATTCTCAACCGATGAAATTTCTTAATCTAGCCCATGTCTGCAAGAAAAATAACGTTGCGTTGCATCTTTAAATTTATATTTTTTGGCTTGCCACCTCAAACTCAATTCCAAACATGTATTTTAGAAAGAAAAAGGCATTTTGAGTCTATGATATTTGAAGAACAAAAAGAGAAAGAAATTAGGGTTAAAAATCATGTTTTAAATGCATAAAATGTATTTCAACTTCACTTTATTATTTTAAGGCTTCCTTGCCCAAGCAGCAACATAATTTGTCCATTGAGATCCCTATTGGCAAAAACAATTAAACAATTGAACAATAGGGGGGAAAGTGCTTACAAATATGCAGCTTGTGTTGTTTGTCATTTTTGATTCATTTCAAAAAGTTCTATTAGATAATAAATTATTTGATTAGAATGTAATTATCAGGAGGTTCATTTTTCCTAACAATATTTCTTTCTAATTTTATATTTGCAAAGTCCCTAACAATATTTCTTTCTAATTTTACATTTGCAAAGTCAGTAAAGGGACCTGGTTATGTTAAGCCTCATTTTACGGTCTTTCTTTTAACCATACTTTTTATCAGCACCACTCTCTAACCAACTGAGCTAACCAGCCACCCTAACCATACTTTTTAAATAGAAAATAACTGAGTAGCTCTGTTTCAGATTTTGGTAATAATCCTCCCACCACCAATTTTCCATTTTTCTTCTTTTTCCCAATGGGTAATGTGAATATTATGATTATTATTATTATTTTTGCAGTTTTGGCTGGGGCCGGGCTTGAACCCGCCACCCCCAGTATCTGGGGCCTGCACTCTACTCCTTGAGTAGATGTCGCCCTAATGTGAATATTAATATAAAATTTTAGCAGAACCATCATAATAAAACTTCTTGTCCTGCTACATAGCTACATTTCATCTTCAAAAACCCCAGCAAGTAGATGTTTTCAAAATCAGCAAATTAAACTGTGTCCCTGCATTAAATGGATGAAAATGGACATGGCCTCTTGGGTCAGTTGACCCTGTTCTAATAAAGCAATCCAAAGAAAGGATAGAAAAATGAGAACAAGAAAAAGAAATCAGTCATAGATAATAATGTGGGCTTCCCCCCCACCTTTTAATCTCTTAGAATGAGAAATTAATTCCACCTACTTTACTTTTGGGTAAAAAAAAGTTTTTAAATAATGTTTTACTCCTTATTATATTATATTATGGAGACTTTTGAATTTAACCTAGCTTTTGAGGTTTTATTCTCAGACAAGTGATAAATAGTTATCACACAGAATAGATAACCACAGTCCTTCTACTGGGATAGAGATCACAAAAGAGACCCTATGAGGTTTGCTGATTAAAAAAAAAGAAGAAGAGCATGTTACTAAGAACAAAAAATGCCTTCTACTACTTTTGTAAGTTAGCTTCAAACATTTATGCATGGGGAGCCTGCTTTGTTAAATGAAATGTTAACCTTGAAACTTTCAACAAATTATGAAAACAATTAGCTGGGAAAGATCCTAAAGCAAACAGAACACTTCAATTCTCACCCATCCAGGCGTTCAAGTCTAGAAGGGGCCCTGCTGCTTTTACAAACAACCAACTTCTCACATTTTCTTAGCATTTGTTTAGTCAGCAAATATTTTTTGAATGGAACATTTCTTGGTTGGTCGTTTATTTTCTTTTCCATTTACTTCAGAAAAAAATCCCACAAACTTTGGGGATAACTTGGTCAAGGGAATTGTTTCTGCAAAGGGCTGCTCAGTTAAAAACAAACATATATAAAATCACCTACAGAGAGGGCAGGTTAAATAAAGTGTCTGCTAGCTTATAAAGGTATCAGCTTTTGATTTTATGTAATTGGTATGTATATTGGATACATATACAATCATATCCCTTTATGATCCGTTAACTAAAGAGGAATACAAATATTTTTAAGCAACTAGCTTGTCAATTTTGTCTAAATTTGTTTGTATCTAATTTTACACTAGAATGTCTGGAGCAGAAAAATCTAGATGAACTTGAATGGGAATGGAACAATTGAAAAGTATGTGAAGTACCAATATTTCTCCAGGTATCCAGAGAGCCTGTCTCCTAATAGCTACCCAGAGGCAAAAGGGTTTTGTATTATTTGAAGGTCAAATCATAAACCTGGCAAAAATCAGTTTTCTTACCAAATGGAAGATTAACCTGAGAACCCTGGACACATTTTTTTTTTTTTTTTTTTGGCAATTCCAAATTCTTTCAAACCTTTTCTCCTAACCTGATCAAACCTGAGAGCAAAGCAGCACAGGGTATGAGGTATGACTACACAGGGTGAGATCTAACTGAGACTTGGACGAAAGCACACAGCTCATCTCCTTCTCATGAAGGATGAGGAGAGAAGAAATCGCTCGTAGTGGAAGAAAGGATGTGCTTGCCTATATCTGTTTGAGGTTCTGTGAGTGTAGATGATGCAGTGGGTAACGCGTAGTTGGCAAGAATAAGTTAACTGTTTACATGGTACTACTTGGTACCGTGTGCTGCGTAATTTACCTCATGTGATCAACAAGTTCAACCAGGAAGACAGAGTTCATTCATTCTGGTGCACTGTAGAGGGAAGTAATGTTTTCTTTTTTATGTAAGCAGTTCTAGTAAGTCTATAACTGAACATTATTCCATGACTGAGAAAGTGCATAACACCTAGAAAGTGAGAGTTATTACAAGAGCAGCACTGACTATTTCAAGTATTTAAGGCCAATGAACTTCGCAAATCCGTTTCTAAATCAGATTATCGCAATGTTGGAGCTCCTCTGTATTCATTTTTCACCTTCGGAAAGATGGCTAGTTTTTTGTTTTTTGTTTTTTTTCAGATTTCATTTCTGAATGCTGACATACAAAAAGAATTTTAAAACAGTACTCTGCTGGAATAAAATGATGAACTGGTGATCAGAACACAGAGTATCTCTGAAACTGACAACATTTAAAAGCAGTAAATACTGGAAAGCATTAGAAATGTAAAAGACTTGTGTACATCTTTTCTATTTTTAAATTTACTTTTAAGCCGTGTATATGGTTAGGTTTAAACCACATAAGCTATTGTTTACTAAATAAGAATTAATTCTTTTAAACTATCATCACTTGGGACACAAATTTGGAAGTAATTTTATTTCAATTAATGATGGAGACGACAAAACACCTAGGCATTTTAACGTAACAATAAAATAATTTAATCTGTTATTTTGATTGTGGATTGTTTCCTGATTCCATCTCTCACCTCGGACTGTGAGGGTCGCAGCAGCTTCCACTTTCCCAACTCGATTCTCGGCAATGCACATGTAGCTGCCTTCGTCCGTGCTCATGGCCTTTTTAATTCTCAGTGTGTAATCATCTTTGATGTCATACCTATGTACAATATAAATGGCTTTCATTAAATCCAGTTGGTTATATACATAAGAACACTAAGTATTCATTTTTCTTTTTTCTCTTTTTATACTATATTTTACCTAAACACACACAATTAGCCAGAAAGTACAATTACTTAGATTCAAAGTATTGCTAATAAAATCATTAGTTTCACATCTGATCCCTAGCTGCTTGATTATAGTTTTAGATATTTTACATATGTATACATTTCTTGCTACTTGAAAACAATGACAGGCATTTATTAGCACTTACACCTTTCTTTAGTAGCTCTTAACGAGTGAGGAAAATACTACACATTTCAATTTCATTGAGTCATAGTCCATCATCTTGGAAGTCACACTGTATTCACCAATATAGTTTCTTAAGACATCTTGAATATAAAAGAGCTTAAATATATATTTAATTTATTTTACTTATTTTTATTTCGGATTACTATGAGGGTACAATTAGGCTACAATGTTTTCATTTGTCAGGCAAGGGCTCTGTTGTAGCAGTTCTCTACACCCAGTGAAATGTTTAAAAAAGAAAATCTTTCTCCTATTTGTTGGCAAATTGGCAAAATGAACATTAGTTGAAGAATTAAAAAAGGGTAATCTTTTTTTTTTTTTTTTTTTGAGACAGAGTCTCACTATGTACAGTACAGTGCTGTGACATCACAGCTCACAGAAACCTCAAACTCCTGGACTGAAGTGATTCTCTTGGCTCAGTCTCCCAGTAGCTGGGATTACAGCACCCACCACAATGCCTGGTTATTTTTTTATTGCAGTTCTCATTGTTGTTTAGCTGGCCCAGGCTGGCTTTGAACCCACCACCCCTGGTGTATGTGACTGGCACCATATCCACTGTGTTATAGACGCCGAGCCCATTTTTTTAATTAAGAAAAATAACTCTTGAAACATCAACATGCATTTATTGTCTCACCTCTACTTTGTTAATGAGTGGACTAACTGGTTGGTTTGGAAAAAGTTATAAAAATTATAAAATTTAAAACATTATAAAAGTTAACATCTAGAAACTTACAATTTTATACAGACAATAATGAAGATACTATTTTTTCACGCTTTTCATATCTGATTTTTTTCTCTTGATTTTCACCCATGGTTTTTATTTCAAACATGTAAGAGCTGTTTGGTCCCCTTATTTCTCTTCCTCATACCTACCATAGTTAGATCTATATTTCCAAATGTTATCTTAATTGGTTCCATCTTATCAAAACTAGTTGTGACTTTCTTTTGTTTTCAGGACAAAAGTAAACTTTTAAGGCTTGAGTTTAAAATTGCTATATTTGGACGTCTTTTATTTTTGGCTTTAGCTAAAAGAATAACACAGCTTAAATTTATCAGAGGCTGAAACACAGACTAATACTAGTTCTAACTAGAATTGGTAGTTTAGCTTGTCCAAAAGCAATGTCGTTGTTGAACCAATCATGCCAAGTGAACTATACTCTATACCTCCATTAGGAGAGCTACTTTTTGGTCTGCATGTTTTGCCTTAGAATTCTGTTTACTTACCATGTCCTAAGACTTATCTACTATTCTTATTGAAAACCATCTTACTATATCAGAAAACTTACTATACCAGAAAACTCTAATTATTCTCTCCTTCAAACTTATTGCTACACTACTAATTCTTCACTTACTTACATTTTGTATTGTTCTCTACTTCTTTAAAAGGCTCTAAAAGTGTTATGGTTTATCGCTCTGTAGAAATGTAGCCAGTTTTATACTTTTACATGTAACTTAGACTCTTATTCAGGTATTCCTTTCTTATTTGACTGTGTTCCCGAAACATTCTGCCCAATGGACCATTTGCCTTTTGTCTTCCCCATCGTTTCCTTTATTAATAAGTTAAATAAATCTTGGAAAAATTTTTTCTTTTAGAGATAGGGTCTTGTTGCATCACCCTTGCTGGAGTGCGCTGTCTTGATCATAGCTCCCTGCAGCCATAAACTCCCGGGTTAGCTGTTATTATTATACCTATGAGGAGCTCAAGAAATACTGGTTGGGTTCATGATAAATACCTTTTTTCTCCTGCTGATATGAAGGCCAAACAAATATAAATGATCTCAGGACTATAGATTTGCCACATTTACCTAATGAAGCTTTCTCATGGGCTATAGTTATGGGTTAGGAAAAGTTCAAGACTAAGATGTATACAAGACTAACAATGCAGAGAAACATTCTCTACTTAAATTTTTCAATAAAATAAAAAATGATATGATAATTTTCACGATGGTTTCAGAAAATTTACTGCACAAAAATTTAATGACTAATAAAAATCATCTTTCCCACAGTCAGCGTATGCTCTGCTTGACATGCTTAGCTCTAAAATATAGACATTGAATAAAAGCAACATATCTTGCAGATATTTTCAATTCATCTCAAAAAAATAGAATTATTTTGTTCATTCTTGTTGTTTGGCTTTTAGGGAGCCTCTTCATTTCTCTGTAATGGAGTTTCCCCAAACGCTAAAGAGGGGAGATCCACTTGACAGTTGATAAAGTCCTTTCTGAATCCATATGTATCTGAAACCAAGATTCTAAGTTAATAAAGGATATCCATGGTGTATACTATTTCTCATTTGTCGTTGAAGCAAGAACTTGTACGTTACTTCAGTTAAAAGAAAAAAAAAAGAAAATATTTCACATACTGCTCATAGAATCCTTAAAAAAAATTCTGAATTGGGAACTATCATTTTATGAATATGGAAACAGTCAATTAAGAGACATGACTGGAACTCGAGCCCTGTCAACATGTCACTTTTCTTACTCTGTGTGTACATCTTCCTTGGAGGGAAATAGTTTAATTTTTAAATACTAACTTAGAACATGAGACCCAACTACATAATTTAGATAGAAATATAATTTTACATTCATTAAACATTTATTTCTATTATTCAACAAAATTTTACTAATGTTAGAGAAATTCGTGATACAGGCAATAGCAGGGTGGGTAAATACAATGCAAAAGTTATTTCTATCTTGCTTAGTAAGAAGAGAAAATATTTATTTAAAAATTACAGGATATATAATATCTCAACCCAAAATAAATATACAATTTTACTACCTGAGTTTTTGTGTTTATTATAAGAAGAGTGAAATCAAGAGCAGAAATGGAAATGCTATATATTATCTTTTCTTAATTTTTTTATTAAAGATACCCTGATCAGTAATATAAGTAATTCAACACACTATTTCATGATTACAGTTCTTTCTTCCATAGGAAAATTTAGAAATGAAATGTTGCTTGGGAGGAATAAAACAAATTAAGCTTAGCAACTAAAAAAAAAAAGAGAGAGAGAGAGAGAGTGAAAAAGACTATCTTTCAATTGAGTGTCAACATAAGCAAATAGTACAGCAGATTTGTTAAGTAGAGAACAAGTTTTGGACACAGGTTATAAACTACAACAAGGGCCATGGTCTGGTGGTGTGGAAATTTTTGTTAGAGTACTTATAATTTCAGAAAGTACATGCATTCAGGTCCTAAGCCTATTCCGAATGAGACAGGTATGCTTTGCAGAGGTTTGGGCTATAGTGGTCAATGGCCTTGTGTGTTACAGTGCCCAGTATAGTTCATAGGAAGCAGTAGTATCACTGTCTTCTTTTAATTTCCCCTTGATGATCCTTGACATCTGAGAATATTACAATAGATTTCGTTATTTTATTCTACAAATACTTAGTGCATGCATGTCAAGTGTCCTACATTTAATGTTGGAGAAATGTGCCTTTCCGGGACTAGAGACTCCTGAAATAATTCTCAGCTGAAAGGGATAAAAGTCACCCACACAAGGTAGTTCCACATCAGAACTTCTTGGAGGCTTTTTCTAGCTAACACGCATTGCCCAGAGCCACACACTGTGCTATCTTCCTCCAATTAAAAGTGAGTGTTACAGGGGTGACACCTGTGGCTCAAAGGAGTAGGATGCTCGCTCCATATGCCGAGGTGGCAGGTTCAAACCCAGCCCTGGCCAAAAATTGCAAAAAAAAAATAAGAAAGAAAAGTAAGTGTTACAATACACTATTCCTGTTACCTCCCATAATACAGGGTTGTAATTAAAACATAAACAAAACAGACTTTTATTGGAATCCTCAATCTTTTAAACTGTCATTTCTCACTGTATCTTTACCTGACAAAAGACTGCAAATATTATCCACAATTTATATTATGGATTGATATAAAATGCATTCAATATACCACACATAAAGTGACTGACTCTTTAGGTTAAAAGAAAGCTTTAAAGTGTGACTTCTGCAAGCACACATCAACACCTAAAGCCTGCCTGCAATTTGCAACTAACCAGTCTTCCCAACCTATTCCTGTGATGAGTTGCCTATTCCACCTTTGAGCTTCTCTAACTATTAGATATTTTATATGTATTAATACAAAACATTTGTATCAACAGTTTTTACATAAGCATTAACAGTACTACTCTTGTGTCTCTTATAAGATAGCTTTTAGAATTTTGGTTTTCATATGAATTATCTCATCTTCAAGCCAACCATTCCTAGCAGTAGCAACCCATATGCTAATGTTTATACAGTAGTCTCACCTTATCCACAGGGGATATGTTCCAAGCACCTCAGTGGATGCCTAAAACTGTAGATAGTAATGAACTTTATGTACACTACACAAGATAGTCAATCTGATAACTGAGAGGGTTACTAAGTGACTAATAGGCAGGTAGCATCCATGCTGTGGATATCTGGGATAAAGGCATGTTTCACATACCAGGAGGGATGAAGCGGGATAGTGCAAGATTTTATCATACTACTCAAAATGGTTGCAATTTAAAACATGAATCTTTTATTTCTAGAAGTTTCCATTTAATATTTTTGGACTGTGGTTGATCAACAGTAACTAAAATCACAAAAGTCAACCACTGCTGATAAACAGGGAAACATTAATAGCAATTATTTAATCTAAGGGTTTAATTATTTAAATTAAGAGCTTCAGAACCAATTCACTGATGACAAACATAAATCGGATTATGCCAATTCACTCTTTGAACCTGTCCAATGGCTTTCCATTTTTTTCCCTTAAAGTCTATGGTCTTCAAAGATTTAGATGATATATAGGGTCCTCTCCTACCTCCCAGACGTGATGTTCACCCTGTTCCAATCACAAAGCTCTTCTTTTCCTTGCTCAACATAAGCAGCCACTGGCCACTGTGTCTTTGTACTATTCTGGCAGGTTCATGGAAAGCTCTTCTCTTTCATTTCCATTGCTAACCCTTTTTGGTTTTTAGGGTCTTTCCTCAACCATGTGCTCTCTGCCCAAACAATGTAACTTAACTCCCTGTCCATAAATCTAATTACTTATAAAAATTACTTTCTTTTAATTTGTTTTCATGTTTTTCTATTTTCTCTTCCTCCCTCCCTCCCTTCCTCCCTCCCTCCCTTTCTCCCTCCCTCCCTCTCCTTCTTCCTTCCTTCCTCTCTCTCTCTCTCTTTTCTTTCCTTGTAACATGTTCTTCTATCACAGGGGCTAGAGTACGCTGGTGGCATGATTATAGCTAATTACAACCTCAAATTCCTAAGCTCAAGCAATTCTCCTGCCTCAGCCTCCCAAGTAGCTGGCAATACAGTCATTCACCACTGTAGCTGTTAATTTTTCTATTTTTTTGTATGGGTAGGAGGGGTCGTCACTTTTGCTGAGGCTGGTCTTGAACTCTTGGCCTCTAGTGAGCCACCAACCCCGGCTTCCCCAGAGTGCTAGGATTATAGGAGTGAGGCATTCTTCCTAGCTTTTCATGTTTCTTTTGTTACTTTTAACACATCTTATTTTCTTCAAAGTATATATCTTCACATCATTTTTGTTTGCTTGCTTGTCTTCCTCATCTCCAACAGCATGTATGCTCCAGGAGAATAAGGACCCGTTCTCTCTATTTCTGTACTATATGCCCCAGCATTACCAGCCTGCTGCACCTGAGATTTTGGAGGTGCTGAATGAATGCTTAATCAGTCATGATACACCAACAAACACCTGGAATTTCTGGTTCATTTATAACATGGTTACCAATACAACAATTACATGAAGAACTAAAAGATTAACTAATTTGAAATATACCAATCTATTTATTGAGCAGAATTATATGTTACGTTTATACACCAGCAGTTAGCTCTGGGATGTACATTAAATTGATAACATAATACTGCAAATGGAAGAACTTAGAACATTTAATAGATAAATGCTACTAGCTACATGGAGATAAAGTTAAAATACAGAAATGAGCAAATTTGGAGAAACAATCCACATATTTGGTTTACATATTATCATTAATTAATTTGGTTTACATATTATCATTAATTAATTTTCTTTTATAAATTAGTAATGTGAAACAATAAATACTCTCTCTCCCTCAACCAAAATAAATACGATAATTCTAGCAGAATACCTAAAACAAATGTGAAGACTAAGGGAGACTACAATAAGCTGAAATAATGTTTGCAGATAAGGAGAGAATTACTGTTTCCCCCATTCAAAGAATTATAAACTTAAGGTATATAAAGTTCAACATGAAACAAATCATATAGCTTATTATTATATTTTTATAAAATCTGGCAGAACAGAAATTGGGATATTATATTCAATTGTGTTTTTTAAGAAAGGAATTACAGACATAAAAATTGGAAAGGTGAAGTGTACTAAACTCTTCATATGTAAAACTAATAATTTTGAAGAACATTTTTTAAGTTTAGAAAACCATGAGGAATATGACTAGTGAATAGAAACATAATCAGCAAATCCAAAACCACTAGTATTAAAAGAGGACATTTGAAGCTTGAGCAAAATACTTCCAGGAATTTTAAAAAGCATACTTCATTATATACTAATCAGAAAATATACGATAGTTGATTATTCTAACAAACTAACAGATCATAAATTCAGAAACACAGAATAGAAAAATTATGAAGCCTAGTCTAATGTCCTAATTTTAATATTAGAAAATAGTTCCTTGTGATGCATGCACTGGAATTCCTCAGTAGCAAAGGTTTACACCATCTTGGAATGTAGGTCACCTGGCACAGTCTTCCTCAACCATATTACAAAAGTTTGCAGATTTTTACCAAGAGATAATATAAAAATTCAGTTTAAGAAAATCATGACCTATCAATCTATAAAAGGAAATTAAAGCAAGCAACTGATTTACTGCCAAAATGGAGGCTGCAACCCAGAATTTCTTTATTAGTTTCAAATAATAAACCGTCAGTATCACAGAGAACCTTTCAATAACTGCGCTCTTATGAGAATTCAGGCTTCATGGTCTGGATACAGACGTTTGCCTTAGCTACTATAAATGTGTAGATGCACGTGTGTGTGTGTGTGAGAGAGAGAGAGAGTGTTGGCCCAGAAAAAAAGACTGAGTGTGTGTGCATGCATGTGTGTCTTGGCCCAGTAATATTTTTTCATTATTGGAATAATTGACAACATTTAACTTTTTTACATTTTTACATACAAACTTGGATTTTCAAATCCAGGTGTATCTTACTCCAAAGTACAAGCTCTTTCTACTTCATCACACATCCTACTCAACAAGCCGAATCCAACTGTACACCACACAACTGGAGACGGTACTGTTCCTGCAACACCCCTGAACCACTGTGCCCATCTCTAGTCAACCCTGATAATGCTCAGAACCCAGAGGACTCAGGCAAATTATGGTAGCTTTTTAAATATTCACAGTAAAATGTGTCTCAGGTCAGAAAAATGATAGGCCTCTACTTGTGATCAGATTCGCTCTTATCTGCTAAAGCTCAAGAAATATAAGAGCTGATTTTACATAAAGTACATTTAACTTCAAAATCTAGAAAGTAAATGTTAGACTCATTACTAATTTCATATTTAGACAATCTGAAGCAAAACATGACAGGCTTCCTTCCCCAAGGTCACACATAAAGGCAATTATAGCTGGGGAAAAAAAATTCTCCTAAGTATTTTCTACTATTCTGCTTTTTCTAATGGGTCATGTTTTACCTGACACAATCACTTGCTTCCCAAAACTACACATTTGACCAGCAATTAGGTCCCAGGTATTTCCACAGGTCCAAAAAATGTGGGCTAATTTCTTCTACTTCTTTCTGGATAAATTGGGGCATGTTTAATTGTAATACTGAAGTTTTACACACCTACATTGGATAATCGAGGAAATAATCATTTATGCTTGAAAACAAATATTGACAGAGTGGTATGAAAAGTTAGAAATAACATTTCCTTACATGTAAAGAGATTTTTAGGTAGACTACAGGATTCAGTATATGATTCTACACAATAAATAATTCAAAGAAAATGCCTTTTTCCAAATGGATGGTGAGATTGCTGCCTCTAGTTATATAAGAACTGAAATCTTTTTAAGTACACTTATTTTTCTGATAAAGAACAACATACCCCCCTCCATTTGCTCTGTGTGTTTATTACTCAGCAGGTGTGTGCATTGGTCAAGGGTGTATTTATGTATCAATGACTTTGGTTAAAACTTAAAACTCCAGAACTTAACTTTATAGATACTTTTCTCAATATTACTCTAAAATTAACTGACTCTAGGAAGCTCATAAATGTTGTTCCTATGTATTTTACCATTATTCTCTTGTTAAACACCAAAAGTACTTAAATTTTTTCAAATGCCTTTATCCCTCTTTAAATAGTCCAAAATAAATTTTTAAGTAACCAGAGCACCTTTTGGCATAAAACAGCTACTAAATAACATGACAAAATATGGTATTATCAGTATGTATGAGGTATTATCAAATTTAATTAACACCAAGAAAAAAAGAAACATGAAAAATACTACTGATGTGGAAATTCTAATAGCATTTGAGTGATACTCACTGTGAAATCTGCCAGGCTTGGACTTACATAAACGTGCTCATTATTGCCAAGTTTGATTAATGACAGTTGTACAATCGTGTGCCGACAGTCCTCACCATAGAGATACCTTATTTTTTCTGATATCAAACACTGCTGAAAAACTGCAACCCAATCAGATTTGGCCCCTGGACAAGATGTGCTATCATCACTGTACCGTGAATTGAGATTGATTGGTTACCAGCTGTGACAAAGTGGGGAAAGAAGCTCTGTGTTTGCGCAGGTTTTTTTTCCCAAGGAAAAAAAATAAAAGGAAGCTGAATTGTGTCGAAACCATTACCATCTGTTCAGCCACATGATAAACAAAACAAAATAAATGTATTTTAATACTTAAAGCAACAGTTTGTATGAAAGATTCTGTTTGTATGCCATCTTACATTTTTTTCAATTTCTTCAAGATGAAAATATTATTATTCATGTTTTTAAGAAACAAAGTACTACATTCTAACATAATTTTCAAATTTAAATAAAGGAATCTATTTTATAATTTTTTCATAAACAAACCTACTCTCATACCCAGTGGAAAGATTTCCCATAAATCTAAATTTCCTTTGAAAATTTCAAACAAAACATAAAGACTGGCAAAATTTTATGACCACATTTCATGCATTATGCACTCTTAGAATCTCTGGATGCACAGTAAGCCTCCAGGGTAGGAATTTCTCATGATGGTCTTGATTTTATGAACAAAATTCAGTTAATTTAGGGACTTCTAAGACTCCCATGATGACTGTAAAATTGGGGCAGAGAAAAACAATGAAGAAATATAAACGAAAATTTTTATTACAAACTGGAAGTTAACCATACTCATTTCAAGCCTGTGGATCTCGTCACCTCATTTGAATTATGTGAGGACTCTGTAAAACTTCCTGAAGGACCATTCTCTTCTCAAAAACACCTTTGTTTTTCATGGAAGGAAATGTATTTCCTCAACATTTTTAGTTTTTAAAATCACCTACTATTTCTTACTATAAGATTTCTGGCTCCAATTCTAGAACAAGTGTTTTGAATTAGCACTTAAAATTTTATTATGCAGTTGCTTTATTAATCATTAAGTTGGCCAATGGGAGAAGCTATGAAGGGAACCAGGAAATATTTAATGTCTGCAGGGTAAATGTTTCTTTACTTTTTTAAGGAGACTTGCAATGTTTGTTTTCAATTATCAAAATATTTCCATTCAATTCAAATACCTGAATATCAACCTATAACTTTTAGACTCTTTCAGAAAGTAAAGATCTGTAACGACAGGCATCCGTGTTCATAATTCAATAAAAAGTTTCACTATGGAGCTTTATGTGAAAATGTCACAAAGTCTATGCCTTGCTTTCAGCGTCAGGATTTTAACGGTACAAATCACTTATTAATCTCATGGAATCATTTTTTGATCACTAAATTGTACCCAACTATCAGTACCACGGTACCATGCCGAGGATATGGGGATACATTTGTTTATTAGAACTTGATGACAATGTTATTTAACTGCTAAAAGGGGCATTTTAGTAACTCACAACTTTTAGTCAAGACTTACTCTATAAAACTTACACTTTCCTAGAGAAAGTTGAATTTTTTGCATTTTCACTCTTGACAGCCCAAACTAGGAAAAGTTACTCAATTTTGCTGAAAAAATCTCTCCACTCTCACTTTTTCAAACAAAATCCTTCCACATGCAACAATCAAAACTGTTACCAAAACTCACATGAGTGCTCTTGGCAGCCAAAATTCCACCTTCTACTTTCTTAATCTTATTTAAAGTGTATCCTAAATGCAAGCTCTTAAATCACATTTGAGGTCTGAGACCCCAAAATGAGCCCAATAAGCCATTATTTTGTTGGAGAAAAAGAGACTGAGTCATTTTCTATACACTGAGTCATTTTCTATACACTATGGGTCACACTGGTCTTTTTACCTACAATTATAATGCAGGCTAATGCTTACAGGTTTGGTGGAGTGAATCTTTACTTATTTACCCAGGGATCTGATTGGAAGTAATTTCTGGGCAGGGCATCTTAGAGAAGTATGAAAGACAGATATCATTTTTTTTAAAGTGAAAATTGTCATGACATTCATTGTAAAAGAAAGGAAAACCAAAGTCCTAGGGGATTAGACATGTAGAGAAACAGTGAGAGGCAAGGTTATCTGCTTCAAGGGAATATGCATTTCTATTCTGGAAGCCTCTACAGAAACTCAAAATGAAACTTGAAATATGATAGCATTTCTTATCCTGTCTTAATTCCCCAAACAATATTTCAGTTTCTTTTGGCTTTCTAGAATTCAACCTTTGTTACTTTCACCCATCAGTGGCTCCTTCCTCAGCCTGACGCGTGAATGCAAAACCCCTATGTTAGACTCCCTTTACTACAGCTTAGAGAGCAAGGCATTTTCAAACTAAAAGGCTAGGCAAAAACAAATAAACAAAATGTCTTAAACATATCCACAATACGTAACAATAGTTGACTTACTGGAGAACGGATTTGTCTAGACCAAAAAAAAAAAAAAACCAGACCAGGAACCACTGCCATGATCATGGGTACCAACTACCTTGGAACTGGAGCCTCTGACTGGAGGGTGGGCAATTAAACCAATCTGCAGGAGGGCCTTTCCCAAGAGGCTAATGTACCCTGTTCGGCCAAACCAGAACTGTCTCCAGATTTTAACAAGTGTAGGCGGTAGTGGTCTTCTGAGTGGCCCTGTCTCTACCATCTTCCAAACCTACGGCAGACACAGAGATCTCCAGGGATTACTTCTCCTGGCAAATTCATGGCCAGTTCTAACGTTCACAGCCTGGTATCCTGAGTCACAAGCAGGTGGAAACCTGCTTTTGTCACCTTACTCTCTAATTTTTCTCCTTTTCTGAAATAAGCTTCAACCCCTCTGTTACACACAAAATTTTTGTGACCATCTCCACAAGTTTTTTCATGATGCTTCCTAAACTACCAGTTTCCTGATGTGTAAAACTTCTTTGTCATCATTCTCAAAAATGTACCCTTCATGCCTTAGTGAAAATCTGGTTCTTTCCTGAGGAGGGTTTGGCCTATTGTGTTAGGGTGAAGGAAGAAGAAAAATCAAAAGCCATTTCAAACAAGTCCTTGGGTCTGACACATCAGAATGATATACTTCTCTCTCATGAAATAAAACAAAAGAAAACACTCCTCCACCCCTGATTTTATCACATCAATGTCATCCAGGTGTCTAATGGAATCTTTGCATTTTTTCGTCCTTAAGATGATGTTTAATAGGCTCAAGTTCAAGGGCTGTTCTAAGGACTAAATGAGTGACCACACTAGAGTGACGAGACCCACACCTTGCACATAGTAAATACCCAACCAATGTCACCTAGCATTTTCCATAACTGGTCCCCATTTCACTCTGATTTCCACCTCCCTTTGGTCATTGTCTGATAGCAAGTCCCCATCCTTGTTACTCAGGTGGAAAAGTTCTACCTTTGAAATGTGAAGTTCAATCTCTAATCTTGTCAAACGTCAAGTGGGTGTCACTCTCTTTATCAGTTCACAGGCTGAGCCTCTTCCTCTATTTCTCTATCAATGCTTTGCATCATCATGACTTTCTCTACCTTGCTTGGATACCAAGACCTATACGTTGCTTCTCAATATCTTCATATGTCTCGTCTCACTGATTTAATGTTGTACTTGCCTGGAAAAATCCCAATTATGTATTATGAGCTCAGTTTACATGTTTCTTCCTGTACTTACTGGTCTTTCGCGACCCATGCAGTGCTATCTTGTAGCATCAATTATCTCACATTCAAACTTTCAGCATTCCCAGGCTCCTTTCTGCATCTAGCACATGCAAGGTCTTCACACGTGAACCAGTCTTTGTACCCCTCAACTCTCTCTCCCTTAGCCCGACTGCTTCTGCTTATACTGACACAGAATTAATTTAGTATTTAGTTAAGTTTCTAGATTTCAAGCTCCAGAGGATGACCATATCACTTTTATTCATAGTTATATCCTCAGAGTTTAATACAGTGACTTGAACCTGGTGGGTAGCCATGAAAATTTTGCTAATGAGGAAATAAATGAAGGCATACGCTTGCAGGTATAAGTTGGAAGGTTGCTTCCTCTCAGCAGCATCAAACATGGCTCATGAAAAAATCACAAATCTGTACAATGGAGATGTTGGAGATGCTGAGAAGGGCACAGAGGACATTTGATTGTTAAGAATCATTTTCAATTATTTAAATTAATAATCACTTTCAATTCTCTAAACTTTGTGTTGTTCAAGTTTTATCTTCTACTCATCATTTTTTACTTCTAATATTTTCTCTGTATCTAATCCCTTCCAATCACAATTAACAGCATTTTTTACAAGACCCAACACCACCTAACCCATGGAGCAAAGTAGTTACAACTTAGAGAAAATATCTTTGTTCACACCTGTGCTTGTTCTGTGTCTTCCTCTGTAAACCCCATGAAGGAAAGCAGGGTGTACCTTCCTGGTATTTGAAAAATTCTTAAGCTGAAGACAGCTAAGATGCAGAGGAACTCTCTTTCTACTTTTTCTCTCAGTCTAAAAGCAGGACAGAGATTTACAAAGACAAAAGGTCTTTCCACCCTCCTCCCCACATTTCCCACTTAAAGACAGGATATAAATTCACCTTTACAACTTGTATCAGCTCAGAGATGGCTCCAGAAGAAACGAAGAGTAAACTTTACTCCTACCCACAGTTTTCCCACCTTTGGAAGCCTAGGACTGATTTCATGTTGCTTCTCTAAAATTTATGTTCTTTGTTGAAGATAGTATATAATAAGCCAGACTCCTAAACCTAAGTTACTTTCTTCTTATGTGATGTGCATTACACACAGACTGAATGTGTTTTTTTTTGTTTGTTTTTTCTCTTGTTAACGTGACATTTGCTGCAAGATTGAGGGTTGAAAAAAATTATATTGTATTCTCTTCACACACGCACATCTGTTGCCTAGATAAAGAAGTTCAAGATTGAACTTTAGGAGTAATAAAAGACTCAGGCATAACAACTAAAAATAATTAAGATGAAAATTAATTTTAAGATTAAATATATATAATAAAATTATGTCTATATCTCATTACTAATAAATATCATATTTATATCAATATTAGCATCAAGGACTATATATTATTATTTTATAATTAGATTTACCTTTTGTCACTGAGATGTTATTATTTCATTTTGACATTAGACTATAAATATGTGCAGAGTGTGTACTGACCTATCCCTGTTAATGACATTATTTTTCTTAAAACTGAAGAGAACTTAAATGTTACTTTATGGTATAGTCATTCTGGCTTCCACAAAGTTGAAAGCCCTTAAAAATTTAAAGATTTAAACATATATATTTCATTAGTATGTTTTTATCTTGTAAAATATTGAAAATACATGTATTTTTTAAAATTTCAAAACTTTAGATATATATTTATATTATGTATTACTTGTAAAATATATATTGTAAAATATCATGAAAATATATCATATATCACATTTAGACAACTTTTTGTAATATATTACAATAAATGTTCAAGGTTTTACTACACATATTTTATAATTATATATTACAGACAATTATATATGTAATAAAGTTTAGAGGTTTAAAAATATAGTAATTTATAAGATTTTATGACATATATAGTCATCACTAAAATATCTATACTACTTAATGTGATTTACAGATTCAATGCATTTTCTATCAAAATACCAATGTCACATTTAACCAACCAAGAAAAAAAAATATGCTATGCTTTGTTTGGAACCAGAAAAGATCATGGATATCCAAAGTAATCTTTAGCTAAAAGAACAAATCTGGAGGCATCACATTACCAGATTCAAACTATACTACAAGGCTATAGCACCCCAAACAACATGGCATTGCTACAAAAATAAAGACACAGACCAATAGAATAGAACAGAGAACCCAGACATAAAACATACAGCCAACTAATCTTTGACAACGCACATAATAGTTTATAGTAGGGAAAAGAAGTGCTATTGAGTAAATGGTGCTAGGAAAATTGGATAGCCATATGCAGAAAAATGAAACAGGACCTCTCTCTCTCTCTACCACTCACAAAAATTAATTCAAAATGAATAAAAGACTTAAATGTAAGACATGTAATCATTACTTTTAAATTATTTTAAAAATGTTACAGGTATTATTTCCAAAAAATTTTTAAATATAACTTTGAAATTTTGCAAAAACAAAATGCAAATGTGCTGCAATTAAGGATATGCTGGAACCAATAAAGTTGTGAAGGTAGAGGAAATTATCCTTCCATTTGGATATAATTATTTTATTGGCTTAAAGATTTTCAAGGCAATTTGAATTTATAAAAAAGGAACCAAAAAACTAGAATTGAATTGTTTAACTTGGAAAGGTAGATATATTGCACAGTCCTGTATTTCCCTAGAAATTAATTACAACTTTAGGTTCATTTAACAAAATACTTTAGAGATTAAATCCACAAGAATCCACAGAGCTTGCAGCTCAAACCAGAAGTTTTTTGACAAATAGCGCCTGTTCCCCTTGCAATCTTCTGAGCAGAGAAGGAACTCTGTGGAATAAGGGACAGTAGATTCTGGATAAAATATTTTTTAAAAAATGCTGTCTACTTCGTGGCCTTGCTGTCTTTGCTGGACAACTCCAAGATCTCTCTTTCATCAGTGTTCAAACTGAGCGCCAGCTGAGCTACCGGAGGCTTCTGCATTATTAGAGGGATGTTTAGTCTGAGCTATGATATGGAAGATTCAAAAGGCTGTCTCTCCTCTTTTCTCCTGCCAACAGAAACTTCCTCTTGAAACGTGTTTATGGAATAATTTATAAATTCAACACAGCCACATGGGGCACTTCTGATCATTGATGTGTCACGTACCTTGTGGGTTGGTAGATTTATTTGAAAATGAAGGATCCGGACACTTCTCTAATTAAGGTACTCCTCACTCGTTTCATCAATTTAGCAACTGTTTGATGAGGAAGGAGTATAAAGAAGAATTTCCTCTCTTATATATTCCAGAAAATGTGCAAAAATATACATTCTTCTCCAATAATTAATGAACCAACAAGCTTTCTTCTGGTGTTAAACAACGAAGTATTTATGTCAAACCCAATTATAGTATTATTTTCCATCTCACTTGGTGTAACTGTCATATCTAAGGCAATAAGGAAAGATCGTTATCTCTGAAATCTATTTCCTTGAATTCCATTATTTTTACCCTCTCATTAGGGCAACAGAAATTAAAATAATATAAAATAACATTTAAGCAATGCCCAGACAGCTTTTCCACTAAATCAGAGTTTTTAAACCTCAACACTGTGGACATTTGGGGCCAGATTATTCCTTAATTTGGGAATTATCCTGTGCATAGTAAAACATTTTGCAGCCTTCTTAGCCTATATCCACTAGATACCAACAGCATTCAGTCTTCCAACTGTGGCAAATTGGGTAGTCTCCAGACTTTGTCAAACATCATTCAGGAAGTGGGGGAAAAAATTGACTCTAAATGAGAGCCACTGTATCAAATGTGTAACTACCGAGCACTTTGTACCAGACATAGGTCCAGATATTTGGGATTCAAGGTAAATATGGCAAAAGGTATCAGGGAGGTAGAGAAATAAATACTTGCAATAATGATAAGCTGAGCACTATATTCTGTTAGAAAGTTATATGTAAACACAAAAAGACAAAAAAGTTGACAGTCAGCAGAGGGTATTCTGAATCAAAAATAAGAAATGACAGATTTAATGTTTTATTTATTTATTTTTAGGGTGACAAAGAGATTATTTTTAAGAAGAACAAAGCAAGTTTATAGCACTTCCATATAGAGTTGGAAGTGGGTCTTTTTCATGAAGGAGAAAAGGTGAGGGAGAGGCTGAACAGAAGCTTGACATATCAGAGAGCTCTGCAGTTTACTTTCAGCTTTGCTACACGGGGTTCATTGACCCCGAGGATGCTTTTTATTATCTCTAAGATTCATTTTTTTCCTCTGTTAAAGAAAGACTTCATAATTAAATGTTTTGGAACGAGTAATTATAAACTGTGTAACCACCAGGCAGAAAATCTGTGGGCCTTTGAGGAAATCACAGCTTTTGTTATTATTTTTAATATAAGTTTCATTACAAATGAATTCCCATACTAGGAGTTAAAAGAGTGAGCTTAGGTTCTGAAGCACAAGATTCAAGTCTTTCTCTTCCACTTTTATTTGCCCCTCAGATCCTTCATTTGTAAAATAGGCATAACAGTATCTGTTTCATGAGAAAATTGTAGAGACTAAATGATCATTTCTATGTAAATTAATTGTAAACATCAGCTATTACTCTCATAAATAATACATTTTAAGATGCACGTTTTTCCTATTTTAACAGCTCATCTTATCATAGATGGCATGCCATAGTTGATTTGGTCATTTCTTCCCTCCTTAACTCAGAAAAAAATTACCATTAGATTGCACAATCAATTCTACCTTGGATTCAGTGACATAAAACACTATCATATGATTATAAATGATTAGAATGAGCAAGACATCTTTTAAATTCTCTATTTATGAAGCACAATAGCTTTCAACTAGTTTTTCATCATAAACATCAGTATTGCTCTCACCTCTCTTTTCTCAGGAACCCTGAGAAAATGGATACATACAATGATTCAATCAATTTCCAATTTAATTTTTAAAAAGGCATTAATATCCCTGTTTGTATATTTAACAGAGAAACAGGAAACACCCAAAAGTATTCCCCTAATTACCTTTCAAACAACTTCCTACCAGGAACGCCTCCTTGTAAACATCCTCTGCTCAAGTGACCCTATATATAAATATAAGAAACAATTTTCTAAAACGAGAAAGATGTATTTCCATTCCACGTGCTTCAATGAATCCTCATTCCATAGTATGCTCTGTGTAAACACTTCACTCAGAATAAAAGGCTTTTATAAGAGTCTGCACTAACTTTTGTAGCCCTAAGTGACACCCCTCTCTCCCCTCCACTTTCCAGAGCCTTCTCCGGCTGCCCCCTTCCTTTGACACAGCCTATGCAGCTCCAGTTACAGGTTCTGATTTCCCTTTCCGTCTCATCTCTAGTGCCATGTGGAAATAATCTTTCGTATTTTGAAATTCTAAAGTGTCTTGGCTATTAGTTTTTATATAGTTTGCCTCATTTAATAATGTTATGTATATCTCACACCTCCCACTCAAATCCTTGAGGACAGAGTTCTCTTTTTTTATTTGCTGGAATATAAACACATAGACACCCATAGAAATGTTTCATGAATCTATTTGATATTTTTTTAATAATTTTTGAAATATATTATTAGTCTAAGGTGAAGATTTTTATTTTTCTTTTGAGAAAGTTGACTATAATATAACTTACTATAAGTTGGAGCTTGTGGGTCAGTAGGTAGGGTGCCAGCCCCATATACTGAGGGTGGTGGGTTCAAAGCAGGCCCCAGCCAAATGGCAACAAAAAATAGGTGGGTATTATGGCAGGTGCCCGTAGTCCCAAGCTACTCTGGAGGCTGAGGCAAGAGAATTGCCTAAGGCCAGGAATTGGAAGTTGCTGTGAGCTGTGACGCCACAGTACTCTACCAAGGGTGACAGTGAGACTCTGTCTCAAAAAACAACAACAACAAAAAAAACAAATATAACTTACTATAAATATTCATATTCAGGATAAAAATATTTTAACAGGCCTGATTTACTCAATTTTTTTTTTCAGTAAATCATTCAAATAAAGATAACAGGCCTGATTTACTGAATGTTTTTTCCCTGTTTTTTATGGTGTAACTATTAGGAAATGTGGGTTACTGTTCAGGGTGTTCATGGTTTTCAACAAACATGTTTTTTATAACAAGTGTCATTTGTTATATGAATTGTGAAGATGCAGAATACCCAACCTGGTATTTTTTGTAAAGGTTTCAAATGCCTACACGTTTGTTAAATAAGTTGAAAGGTATTACAATAACTTTTGTAATTATAACATCAAGATCATAAGATTAATTAGCATAATTTCTACCCTAAGATCTTGTCACAGTATAACCCACAGATCTTTATGATGAATCCCCTTCTCAGAGGAACTTCTAATTCTTGGCAAAGATTCACCATACCCCAGTTCTAACTTCTCATTTCCAAATATATCCTTTTAAGATAAAACTCCAATGAATGGAATAGTATGTTAACCACTAAAATAGTTTTCTCCAAGAACTGACTTTACTAAAATGGAATAGGGTACTATGATATCCTTAAAATACTTTGAGAGTATTTTTCCTCCTGTCTCTCATCTTTGGCAATTGTATCTCCTTCATACACTAACAAAGTCATGTTCCAAATCCATCATGGCATTGTCATTCTGGGTCTCCCATTATTCTTTGTTTTTTGTCCTGCTTTCTCAATTTAGTTAACTGGAAAAACTAGATCAAAAGTAGTTTTTCCTGTGAAACTATTATAAAATTTCTGTGTGAAAATCAGACAAAATATTTATTAGGTAGGAAATAGAGAGTCTAGAAGTCAGTCTTCCTGAATTATTAGGTACAGGATTAATTTTAATTTCAGGTTGGACAATTCATTTTAGTTTTCTTAGTTTTTTTTTTTATTTGCTTGTTTGTTTTTTGTTTTTACTTTTTTTCCCCCCTAATAGTGGAAGAAAGGAGAATTACCATGTTTCTCTAACTATTTTGAGTTGTCACCATAGAATCCACCGATGTGATATGGTATGACATGGTCACTGACGCCTGGTAGGTCTTTAGCATTTCCTTACAGTTTGGCATAAGGTAAAATGTTCCTCTAGTCCCTACCTCAGCCTAAATAAATGCGCTAACATGCCACACTTTGATGGAAGAAGCACGCCTACTGTGGCTCCTGTGGTGGACGTTACCCGCATGCCAATGACAGGTGGCTCTCAGACAGGTCTTTTCCTCTGCAAACTGGCACCTGGTCTTGGCTCTGCCCACATACAAGAGCTGTCAGTTAATGGATAGCAGAGCGTCTCTGACTTCAAGGCATTTCATATTCCAAGTGTGTCCCAGCTTGTTAGTTGACCACTGGCCAGAACCCAAATTGGACACCAGCTCCAGCATTGTTCCCAAGCTGAAATTCTCAACAGATGGCCAGGGTGGTCACAGGAGTAGGCAACTTGCACTTCCCACCATAGGTGGCAATTAGTTTTGTGTTAACAGCAACTATTAGCACCTATTTGATGAAAACACAGAAAAAGTACCATCCTGGCATCCATCTGAGAGTTGCCAATTAATTCTGTTTGTAAACAAAATTTATATCTTCAGTTTCCCGGAAAGTAAACCTTAACTGTTCCAAGTTCAAATGTCCAAAATACCAAGATACTTCATACTTGGCTTATGAAACTAGTCTAAAAATTACCCCTACCTATAATGCAGGATATTATGTCTGTTTAGTTATTCATAATATATATTACTAACTGATAATCTAAATTTTCATCTGATACATAAAATCTGTAGCTGACTCAGGTCCATAAACAATTAATAATCACATAATTATTATTCCCATTAGTTTAAAATACAGATTTCATGTTGGACAGATTATAAATAAAGTTCTGGCCCTAACATTTTTAATGTGTAACTTAAACACTCAACGTCTTGAAACTTCTGTTTCCACATCCCTCAAATGGGAGTAATATAATATTATGCTGCAACACTATTCTTTAAAATAATTAAATTAGTGTGCATAAAAAGCATTTATTGGAGTACATGGCACATGATAATTTCTCCAAAATATGTGTTCTTATTATTACGCAACCTTCTTACAATAATGGCATTATTATTACCAGCAGATAATTAGTAGAGCGTACTGTTTGAAATGTGAAGTTTCCAATCCAGAAATCTGATTATACTTGGGCCAGGAAACAATACATGAAGGATATGCAATTTGCCAGACATAGGAAAATGAGTGGCAAATTTTAAGCTTGTACAGGGACTGGCAAAATTTATAAATGCACCTATATAATTTAAAAGCACAACGGCTATCTATTGAATAAATAATAATAAATAAACGCATATATTGTTCATCAAATAATTATTCAAATATATTGAATAAATAATATATGTGTTTATCTGAAAATCATTTGGCTAAAGGGAAATGTGTAATTACTACATAAAATATTATATTTTATGTTTTCCAGTATTAATCATTTTTCTTTGTAGTTATCTATATAACTAGCAAATGACACCCATCAGGTGGATTTATAACACTGGAGCTGATTGCATGTGCATCCATTGTACAATATTTACAGTACTTTGAAAAGTTACACCCTTCTAATAACCTTTTGGGTTACAATCTAAGACATATTTGTTCAGCCTGTGCATATGAGTCAAACCATAGGATAACCATTATTATCACTATATTCCTGGTCCTTTATGTAAAACATAAAGAATTTAAATAGGTTACTCAAGATCACATTCCTGATTAGTGGCAAAGAAATCCATTGAACATAATTTCAAGAAAATAGGAGTGCAACTAAATATAAATGACCAAACAGTGATAGAATCACCTTAAAGTTAAAATCTCTTGTAACAGCCTTTCTGCTATGGTCATCTGTAATAAACGATCCCACAGTAGTTGCCCATGCAGTTTCTAATATTTTTAGACAAAAAAAGCTAAGACAATAAAGGCACACAATTTTATTGACCCTTTTCTTTATATTTCTGACTTTTATGGACGAGTCCATTTTTTCAAATGTCACAATATTTTGTGTACATTGTTGTTCTCCTATTCTTATTTGTTTCCTGTTTTATTAAAATCATTTTAATTGCCCAAACTTTCCCAGCCAACCTAGTCAGCATGGTTATTTATCAAGAGTCCAAATTACCACACGTCCTTGAAGCACACGGTATATGTGAAGAAGGCCGATCTCCTCAGCAGGGTGGCCGAGCACCTGTTCAGGAACTCTGTATCCCAGAAGCACGTGATCTAAACATTGGAGCTGCTAAACAATTACTATAAGAACATATTTCAGTGCTAAGTGGAAAGATTCACTTGGTGTCAAAATGCCACCTAAAAAAAGGAATTATAAGTAATTCTATTCAGTTCTTCTTTATGTGAATCTCATATTTCATGGAACTAAAAACTCTAAAAATTCTCTCTTAAAATAGATTTCAATTTATGAAAAGTGATTTGTCAGTGGGTTCAGGAAAATTGATAGAATTTTGCTCTATATATCTTGAAACTCTTATTCTCTCGTCTCTATTCTATTTTTATGAAATATTCATGAATTACAGGCACTATGTACAAGCCATCAGCAGCACTTAGAATTTGCAGGCATACATAAGAATGTAAATGGCAAATTCTATCCCCTTTTCCTCTGACAAGCTATTGTGAACATTCTTTTCTCTATTGTAGATCCTTATAGGTGACGTTAGTGTCACTGTAGAGTTAGTTTAGAAAATAAGTAAGAATGGGATAAAAAATATCATGGAGCTGATGGTGAAATGCTGAAGATTGTATGGTCATAGAAAATATTATATCTATTGTTGCTAATTTTTTAAAGCTGTTAATCATTAACCGAAATATATAATTTTTCTGACATGTCTAGAAAAGAAATCACAATTAATCACACTACCTTCTTATCCAAATTTTGAGGGTTTTTTTTTTAATTCTCATTAATATTAGATTTAACAGAATATTGACATGTTGATACATTTCAAGTTCATTTATTTGGCTGGAAATGTATTATATTTTGTTTTTTTTTACGTAAACACAAGACATTTTTCAAGGCGCTTCAGTCATATATATTTGGGGTATAGCAAAGATATATACCATCCCTATGTTGTGATGGAACCTGGTGTGTAAGAGGGAACATTGCCACATTTGTAAATACTGGCGACCTCTACCACATAACAAACTTGATTATCACTAGAGTACTAAAAAGCAAGACATTCTAGGTTTGACTGCAAAAGAAACATGAAGTATCCAAGGAGGAAACTAAAACAATTTCAACTTACTTTCTTTACTATAGTCAGTGTGTAAATACTTTCCCACAGTGCCTAATCTTGTTAATATAAAATAAAAAATAAGGAATTGATAAATGTACATTTATCTTGCTAAAATAAGCATTATAAATGCAGTGAGCACTCAAGAAATGTAGGTAAACCTTAAAGCGTCTCTTACACAATTTAAATTATGCTTAACAAGTGATTGTTAAAACCATAATCAGTCCAGACTGTTTTAAAATGCCTTATTCCTTTTTGTTTCCACGACTTACTTTATTTTCATACAGCTGTGTAAAATTCTACCTCAAATGGATGAGTGAGTGTTGATTTATTTGAACACATATGTTTTGAGACCCCCCTGGGGGAAAAGAGTGAAGCCTGGCACCGTATTACTGTGCTTCCGAAAATATTCAGTTGTGAAATGGTAATATCTTTAGAAGTTTCTGCAAGGAATTAATGCTTTGGCAGTGATGTGTATAATGCAGAAGCTTCTTCCCATTCGGTCTCATGGTCAGATGGAAAATGTCCACGTGATTTTCTTGTTGGACATAAGGGTTATTGTGGGACTTGCTATGTTTCTTACCTTACTGAAACGTTCATCTAATCAGAAAATGTTTTACTATAACTCACCGAGAGTATGTCATAATTTCATTAAAGGTTTTTACTGAGAAAGGTCAGGAGTTTAAGACTAAATAAAATACACAGGCACATGAGTACTACTTTAAAAAATATTTTCATGGCAAGGGAAAAAAAACCCTCCCTTAATTCATCTCTGGTTACTGAAAGGTTGGCACAGTTATCTTCTTCTGTGTTGAAGGTTTAAATAGCTCTCCGCAGCATTTCATAAATTTAAACTTGAATTGAAAAGCTTTTCTTGTCTCCAAAAGAAAAATAGTCACATATTACTTACATGGTAATTACAGGCTATGCAGCTGCCCTACAAAGCTTTACTATAAATGCGTTAAGCATGAACCACTACACAAACCTTATTCAAATTTCATTAAATGTTAAGCCAAAGAAATGTCATCCCCCACGCCAATTGCTTATGCAAGAACAATGGCCATCTCCCTAGTCTCAGACCTAAATAGTGTAATAGAATCAATGTTGTTGATTTAGCCCACGGTTGCCTAAAAGTCATTACTGTTATCTTTCACCAAGTCTCTATTGTAGACTTTCTCCCTCATTATGCAAAAGTGAAGCTTATGCTAATGTGTAGAAATCTAGAGATGAATAAGCTTCTTTGAAATATCATTTGAAGATGGAAAATTCAAGAAAAAAAAGTATATGCTTCTCTTACGATAAAAATACTGACCTCAATTTCTGTGTTGCACTGATCCCTGCTTTAAGCCTTTCTAACATAACAATTTAAAGCTTACACAGCACTTCCATTTGCCTAATACTTCAAAAATATTTAGCTGGTTACACAAAGTACTGCAGCAGTATCATGCCAGTAGCAGGAAAATAAAGACTGAAGCTATAAAAAAAAAAAAAAAAAAAGACTGAAGCTATAAAAATGGTTTAAAGGGAGTGAGCAAAGGTAAGATGTCTCAAAATTATAATCTTGTTTTTAAAGGCCTTAATATCATACCCTCTAAAAATGTACTTTGAATACTGTCGTCTGCTATGCATGCATTATTTAAACTTTGAAGCAAATGAATTTGACCAGATATGAAGAATAGTTGAGCACCTAAAGTTGTCAGGTTTACAACTACACTAATCAACTGGGAAAAATCAAACTGGTCTTGGTCTTGATTAAGTTTTAGGTTACCTTGATTCAGAAACATATACATGCTAAAATGTAACACACTCTTACAACTTTCTATTATTCAATTTGACCTTGTTTCATGTTTAAAAGATGACAAGGTCACCAGTGGTGTTAGGTGAATATCATATACGTGTGTCATTACAAAAGTTTGGAGATACACAAAAATCAAAAAACGGTAAAATCCATGTGGATGGACACAACTGAAACCTTCCCAGAAACACCAATAAGCCAGTTGAAACTTGCAAGGGTAAATCAGAAAGGACGCTGCTGACTGTGTTTCTTGGAAGTGAAATAATGGACTACAACACAGTTTGTATCAAAACTTTTTTTTTTTTTTGAGACAGAGCCTCAGGCTGTCCCCCTGGATAGAGTGCCATGGCATCACAGCTCACAGCAACCTCCAACTCATGGGATCAAGTGAGTCTCCTGCCTCCGCCTCCCAAGTAGCTGGGACAACAGACGCCCACCACAACGCCTGACTATTTTTTGGTTGCAGCTGTCATTGTTGTTTGGCAGGCACAGGCTGTATTCGAACCTGCCACCTTAGGTATATGTGCCTGGCACCTTAGCCACTTGAGCCACAAGCACAGAACCTTATCAAAACCTTTGAGAAGTGACCCACCTACCCCTGATATTATGCAATGAGTTCCTGTCAGGTCTGTGACAGAAAACCCATAAACTCAGTCTAATATGAGGAAACATTAGATTCACTCAAGTTTGGGTGGCATTCCACAGCACACATAACCAGTCCTTCTCTTCAAGATGATTAAGGTCATGAACACTAGAAAATGCTAAGAACCTGTCTCACACCAGACATTGGGATGACATGATAACAAAATGCAAAAGCCAAGCACCTACAATCCCCAACTAAATAAATACCCTGGATTGGATCCTGGAGCAGAAGGAAGATATTTATGAAAGACTGGTGAAATAAAAAAAAACCTTTAATTATTTAAACATCATTTAATTATTACATATCAACATCTGTTCATTAAGCATGACAGATATTTCATTGTCTTGTAAAATGTTTGCAGCAAGGAAAAGTAGGTACAGGGTGTGCAGGAATTCTTTGTACTAACTTTATAATACTCTCATAAATTTCAAATTATTCCATAATTAAAGGTATTCTTTTAAATGGACACAGATACATACTCCCAGTAATTTGTACTCAACTAATATACATAATAAGTTTTAATACATAATTAATTTCCTATTCTTCCATTAACATTTAAAAATTATCTACTATATGCTCTTAAATTTGAAGAAAGTTATTGACTATACATTAAGGATGGACACCAACAACTTAATTCTATAAATTCTCCTTGATATTTAACCTGCTTTTCCACTGTCAAGGCACACGGGACCTCACATTTGCAAACCCAAGTAGATGTCTTGCATTAAAATGATGAAGGAAGCACTATAAAGGCTGAAAAACTAACTCAACTAACATGTTCACTTGTTTTATTTCTATGGATTGTAAAGGCTCTCTCCCTGACTATTTGAAATGTTGGGTCATCTGAAGTCAATGTTGTTGATGGCATGACTTTGGAATGAAAGTAGAGTATCATCAAACTAGGGAAATATAAAACTGAGATTTTGAAATGAGCATATAAATTCAGGACAGTAAGGATAATGATGAAGCACACAGCAGTATATGCCCTCTGGGGAAGCAGGCTTAATTTCACTCAGTTAAGTGAAACCTATTTTTTTTTTTTTGAAGCGAAATTAGAAAAAAAGCAGGGGGTATAATTTTATGTAGACAACAGTTAGAGTAGGCATGATGGCTGTAAAGTAAGCAGGTAGGATGAGGACTGCAAAATAAAGATACAACTGCTCATTGTATTAACCAGGGCGCCTATGCTCAGTGGTTAGGGCGCTGGCCACAGGCTCTGGGGCTGTGGGTTTGAACACAGCTAGGACCTGCTAAACAACAAAAACAAAAACAAAATAGCCGGTATGGTGGCACAAGTAGTCTCAGCTACTAGGGTGGCTGAAGCAAGAGAATCGCTTGAACCCAAGAATTTGAGGTTGCTGCGGCGAGCTGTGAAGGCACTCTACCCAGAGTGATGAAGTGATACCCTATCTCAATTAAAAAGAAAGAAAGAAAAAAAGAAAGAAACACCAAAAATCACTTGCATTATTTTTTTAAATCTTAAAAGACAGGAAAATTTAAACAAAAATATGTTGAAATCATTTTTATAAACAAAGACAAGTATTTGGGATATGGTACAGAATTGAGAGATTGGTTTTAGGGTTTGGTGATAAGAAGAATAGGAAAGAGATGGAAGTGAAGGTCCCCATGAATATCCAGAAAGTGAGGGGGGGTCCCCAAATGACAAATCCCACTTGGTGCCTTTTCAGCATGGGGCTCGATAATCTTTCCTTTCCTCTTCTAGATCCTAACATCGGCGATACTCAGCAGCTTCTTTCCAGTGATGCTTTGAATAATGAAGACAGACAAATGGTGCCCAGTTGGATAAAGCACTGTGGGAGCAGGGCAGATGGTCAAGTAGGACCATCCCACAAAAGGGTCAGAAGGAAGCACCTCAGGAATCCGAGGTGTCTGGGAACAATGGATGGAGTGAAGGAAGGCTTAGGCATCAATGTGAAGATTCATCGGAAAGTGACATCAAACGCCTGGGAAACTTTCATGCACGCAGCAGATATGTGGCTTGCGTGTATAACTATCATAGGTGTGAAAATGATACCCCAGGACACAAGACTGTTCGGTAGTGGAGTTTTGACTGTCTTTTCCTTAGTTACTCATCGGTCTCAAACGCGTTTCCATCTCTATGATGTTCTTACCTTCCTCTTGGCAAGTCCGCATCATCTTTCTTCCATCTCACAGTTGGTTGAGGGTCTCCCTGGACCTGACAGCGAAATTCTACAGCTTCCTCCTCCAGCACCACCTGGTTAATTGGCCTCCTGAGAAACGTGGGTCGTTCTGGGGGTGGGGGGAAGAAAAAAAACAGCAATGTAAAATGAGAGGAACGGTTTTGCCTGTTTTTAGTAAATTATGGGAAAACAAAAGAAACCTAGTTTATCTGTGGCATCACCTAAACCTGCATGCATGTCAACTAGGTCTTGGTAAGGTCTTATCAATCTAAAATAATTCAATAAAATGACATTTTATTTATTTATTTAAACACTTTTTTTTTTTTTTTTTTTGGAGACAGAGTCTCACTCTGTCACCTTGGGTAGAGTGCTGTGGCATCATCATAGCTCACAGCAATCTCAAACTCTTTGACTCAAGAATTTCTCTTCCCTCTGCCTCCCAAGTAGCTGAGACTATAGGTGCCCATCATAACACCTGGCTAGTTTTTATATTTTTATTAGAGAGGGGTTCTTGCTCATAATCAGGCTGGTCTTGAACTCCTGAGCTCAAACAATCCATCTGCTTCGGCTTCATAGAGTGCTAGGATTACAGGTATGAGCCTGTGTGCCAGCCAAAATAAAATATTTTGGAACACAGGAATAGCTATGGTTTATAAATAAGACCATACAGACCTGCATAAAAAATATTAAATTGATTTTTCCATGAATTCCTTAACTAAGTGGATAGGTGGATCCTATCATAAAAAAATCAGAACACAATTCTACAGAAACACACAGATATGAAAGAAATAATCTATTATCATCTTTTAGAGTGGGGAAATTAAAAGTTGAAATGAATGGAAAATATGGCAACAGGAAATATATCAATAATCCTCAAGAATGCCAGCAGGGCATGGTGGCTCACACCTATAATCTTAGCACTCTGGGAAGCCGAGGAGGGTAGATCACTTGAGCTCACAAGTTTGAGACCAGCCTGAGCAAGAGCCAGTCCCTATCTCTAAAAATTAGCTGGGCACTGGGGCAGGCACCTGTAGTCCCAGCTACTCAGGATGGTGAGACAAGAGGATTGCTTGAGCCCAGGAGTTTGAGGTTACTGTGAGTTGTGACGCCACAACACTCTAATGAGGGTGACAAAGTCAGACTCTGTCTCAAAAGAGGAAAAAAGAATACTAGAGGAAACCAAAAATGTGCCATTACACATGTTCTCTAAAGCTTCAACTTAAGCTGCTTTTTGACAATGACTCAATACTCTCATGAATATTTTCACCTCTCTATGGAAAGTTACCTACCTGATTTTTTTTCTAAAGTACAAAGACTGCCATTATTAATTATTGTAAACTGTTTACAGTCATAGAGAATGTTCTAAGGCTTTTTCAGCGGCTTCCTCCTAACTGTATAAGACATTTACCCATTTTTACCCTATGTAACTTTAGTTTTTTTACTTTTGTCAGTATCCTGTTGTAGTGTATTAATCGGTATCTTGCACTGTTAAATCGTATTCTAACATTCTTCTATATAAAAGTAGAAAGTAAATATCTACCAACAAAAATTTTACCATCTAAGAAAAATACAAAGCAAAAAGGAGTTTTCTGTATCTCCAAATGGTTGCATTGTCGTACAGTTTCCTGTTTTTGGAGAATGGTCTGACCCTGGAATTATTATCATTTAAAGTTTGTTAGCACATGTCTCCAAATCATAGGTAAGTTTAGTATCACTCCTTATTGAGGTAGAAATGGGACTGACTGAAGGAAGAGAAACATGAAATCTGCAGGAAGCTGACAGACTTTATCTGGCCATCTGGACATATTTAACCTCTTAGGACTTTAGTTTCAAACTTTTTAATGTAGAATTTGAAACAGAGTGGCACAAAAACTAAAATGCATTTTACAGGAAATTGTCAAAAAAATAAATGACTTCAAATAACTTATGCATAGTGAGTATATGATTTTATTGACTAAATCAAGATCTAAGTTGGAGAAGAAATGTGTAAGTTGCACAAGAAATGTTTTCTTGCAATAGAGCCAGCTATCATGGGCAGATAGAGGGAAGACAAGTGTATCTCTCCAGAGAATGTGACAGTAGGGATAGAATTTTTTTTTTTTTTTCAAGCCCAGACCTGCATGTGTTCCAGTATCTGGATGGTGGGAATCCAAAATCACAAGCCGTAAAGCAATAAAAATAGGATTTTATCATGGAAAGTTATTTTTCATGCAGAATTTATAAACAATTCATTCAAAACTAAAGACAAGTATGATTTCTTCTAAAGATTTTAGGCAGCCAGAATTAATTAGCAGCCAAGTGTGGCCCCTACACAACAGAGCAGATTTGCACATTGGACGGGATGATTTAATGTTATTCTTCGGCGTTGTGGATACTATTTGCCCTAAACAGCTATTTCAGGGCTGGTGTAGTTGATACTGAGCTATCTTTTTGGGAGCAAATAGGCAATAGAATAAGTGTATTCTTATGAGTGTGCCACATGCTTGTAATAAAAATGAATCATTAGTATAGGAAGCAGAATTCACTTGTTCTATGCTATTGCACAGGGCTATTCATCCAATTCATGCAAAAACTGCATTAACTCAATGCTAAAGAGGCTTAAGCCACTATTGATATCACTCAAGATTGAAAAATGTCAGGAGAAAACCCTTCCTGCTCCCTCTGATTTTGACAGGAGTATTGTAGTATAACCTAAAATAGGGATGAACAAGTTAGAGAGATCACCCTTTCATCCACTCATTCATTCAGAACATGGTAACAGCCTCTCCCGCAGGCCTAGAGCTCAGTGGCCAATATGACGAATAGCCAGCAGCATGGTTTCATGGAGGAAATGGATGGGAGACCAAGTGGGGCAGATGGTGATTAGCAAGACCTAAGGCCTTGTCCTCTACGCCAGGCAATGTGAGCCGTGCCCTGAGAGTTATAGGGAGCTGTGAAAGAACTTTGAGCAAGAGAGCAACATTTTTAATTAGCTTATGAAAAAGATCCTTTTTCCGGTTCTGTGAAAGATAAACTAGAAGAGAAATATAGAGCAATGAATTAGGTCAGAGTGTTATAAGAAATTACTTCAGCTTTAAGTCATACACTGGCTCTAAAAATATAGAAAAGAAATAGATTTAAGAGGTATCAAAACTGGGACTTAGATGTGGAGGGAGAAAAAGAAAACCTAGAAAGATTCTCAAATTTCATTTAACAAATTGAAGCAGAATGGCAGGTAAAACGTGAATATTATGTGTGCATACACATGTATGTGTTTTTGTGTGTGTGAACATGTGTGTGTAAGACACTTTCATTGTAGAAACAGGGGGTATGACAAAAATGAACTTCTTATGCTTAAGCCATTGTTAGCTTTCTATTACTTGAAGTCAGATTAATTCTAAGTGACATATAGGAAGCTACTTCTATAAAAGAAGGGGAAAGGAAATATATCTGCTCATCTCTGTATATACACATACACTTTTCAGTAAAAAAAAAGTTTAAATAAAGAAGAAATCAAAAGAAACTTGTTAAACCGTCTGTGGATATTTGTGAGAAATTAAACACCAAAATGCTTTTTAAAAGTAAAATACAAAAAAAATTCCTAGTAAAGTCAGAACAAGACAGACATGCCAACATTAGCAATCAGTAGTAGAATGAAAGTGTAAGATTGGAAGAACCAAAATAATCATGAAAAGCACCTAATCTATAATACATGATGATACAGAATAATCACTTTGATAATTCATAATTTTCAAAGCAAATAAAATAATAAATATACAGGATCATTACAGAAATGCTGGCTGCATTGGGAAATATGGCATTTTAGGATAAATTGTTGTAACTCATATATCAAAAAATTAAGTTATTGGAATATTAAACCTGTTTACTTATCTAATATGGAAAGTTTCTGTGACATTATTACTGGGTATAGAATAATTTCAAAACATATAACACTAGTTCCATTAAAATACATATGTATATTCCAGGCAAAGTTTTGGCATGCTTTGCTTGATATGCTACTGGTCACAAAATTGTACATGTAATTGCTCTGAAAGGCACACGTGACATTAGACATGCCACACATCTCAGCCATCTCTTCTTACAGGGAATACTATCAGGATCCTTATAATTTTTTGGTTATCATACATGTTCTAAGCCCCATTTTTTGTAAGGAGACATGTGGAAGTATTTGGTTTACAACTTGAAGCAGAAGCAAAATATACAATCCCCCCGATGCTGTTCTAATGAACTCAGCAGGATTGCAGAACTTGACAATGAACTTTTCCTTCTTGCCTTCTGCCCTCAAGCAGAATCTAGTTGCTTAGCAACTAGATAACCACTAGATTACCAACTGATAACTAGATTACCAGCTGATAATGTGGTATACAATTTTTGGAAGCCTGGCATTGGCTCATCCTATACAAAATATAATTCAATTGAGAGAAAAAAATGGATGCAAAGAATAGCAGAAATGGAAACAATAAGACCTATCGTGATGAGTTTTATGCTTAATTATCTGAGGTTTTGCTGTCCAACTAAGTAACATGGGAATTTGCTGAGACATTGGAGTTTGGACACAAATTATAAAATATTAGTCTGAGAATTTCCATAGCATATTTTTCAGCAATTATCTCTAAATTGCATAATTCATTATTCCAACTGCTTTCTGTTAATTATACTAAAATCACCTTCTGCTTTGTAATTTTGATAATTGCCTGCAGAAAACAATATGATAAAAACTGTAGATCAACCTAAAGTTTATTTAAATGGATGAATTATTTTGTAAAAAATGTTTTCAATTTCCTTAACCAAACTTTATTTCCAGAAAAATCTGATAATCAGAAACATAAATACTTAATACTAAAGATGCTGGGGGCGGCGCCTGTGGTTCAAAGGAGTAGGGCGCTGGCCCCATATACTGGAGGTGGTGGGTTCAAACCCGGCCCCGGCCAAAAACTGCAAAAAAAAAAAAAATAATAATAAAATAAAATAAAATAAAACATAAAGATTTTGGACAGGCTGAAAACACATTTTTAAGTGCTTTCCATTAGCAGTGGCTACTGTTATTATAAGCCAAATACAAAGCTAAATTCCTTTCAGACCCTAATCACAAAAATTACAAGGGAGGGTCTTGGTTCTCTTCTTTTGTCTCAAATCATCTGTAAAGAAATGGAAATTTAGAAGGATTAGAGTATAAATTGATAATAGAACCATCCAGTAAGTTGTTAAGTAATTATACTCAATACCTATTTAAAGCCCAATAGACTTTGTAGAGTTAAAATAAATATGTTTGAAAATCTTGAAGTATTGAATAATAAGAAAACTTAATTTTAAGGCATGTCAAAATAAGGTCACTGATTTTTCCATCTTATAACCTTATGTCTAACCACATATTGCAAAACATGTGAAGAAATCTCCAGGGCTATTTGCTGACTGCTTATCAATTAGATTAGAGTCCCTCTGAATGGGCTGATCTCTAATTATATAACTGTGGAATGATCAGAGGCAATGTCTTTGCCAATGCAATTAACGTTTTTTTATGTGAGATTAACTGGATTTGAATCACCTGCATAACTTGATTACAAGGTTAACCTCTCTTGAGACAGTAGTGTTGTTTGCTAGTAAGTTACTCTGTAAAGTACAGCTCTCAAGTAGTCCTGTCAATTTTGTTCTAAACTGGCATTTTGGAAAATCAAACTTTATATATGGCTATAATAAAATTAAATGCCAAGTGTCATTGTAGTTACATCAAAAATATTCAGAAAACAAAATATTCAAGTTAACAAAAATATTATGAATCTGAAATAAGGTTGCATAATATCTCTTATCTCTTAAGTTTCTTATATGCATGCAGTAATTAAAGAGATTAAATGCCAGGTGATCAAATTTCTCTTTTCAACTGTATTCTTTTATTGAAAATAGCCATTGTCAATGGCTATACCATAGCACCTATTTCTAGGATGACCTTAACAATTTAAAATAAACTTTGCTTGACATTATAAATTTTGGGGCAGTAATTATATAAATAAGTCCATTAAGTCGGAGCTAACCACTACTTGTAAACCTTATCTTGATTTCACCTGCTCCAGAAAGACCTGCCACTCTGTAGTGTCTATTAAACTGGGAAGTCAGATGCCTTGACCTAGTAGGTCTCCATTTATTTAACTGCGCATATGTGAGGTGAGGGTTGGATTGACAGTGATTCAATTTGAATTATTTTGTCTCTCCATAAAAAGTGATAATAATTGAACCATTCTATTATGATTAAATAAATTTTGACTACATTATTTTTTTGCCTAAAATTTTCTCACCTGAGAGAAATCATCCTTTGAATCAAAGACAAACATAGGTAATGTTCCTAGAGGAAAATTAAGTGCCTTTCTTGCCATCCTTCAAAAGAAAAGTTTAATGTTATTGTGGGTACAATGATATAAGAATCCTACCAAGATCAGGGGTCTTGTCTCTTAATTGCACCATTAGTTAAGCATTTACACAGGGATTGGAACATAATAGTAGATACTTAAAAAATATACTCAAAAAATTACTATATTGCTAACAAAAATCTTGACTTTAATAATAGCGTATATTGAATTCTTAAATAAATGCCATGGATAATGAATAAAATATTGATATTCCTTAAAGTTTGGTTTTGAGAAATCTTTCCTCATAGATTTATCTTAGTATTATTGAAGTAATATCAGTCTGTCAACTACTATCTCTCATCCACTGTCTGAAAAGCAACATTACTAGCTCCAATATCTGTGCGCATCTACAATAAAATGTCTACTTCCTAATCTGAATATATGATAGTGGAAATCATCAGCTGGCACAATTTCTAGTAGTCTTTTTTTGTTAACAGCAATGAAATATGGATAATCTACAATAGCTCAGATGCCATTTGAAGAAAGCTTCTAGAGTACAATATAGAAAAGAGAGTGGAGAAAAAGAGTAAGAGCAAATAAAGGTAGAGAAGCATTTGAAGAAAATTTTGATGTTTGGAAATCATGCTAAGTATCTTCTCAGACTATAGTGGAATAAAACTGGATAACAACTCTAAGAGAAAAACTCAGTTTGACGCAAAGTTATGAAAATTGAGAAAACATGCTGCTGAACACTTATTGGATCAATAATAAAATTGAGATGGAAATCAAAAGATTCTTCCTTTTGTCTTTCTGAGTGACAAATGGAGTGAAAGGTACAAAAATCTATAGGATTCAGGAAGAGTAATCCTAAAGGAATAAATCATTGCCTAAAATGCCTACATTAAAAAGATAGAAATATCACAAATTAACAATCTAATGACACATCTCAAGGAGCTAAAAAAGGAATACTAAGCCAAACCCAAAGCCAGCAGCAGCAGAAGAAAAGACACAACTGAGCCAAGAGCAGAACTAATTGAAATGGAAGACAAAGAACAACAACAAACAAAGGATCAATGAAACAAATAGTTGTTTGAAAAAATAAATAAAATTGATAGGCTTCTTGCTAGATTAACCAGGAATAGGAAAAAGTGGCCCTAATTAGCTCAATTAGGAATAAAGAAGGAGATATTAAAACTGATACCACAGAAATATGAAACACCATCTGTGAATACTTTGAAAATCACTATGCACATAAAATCAAAAATGTAGAAGAAATGAACAAATTTCTGGAAAAACACAAGCTCCCAAGCTTCAATTAGGAAGAAATAGAACCCCAGAAAAATAATGGACAGAAAAATAATGAGCAATAAATTTTAAGTAGAAAAAAAAACATCCTACAACAAAAGAAGCCCCAATTAGATGAATTCACAGCATAATTTTATCAGACCTATAGAGAAGAAGTGGGGCCAATACTGAAGAAATTATTTCATAATGTTGATATAAAGAGAATCCTCCCTAATTCATTCTACAAAGCCAGTGTGTTACCTTGATGCCAAAGCCAGCAAAGAACATGACAAAAAAAGAGAAATAAAACTATAGACCAATATCCTTTATGAATATAGAGTAAAAAATCCTCAATAAAATACTATCAAGCTAAATTCATCAGCACATAAATAACCTGACCAAATGGGCTTCATCCCAAGAATGCAAGGATGAGTCAACAATAAATGATTCAGCACATAAAAGAAGCAAAAACAAACACCATACGATCATCATGATAGATACAGAATAGCATTTGACAAAATTCAGTCCCTTTCATGGTACAAATTCTTGACAAATGAAGCATAGAAGAAACATATCTCAAGATCATAAAAGTCATATATGACAAATGCACTGCCAACATCATACTGAATAGGGAAAAGTTAAAATCTTTCTAACTAAGAACTGGAACAAGACAAATGTGTCCATTGTTACCACTGCTATTTAATATATAGCTCAATGTCCTAGCCAGAGTAATCAGACAATAGAGAGAAATAGAGGATATCCAAATCAAGAAAGGAAAACTAACTATCGTTGTTTGCTGATTATATGATCTTATATTTAGAAAACCCTAAAACTCCAACAAGAGACTCTTGGAATTGATAAATAAATTCAGCAAAATCTCTCTCTCTTTTTTTTTTTTTTACAAAATCACTGTACACAAGTCAGTGGCATTTCTATGCACCAATAATAGAGTCAAGGTGAGAGTTAAATCAAAGACTCAATACCAATAGCTACAAAGAAATTGAAATACCTAGAAATAAACTTAACCAAGGAGATGAAAGATCACTACAAAGAGAATTACAAAACACTAAAGAAAGAAACTGTAGACAACACCAACAAATGGAAAAACATACGCTCATGGATCAGTAGAATCAACATTGTTAAACTGTCCATTCTACTTAAAGTGATTTACTGATTCAATGAAATTCCCATCCAAGTAGCAATGTCATATTTCACAGATCTAGAAAAATAACTCTACTCTTTGCTTAAAACAGGAAAAGAGCCTGGATAACCAAAGTAATCTTAAGCAAAAGAACAAATCTGGAGGCATCACATTATCAGATTTCAAACTATCCTACAAGGCTGAAGTAATCAAAACAACATGACCTTGATACAAAAATAGAGACATAGGCTAATGAGACAGAATAGAAAACCCAGTTATAAAACCATACACATACAGACAATTAATAATTGACAAAGCAGATAATAGACACTGAAGAAAAGAAGTGCTATTCAATAAATGGTGCTGGGAAAGTTGGATAGCCACATGTAGAAGAATAAGATAGGATCCATATCACTCAGAAATCACAAAACTAATTCAAGAAGAATAAAAGACTTAAATATAATCCATAAAACCATAAGAATTCTAGAAGAAAATGTAAAAACTCTTCTAGATGTTGGCCTGGTCAAAGAATTTATGAAGTAGACATCAAAGGCAATCACACTGCAACAAAAATAAATAAATGTGATTTGATAAATTAAATCTCAACAAACAGTTAATAACCAAAGTCTACAAAGAACTAAAGTTGATAAACTAACTCCCAACAAACAGTTAATAACCAAAGTCTACAAAGAACTAAAGTTGATAAATTAACTCCCAACAAACAGTTAATAACCAAAGTCTACAAAGAACTAAAGTAAATCAACTAGGAAAAACAAACAACTCCATTAAAAAAAATGGGTGAGAGACATGACAGAAGTTATTCAAAAGAAGATGGACAAATGGCCAATGAACATATGAAAAACGATCGATGTCACTATCAAAACCACTGTGAGATATTACCTTACCCCAGTTAGAATTGGCTGTATTAGAAAGTCCAAAAACAGTAGCTGCTGGCATGAATGTGGAGAGAATGAACACTATATACATCAAAACTGCAAGTCAGTCCCACCTCTATGGAAAACAGTGTGTAGATTCCCCAAAGAACTAAATGTAGACCTACCATTTGGTCCAGCAATCCCACTACTGGGCATTAACTCAAAGGAAAGAAGTCATTTTATTTAAAAGACACCTGCACTTCAATGTACATTGTAGCAAAGTTCACAATTGCAAAGATATTAAGTCAACACAAGTGCCCATTAATTCATGAGTGCATTAACAAAATGTGGTCTATATAGAATACTACTCAGCCATTAAGAAGGATGAATGAAGGCCTTTTGTGACAATTGGATTGGAACTGGAGAAGATTAATCTAAGTGAAGGATCTAAAGAATGGGAAAAAATACCACATGTATTCACTATTAAATTGGAACCAGACAATGAGCACACATGTGCACAGAGGGAAATAAAACTTATTTATTTTAATTTAGTGGGAATCAAGCAGGGGAGAATGGGGATTCACCAAGGGGTTAACCAAGAAAAAAACAAGTATAAGATGTAGAAAATAGCAAATCCAACATTGGAGCAATGGAAGACAAAATCATTTTATGGAATAGACCTAAATGACACCACCTGTCCCAGTGGGGGTAGGCAGGAGATCTGAAGGCTTTAGTGAGGGAAAATGTAATAGCTAAAATATAAAAATTGGGGGTTTATACTCTGGAGGCCAAAGTTGGTAGGTATCTTGAGCCCAGCAATTCGAGGCTGCAATGAGCTATGTCTGGGCCACTAAACTTCCACTTGGGCGACACATCCATACGCCTTCTCTATAAAATTAAAATGAATAAATAAAAATATATTTAAAAGATTTTAAAACTTCTGTTAGAGATCTCAAAGACTTATGAGCAGTAAAGACAAATAATTAAAATGGGAAAAATGAATTTATTATTAATTCAAAGAACAAAAATAGTGCCAGAAAGGAAATGAAGGGCTAATGGCATAACACCCAGGTTACAGTTGATAATATTTACACAGTTATACTAATTCAAAAGCTAATTATTAATATGACCAATATTTTTAAAGTTAGTATACTGGAAGGAAAAAAAGAAGGGGGAAGTGAGGGCAAGACGGTAAGGAGTTACAGAAGAGGATTCAAGTGGGCCAAATTATTATCTTTAAAAGTAGGAAGTCCAACAATGAAATTGACATCTCAATAATTAGCAGAATAAGCACATATTCAGAAATAGGAAAATAAGTCCCAGAAGAAAAAGAGATAAAACAAACTTGGAGGAAAGTTCAAAGATGAGTAATTTTTTTTGCACACATGACACAGGTTAATGTGAATGTGTGAATTAGGGAATGTGGGGGGCAAGATATTTATTTCATTTTAAGTTCAGTAACACTTAAGTATTCCCCAGGCTTTGGATAAACTCTGTTTCCATGAATTACTTTGATAAACATTCAAAAACCATTTGAAAAAATCCATATGTCTTTTTTTTTTTTTTAAGCGGTTAAATTTTGAATAGCAGTAAACTGAAATCTACTCATTAGAAATTTAATCATGTATTTCAATTTCACGTTTTCTGTCTTCAAGAGCTTTACTACTTAACATATGTAAAATTCTAGGTGTTCTTCATGAAAACATTTATGCCATGCCATAAATTGTAGGGCCATCTCAGACTATAATACCTATAGCTGATTTTTAGATTTGAGACTGTCTACTTAAGTGGGATGGTATTTCATGGCCAGAAAATACTTCTAACATCAACGAGAATATATCATTCATAGAGCGTGACAAAATAACTATTTGAAAATTAGTTTCCACTGATCATGTCTTTGTCAAAAGGACCCTTTTTAAAAATGTAAGTTGAATTTTTAAACTATAAAATTTCAAAGCTCAAACTTACTTAATAAAGAATCAAAATACTAGAAAAAGTGAGAAGATGTTCCTCCCCAGCAATGGGTCTCAGAAAGTAGGTACTTACTGTACTGGAAAAGAACCTTTATTCCTTTCATTATTTTTCTTGCCATTTATAAGTGAGTTACATTTTGTGAACAATTAGATATCATCAGTTAGTATTTTTGTACGATATATCCTAAAGTAAAGATTGAGTTACAAAAGATATTTAGAAACCTTCGGTAGCCACAAAGTGGTTCTGGTAGCCAGATTTATAAAGTAGAATTGCTGCTCTGTGAAAATAAAATAAAGGGAGGTGGAAATGCAGTCAGTTTCATCTTTATAAACATTAGGTCGGAAATGATAGTATCTACCAATGATGAAATATAAAGAAGTTCATTAGAAAGCATGTACTAGGTGTAACTGCACAAAAAACAACATAAAGGAGGCCTCACTATAAATGTCACACTGTTTATTTTATGACCTCGCAGAACAGAAAATCAAAGTATAGAGAGGCTTTCTCAGGCAATACTTGATTTGGGCCATCGCTTGTATATTTCTTCTGGCTTTGGATGTTGGTTTCTTATCAATAATGGAATTTTAGTTTTTCCCTCGACTTAATATTGTACATGTAACCTCTCGGGTCAGTTCTGACTAGTTTACACCATCAGATAAACGTTTCTCAGCTTCCTAAATCAATTCTCCCAGAGAAACTGCCTCTAGACAAATTCAATCTCTGTGGTTGATAGGTATTTTCAAAATAATTTAGAAGTTCTCCCATAACTCCTGACATGTTTAGGGATCCCCAGTAGTTCTCAACATGTCTTTAGGGAAAGTAGAGTAAATATTTCATAACACAGTCTCATTATTGGTAAGTCTAATTGCTTGGATAATGAATTTAAACCCTTTCAATTTCCTCCTGAAGGCAGCCTATACTGCAATAATACTACATTTTTCTATTTCAAAGCTTTTGGCAGTTACAGAAAAATAGGAATGAGTGTTTCTTTAAATAGAAGAGCTGTCCTTGTGGGTTTTCAATGCTAATGTTTAGTGACTACTAATTTCATATCTTACCAGGCAAAACTGTATTTTATTCACTAGAGAGTGGAGCACATTTTGAGACTCTTAAAGAAGATTGCATGAAATTTAAGGGCAAACTGACACTTGTCCGAGCTCTGCAGGATAGAAATTTACATGCATACTTTGAACACTTTTAGTTCTACTACTCAATTCCTTTAATGAATTATGAGATTCTTCCTGGATTTGTCATTTGGGATTTAAAGCTGCTTAGTATCCACAGGGAGCATTACCAGAGATTACTCGGTACTCAGAGTTATTGAAAAGAGCAGCTTGCACTCTGGTAGATGCATAAAGCACCATCTTAACTCTCAGAATGGAATGGAAATCATCCTATGGCTCTTTCCATCCAGTCCCCTTACACAATGGGACGGCAGCTCTCAAACTGTGGCAGGGTTTTCTTGAGGAACCTGTTGAAGACTTTGGTACTACACTCAGGTGTGTCCTGAAGTAATCACCAGAAATAGGGATCTGAACATGCACAGAAGTAGAGAATTATTTTTACTGGCACAGAAAAATAATTAAAAATCACAATGATTTCATGCACCTTCAAAATCACATAATATCTGCAATAGTGCAAACTTTCATTAAGACTCATGTATATCTGTATATACCTAATACACAGACTCCATTTGCGTGTGTGTGTGTGTGTGTGTGTGTGTAGAAACTGGAATGAGACTTTAAGGTATTCTAAGGTAATATTTCATTTCAGGCATTTTTATGATTGATTTGCCCCAATTTTCTGCCACTTATTTTTCTTTTAATCTTACATAGTGGCCTAGTGATAGCTTACTCACTTTTATTTATTTGGTCATCTTCTCTGTTCCCAATTTTCTCCTGCCCAGTGCTTTCTCCACAACTTCTATGCTATAGTTCTAATCAGTTTTTAACCTAGTAACTGAATTCCTCTCACTAAAATGTCCTTCAGCTCTTAAGGTCAAAAGGATATGAATATTATAACAAAAGAGTTTATTTATGGGTCTTTCTTTAATTTTGATTTTATATTTGTATGTATAGTCTTTTAACCATGAGCTAAGACTATGCATATCTTACTTTGAAATGTTAAAAAGTAGAAAACAATTTTTTTTTTTTTTTTT
>NW_003852404.1:22218135-22267278 GCF_000181295.1 Otolemur garnettii | reverse complement strand
CTCACAGCAACCTCCAATTCCTGGGCTCAAGTGAGTCTCCTGCCTCTGCCTCCCAAGTAGCTGGGACTACAGGCACCCGCCACAATGCTTGGCTATCTTTTTTCTTTGGTTGCAGCCATCATTGTTGTTTAGCGGGCCCGGGCTGGATTCGAACCCGCCACCTTAGGTGTATGTGGCTAGCGCCTTAGCTACTTGAGCCACAGGCGTCGAGCCCAGAGGTGATATCTTAATTAGAGTTTGAGAAAAAAAGACTTTTTACATTTTTATGAAACACAAAATCCTATAAATCTATGACTAAATTGCACACATTAAATTTTTGAATGTTTTTCTTCACATCGAAGATTTTATCAGAAAGACATAAAATAAGACAACTCTAATCTGTCTCTGCTCATCAGAAATTATGAGTAACTGTGTGTGGCCTGGCTTTTAGTGTTACTAACAATATTTGAAAGCAAAGGAAAAGTGTCTATCAATAACAGTGGATGATTTAAAAGAGTGTTTTACCAAAGACAGTCAGCTCTGCGGGGTCACTGTCCCTTTCCCCCACCATGTTGGTGCCGACACAGGTATACATCCCTGCATCACTTTTTCTAGTGTTGGAGATCATCAGTTTTCCACCACGAATCTGTTAATAAAAATAAATAAGAAAGAGAAACAGAAAAGGTAAAATCATTACTAAACAATTTTGAATTATTAGGCACATCTTTCTTTCCATACACAAATACCTGAGTATCACCTAAAACCCTCCCACTAGTCTGGAATCTTCACCTGTGCCTTCTTTTCTTGAATGCACCTTCAATAGGTGTCCCTATATTCCCTTCTTAGAGAATCCTCCTTTAAGGAAAACTTCTCTTTTATGTAGTCCTATTTTGAGTCTTGTGACTTCACCTCATTCAATCCAGATTTAGTCCTCACACTGCTATTTGTTGAATGAATTCCCATTATCATTTGCCATTAGAAAGAAAAAGTAGGTATCGGCTTCAAATAATATAATAAAATTCAGCTGACTCAGACGAAGTCCCGAAGTACTTTGTGATTATCTTTACAGTGTTCTGGGTACCTGGTATGTAGTCGTAGATAAAACTGTAAAAATCTTTGCTCTCCTGATACTTATATTTCAGTTGTTAGTATTAATCATCTTTTTCTAGTTTCAACTGTATTTACAAGATAATGTTTTTTTTGTAAAGGAGAGCAGGTTAAACAAATCAGTTGGTATAAATTATTGGCATCTACTAGGTTCTAAGTGTTTCTTAAATGATAAGTCTTTATTGAGTGAATAAATAAATGCAATAATATTACTATAAAATATCTATTTGCCAAAGAGGACATTACTAAACCAAAGTTAGGCTTTTAGTAAGTGTCATCGTTCATAGTTTCTCATCTTTGTTTTTAAATTTTATTTATTTAAATTTAATAACCTCAATTGTATAATGATTGAGAGTTCCTAAAAAGATACTGAATGCAGGCGGTGCCTGTGGTTCAAAGGAGTAGGGCGCCAGCCCCATATGCCTCAGGTAGAGGGTTCAAACCCAGCCCCAGCCAAAAACTGCAAATAAATAAATAAATAAATATACTGAACATGAACATACTGTTTTCCTCCATTAGTTTTTAATTTCATAGGCAAACACAACTTCTGTAGGTTGGTTTCCACCAGAGAGTATCAAGCTTTAAAACTTGCTGCGTTATAGAAAGGGACTTTCAACTTTTTTTCAGTTGGAAGAGAAGAACACCAACCATTTTCAATTACACCCAGCAGGGTATAATGATAGGCTATAAACCTGGCCATGGAGGCCACTTTTCCTTCTTCTGCAGCTGAAGTTGGCAATATGACTTCATTTGATGAATACAATTAAAGCAAATATTTCTCTAGAAGGAAGGTGCTTGCACATTGGGTTTTGTCTTTCTTTCTTCAGGTGGAACATGGAGCCCGCCATGGGACTCAGCCTGATGCAACCTGCTACCAAAATAAAAGGCCATGTGGAAGAGAACTAATGTTCAGCTGAGCACCAGCCAGTTGCCAGACATGTGAGTAAGGTCATTCTAAGCACGCCTTTAAAAGGCGATAGGAGGATTCGGAAGTCTAACAAAGATCAGCCAAGTTGGCTCAGAGCACAACTGTCAACTTTCCTAGAGAAACAGAGTCTAAATAAAATGGTTATTAGAAGTTACTGTGTGTGGGGGGGGGTGGGGTGAGGGGTGGCTTGATACAAAGCAAAAAAGAAATGCCACAAACGTGAACCAGAAACTCTTGAATATGGATTTTACTCCATCACCAGAAGCACAATTTCACAAATGTGGTGCCAAGGCACAGACCCTGGGGAATCCAAGGGGAACCAAACTCTCTTTGGTAATGTAGATATCAGCGTGTTAACAGTCAATCCAGTGCTGGGGCTCAGAAACTATGATAACACAAACTGTGGTGCTTTGGGGCTCTGAGCACCTTAAAGTAAAGAAAACTGGAAGGCGTTAGAAGCTACCCCAAAGTCAAGGTCTCCCTGACATTCCTTTGTTTCTTCCCCCAAGCACAGAGAGGGACTCCTTCCAAAGTTGTCTCATCTGACAGAAGGGAATTTTTCCGAAAGAAAAACAATTGCCTAAACTCCCTATGTGAAATCTCCTTAAGCAGGAAAGATTAATTACAAGAGAAGAAAGTAAAGGTCACTACTAGGCCTGCAGACAGTCTTTTCACCCATTATCTGAGAGGCTTTATCTATGTAGTGAGCCAACCTCGGTTCACAGTGCAGTTCTGCCCCTCACTTTCCCACAACTTGTCACTTCCTCTCTCAGAGCCCAGAGGAACTTTGTCCCTGGCTATTGTGTGGTCTCCTGGCCCAGTCATCTCCCCCGAAAATCATTTTCTCCTCTTCTAAAATTGCCTGGTCTCCCATTTCGCTCTCTCCTATGAAGAGGGTAATTAAGCTTCAACCACCTGGCCCTTCTTTGAGTTTCAGACTTTGCATGACTCCCATGTGCTTGCACATCAATACATTTGTAGGCTTTTTCTTCAATTAATGTGTCTAGTGTAAGTTTATTTCAGCAGACCTAAGACTTGAATCCTCACAGTGCGAATGGCCCAATCCTCTTTGCCCCTACACCAGAAATAGGTTATGTCTTACACCAGCTATCTGGGTATGTTTCATGTTTAATCACAGGATATACATAAGAAAAATTTTCATTTATTTTATGCATATATATGAAGATAATAGAAACCAAGATTATATAAACTTTTGATAGAAATGGCCCATTTATTTAGTCAAATGAGATATTATCTTTAATAAAATAATTTATTCTCAGTTATTGAGCTGCATGTAAAAACTATGCAGCAAAATAACATCAGAATGTGGGGTCTTATGTATTATTTCAGAGGACTGCTTCTCTGAAGAACCTTCACATATCAGTGTTGCCTGCATCCTCACAAAAAATAAAATGATGCCATTCCCCTGTTTCTTAGCATTTCATTTCAAATCCTAATCCTCTCATGAAACCAATCACTAATTTTCTTTGAAAACAGAATATTTATCTACATGTTTAACATCCAGACTCAGTTATTTTGATTTTATTTCATCTCTATTAAACTTGCTATTCAATTAATGTATACATACAATTTTCTGTTACAAGTATTGTTTAATTAAAAAAAAACTGAAATAATGATTTAAGATAGCCATCACCGTAAATTACTTCCTCTGATAATTTTGAAAATAGTCCAAAATTAGACGTAGTTAACATGGTTTATGGCTATCATTTACACTGTACCACTCATGCACTAAACGATCAGTAGAAGATTTTGGAAACTTTAAAAAATACCTAGGATATTAATATCATATTGTAAAGATAACCCTCCCGTATTCAGATTGGTGCAATTATTAACCTATCACATACATTTGATGTATAGAATTGTCGTCTGTTTGTAGTATCATCTGAGGATTCCTTTTTTTAGTGTTTTAAGACACAATAAATTACAATGGCATTCTGATACAGTTTTATTAATAATAAAGCATAAAAGACATATATGTTAAGACTAAAATTTCAGTCCCTGTAGGCCGTAGTTACAAATTAACTCACACTTATTCTTTCTTCCTTGTCATCAATTCGAACTTTGTCTTTTTTCCAGTAGATGGTTGGTTCTGGGTGTCCCCGGGGAGGTTGGCACTCCAGGATCGCAGGCTCTCCAGCTGCCACTACAACATCTGTGGGGTTTTGCCGGAAGTCATCTCGTAACACTGAAGAAAAATAATTACAGGCAAAGGAAATTCAATGATGGAGACTTCAGCTTTTATTTTTTTTTTAACTAAAGTTAATTTCAAGTCTTGCTTACTTTTTTCAAAAAAAAAAAAATTCCTGCCTGTTTGCTGAGAACATAGTCATATCCAATTTAAACTATTCTAGAGCCAATCTAATACTGGCAGTGTGGAATAGGAATGGTTGGCTAAAGGATCTGGTGTACTTTTGCTCAAAACTCTGGTTTAAAAAATGAGATAAGGTGAAGGCAAATAAGATGAGAACTATTCATCAAATAGTTCTGAGACTTAATAAAAATGCAAAGTACAGGACCCTTTATGTTGTATGAGTCTCTGTTCTACAAAGAATATCACACGCAGTTGGGGACGTGGTTTGAGAGCACGCTGCCCTGCCGGGCAGTCAGGGAGGGCAGAGGGCGAGAACTCTTTGAGGAAGTCCCTTCTCTCCACATGAGCATGGACAAGATCCACACCGATTTCATTACAGTTCAGGAGACAGGCTCTTTGTTCACCCTTGTAACGCACAAGCACCCACATACACAGAACTCCATCTTCATTCCCTCTGCATCTCCACCTGCCGAGCGACATCTGGGCAGCGTGACATTCAGGGCAGAGATATCCCTTATAGCACTTTTGCCAGTCTGACTCTCCCTTCCTTTCATTAAGGAGAACAGCAGGTTGGACCTCCCTTATAACCACTGAAAATCTGGCGCGCCTGGCTCTCCAAATGTCACCTATCTATCTGCCTGTGCTTCTCTGCTGCTGGCAAGATCAAAAGCCTGGAGAAGTCACAAGGCCCCAGCAGCTTTCAGAACGCTGATTTGATTTGGTAAATAAGGGCTATGTCAACATTTACAAAAGTAGTCGAGACCAGTGGATGTACCGTACACGGCGCCTGCCTCTGCTTTTCCTCGTTACCTTCACTTTTCTTATTCTTTTACATTCCAACACAGACAAGTTGGGTTCCAAAGGACCTATGGGTATAACAAACCTAAACACACACACACACCCTCCAAGCTGTCTGAAATCAACGTTAGGCAGCTTGTGCTCGCCTGGGATGTAAATCATGTGCTACACATGGGCGTTAGGTCAAACCAACCGCCTTCCTTTCCTGGGCTGTAATGAGACCCACTTCGGCACTCTACTTCTTTTGTTGTGCCAAGTCTGTAGGTTAATTGTCATTCTCCAAATAAATAAAAATCTCTGTCTTCCAAATAGCTCCAGAGAGACAGCCGAGTGACTGTTAGGGCTTTTCTTTTCTTGTCTCTTGCAACACATCCTTTAACCCGGTTTTCCATCTTAATGAAGTCATGGCCCTTGATGAGATTACAGAACCTTGACTCTTACTGAAGGAGAGGTGAAAAAAATTCAGCAGGAATTGTTCACTCTCAGCTTCTAACCTGATTAATTTACTACTTTCACTGCTCGGGAAATGTGTTCCGTTTTAGCACTGTGAACTGCACATTTTGGGGTCTCCTTGTCTAACTAGCAGGAAAGGTGTGATTTATATGCATAAGGATTTGCTTCTGAGTGAGTCAGGGAAGTGTGCAGCTAAGTGTGACAGCCAGGGAGCGATGAGGAGGAGTTAACACTGTGGTTCCGTCTTGCAGGTAAAACCTCCAGGGAGAGCAAGCCGGGGACTCATTTATATTCCAAATACAGAACAGCTGCCTATTTATGCAATGTTAAGAAGTGCAAAAATATGGTAACAGGGTGATGAGCACCCCTAAATATCCGGTATTGGCAACAAATGGTGTTTTGGCAGGCCCTCAATCTGTTCCAAGCTGGCACATCTGGCCAGTTGAAGGCCCTTCTCCAGAACCGGTCTCCTAACAAATGACATGCCAAAAAGACCCCGCACAAATGATACTTAAGACCATGGCAAATCACTCAGAAACACAATGTTACACCGATTTGCCACAATCCAATTTTTTAGTTTTCTTAAAGGCCCTTTGACATGAGGGACAAAAAGAAGCAAAATATCATAACAAACTATAAGAACTGCTCCCCTTAAACAATAAAGCGTGTGTTTATGGCACTCACACACACAAAAAGAAAATGACTCCAATTTGCAAATGAAGCCAAGAAATTTAACAGCAACTGTAATTTTAGGCTTGCAGACTATTCACCCAGAGAGGAGGGTGAGATAATGGTATAATTGGTACCGTACCCTCTTCAACTTGTAATACGCTCTTTGGGGTTTGTAGAGCAGTCAGTTAATCCATTTGTGCTCAGTACCTCACTTCTCTTACCCTAAGTCTTCAGGGGAATAAAGCGTTTCTTCTCTCTCTGTTTCTGCCTCTCCCTCTCTCAAATAAAACTTTCAAGAGAAAGACATGCCTTTCAGATTCTAGCACGGCAAAAACAGAACTTAATTTTAGGAGAAAGAATAAAGTCGTTGTTATTCTCAAAATTTAAAGGATATGTACGTTCTGATATTAAAATGTATGTAAGCTGAGGTCAGTATATCTATTCATAAATGTAAGCAAAATAAAGTTAAATCATATTGATCAGTTCCCATTTTGGTGGTAATTATTCATTTCTGTCTTGGATTGCGCCCTGTGTTTTATTATAGCTGGGAATGAATAAGAAATGTTAGCCGGAGTGAAGGATTCCCACGTGTTTGAGGAGGAGAACTAAGATGGCCTTACAAATGCAGGAAGCAAAGCAAGTTCAAATTTGAAATTGAGTCTATATTTGTGTCTGTATATATTTTTTTTCTCCTTAATCCCCCATACTAAAAAGAGCAGAGAACTGTATTTTAGAGTGTGGCTTGACAGGGAAGCCGAAAGAAGAACAGCTGTATGTGTGTTACCTAATTCCTCAAAACAGTCTTTAAATACCATGAAGATAAATAAACCCAATGACCTGAAAAGAAGACGGTTAAAATGACAAAAGCTGACCAGTTAGTAGTAAGTTATACCTTAAAGAAGAAAGACATGCTGTTTTCCACAATGGTTGAATTAATTACATTCCCACTAAGTACACAGGGTTCCCTTTTCTCCACCCTGCACACAATACTTGTTATCTTTTATCTTTTTGATAGCAATGCCTCCAACAGGTGTGCAATGTATCCCATAAATATATAATATTAACATTATCTTTCAATTAACAATAACATTGCATATTAAATTAAAAAAGAAATGGGATATAAAGGTGCACTTCATACAGTACTTGTTTGCAGATCTAAGTTTAGAATGTAAGGTTTCCAATTTCCATTCTGTGAAAAAAGCTATCGAAATGACTAGAACCCAAGTATTCATTTCTACATATGAGATGAAAAATACAAATGAGAGTTCACTCAGCTAGTCATAATACAATCTGGTTGATGTTTTTATACTATTTTAACATTGGCACGCACCGTGCTTCAGGAAGTTATTCTAGACGATCAGCTGATTCTGAATTTACTAGAGTACTTAACACAGTATGGTTGCACGGGGCACAGATACTGCTGACAAGGAATTCAGTTCTTCAAGTTCATGTTAATCACAACAAGTGCTCAGCACTGTCATATGAACTGGTTACTGTGTGACAGTGCTGAGGTCGCCACTGGTCACTGGCTCCTAACACTCCCCGTGTGAGCCCTACCCCCTGAGAGTGAAACGGACCTAGTGACTTGCCTCTCGTGATTAGAATATTACAATGTGATAGGATGTCACCTCCGATACTAGGTTATAAAACATAGTGACTTTCGTGTTTTGGGCTTGCTGTCTCTACAGCTCCACTCGGGGCTCAGGAAAAGGATGCCTCAAAATATGCCACTCTTGACTTCCAACTGAGCACCCCTGAGGAATGGCACTGCAGAGAAGGGCTTTCTCTGAACCCCCTAAAGGTCAGATCCTCCAGAAGATAGTTGTGAATTCCTTCTCTAGACATCTCATCAACTAAGGAAGACTGGTGTGCACTAGAGTTAACACCACACACAGCCCAGAGGACCTTGGTCCCAGGCTGTTGTCGATTCTTCAGGTCCCTTCTTCTCCTTTAAAAATAATTAATTCTTCCTCTACAATTTCCTGCACGTCCCACTTCCATCTCCCCTATGAAGAGGGTATTTGAGCTTCCATCATCCGGCCATTCTGTGAGTCTCATATTTTGTGTAGGACTGATGCACACATGTATGTCATAAATACGCATCCTTTCCTCCTATTAATCTATTGACAATTTATTTCAGCATATTCAGGTAAATTAAACCCTCAGATGGAAAATTTGGATTACTCTATAGTGTATCCTCTGTTCTCATGTATTTGCTCTGATCACACAGGCTACACTGTTGCCCACTTGGCCAGGATCTGGGGGTGGCTTACAGGCACCAGCCAGCAAGAAACTGAGGCCTCCACTCCAACAACCGTGAGGACCCAAGTGGTAAATTTTATGAAGCAATAGGTAAATTATACAGCACCCTGAGAAAAGCTTTACCTCCAGTTGGGATTTTAGAGTTGAAAGTTGTAGCGTCTGCTTTCTCACAACCCTCCATTCTTTCCCCTCCCAAGTGCTCTCTGGTCTGTCTTAAATCATTAGTTCTCAGGCAGTTTTATTTTTAAGCTCTGTCTAGGCAAATTACTACTCAGACTTTGCCATCTTAGTTTTTTTAAAAGCAAATTAGCAATGACAATGAGGTGAGACGGCATAATTGGCGGACTCTTGAAAGCTACACTTCTAAACTGCGATGTGCAAAGGCTTTCCAAGTAAAGTTATCAGGAAAGGAAAAACTGAAAAGATTAGCAATAAAAATGTATGTGCACCCCACCGGGTGAAAAGCATCCAAAAAACTACCCTGATGATGAGAAAGACAGCGAGGGAATCGAAGTGAAAAGCGGGATGAGCAGCAGTGGAAAATCCAGGCCACTCCAGCCCCGCTGGACACAGGCTTGATGGCAGAGAGCTCCTGTCTCAGCCTGTGCACAGGAATCAATAGAGCCGTGTGGCCTAGTGCCTGGAAAACTGAGCTCTCCTCTCCAATAGTTGCTTATATGATACAGACTTTAGTTCGTGAATACAAAATCTCAGTAAACCATGATTTTTAGAAGGCTACTCAAGAGCCTTTATTCCTATGTAGAAAATATAGTAAAATTGTGTGCTGGTTTTCAATAAGATTTTTTTGTTGTCATTTGCTTTTCTTGGATCTGTTAGCAGGCACACATAAGGACACTTTAGACTCTCGATTTTAAAAAGAACCATTTTAGGATAATAGCTACAATTTAATGAGTACACACTATATGTCAAAGTCGGCATCTTGGATGTGGAATAGGTCATCTGAACTTTGTCTATTGTGTTAGATAAGTACAGGGTTTGAACCCAGTGTGTCTGGTGCCAGAATCTACACATAGTCATTACGCTACACTGATTTGCAATATCATCTGCTTCTACTTACCCTTTCTCCACTGCCCTGCTTCAGAATGTCCTTATATCTTCCTGGAATTATCCTAAGAATATTCTATTTGACCTTTTTTTTTTTTTCCTGATTTCTCTCTAAATGCTCCATTATAGCTATTATGAGTTTGCTAAAATGCAAATGTGATCATGTCAATTCCCCTTTTCAAAAATTTTTCATGGCTTCTAAGACAAAATTCTCTTTTTAGTATCATCTCCAATGTTTAGAATCTGGTCCCTGCTTATATCACCAGATTCACTGTGCACCTTTCTGCCACCCTCATGCCCTAAGCATGCAGAAGAACGTATAATTACCATTGTACATTGGCATATGAGGTGGTCTTTTTGCCTGAAAATACATCTCAATTCTCCCTTTGTTCCCTTACTTTCGCTTATTTCTTTCTCAAACACATACTTTTCCTTCAATGTTTCAACTCACTTGTCTAAAAAGTGTTTCCTTATATATTGAAGCCAGACCAGGTAGCCCTCTAGAAGTCTCCCATTTTATGGGCATCAGAGAGTAAAGTATCCTTGATTGGTTGATGCCTTCCTCCTCAAGATGGGTGTTGCAATCGTTTCTTATTATATAAAATAGACCACAGTGTTATAATTTGATGTTATAACATCATTAATAAAGAACAATTTAAGTTGGTTGAATTTAAGCAGAGAGGATTTTGACTTTCCATGAACACCACATGTTCATGAATCTCTACGATAAAAGCAAACAGTTCCAGAAGGTCAGAAATCACTCCAGGGAACAGCAGAATTATGTGCAACTAACAAAACTGGTGATGGTATACTATAGGCAATCTAACAATAGACTAAAATTACAGGATACTATAGGAAATAGAAATAGACTGAAAATAAAAGTGATGGCCCATTGGCACAGATCATTTCCTTAACCCTAACCAACACCACCAGCAGCGCCACGACTCATCAACACAGGGAACGAATGATAAAGCGTAGTCCCCACCAGTATGAACTTCAGCACTTCTACTCTGCATGACACAAAAGCACCCTGTATCTCTCTGGACTAAATGGACGTTGTTGTCAGCTACGCTGTGACCCCAGGGGGAGCTCCAGCCTCAGGATGAAACTGAGGCTACGCATACTTAAGCATGAAAAATCAGGTTCTTGATGACATAGCTGGACAATTCAATTCCGAAGCTGCTAATTCTGGACTTACTTGATACGTTCCCTTTCATATTTAAGCCAGTTTCAATTAAGTTTTCCTTTTCAACTGAAAGCTCCCCACTGACATGACATAATTCCATATTTTCCTGAAGTTTTAATGACTAAAAGATGAAATAAATCTAAAAAGGAATCATCATTCACAAGAAACTACTTTACTATGTTTGGTACAATCAAACAGAACATGGCCAGAATGGACAGACCAGCCACCAGCTAAATACACAATAAAATCCGATATTTGGGGGACAAGTCATAAGTGGTTTCTTTTGCACAGAAGGGGAATGGGAAAGAAATAACACAGTGGGGAGACATCCTGCTACCGCTGTGCAAGCTGACACTCTGGCACCCCTGCAGCATGCTGACAATTCCAAAATGAGCCGCTCTCGCTGCTCCCCCCACCTCTACTAAGACTCTCGTACAAGCAAATTCACTCAGCAAATGATCCAGATAAACCAGTGCTATGAATTGGAGCCCGCTGATAAACAACAATGCCCTGTGACTTGTTCATTTTCAAGTCATAGCATTTTGTGAAGCCTAGTATTCTGCAGGGAATAAAATACACAAACGCATAATTCACACAAGAGGAATGGCCAGCTCTGAGTCTCTTAGCCAAGCCTTTATTCTTGCATCTTTTTTTAGCTCTGTTCTGTCCTCACCCACAACATAATTTGAAGTCCCGCTAAGAGTGCCAAGTCTTCCTTAATGTTTTCCATTAATGTTTAAAACTTGCTGAAGGATTCTTAGAAATTGCATGGAAACATTGTGCTCTCTGTAATTTGTATCCATAACCTCTGTAATGCATATGTTCTCCTTGGGGACCAAGTGTTGAGATCATTCATAAACTCTTGGATCACATGTGGCACTGCAAACTGGTGACATCTGACCACAGCAGACTCCAGGCCTGTCTCTGGCAATCATTTCCTTTGGTTTGCAGTTAAGGAGCCAGCAGTTGGCATACCTTCAACACTTGGAAGTCCTATTTTTGGCAAAGTCTAGCATCTGATATTTAACAGGGATCTGCATACCCTCTCCGTTAGTTTATGAGGAAGTTGTGAATTGAAGCTAATTAATGTTTAATCAGTTCCTCTTTTTTCTCCCTTAAAGAGCCACTGCCCACAAAATTGTTTGCATACAACTGAGATCTCCAAAATCACAGACAACTCGAAGGAACAAGATGAAGTTAAAGGCTATAAGGAAGATGGTGTGGAAATGCCTGTATTAATCAAACATGTTCAAGGCCCTCCCTTCCTCTACCACAGGACAAAACCCACCTCACCATGCTCCTGACACATGCCCTGTTCCCCAAGCACCTGCTTCTCTACCCATTTCAGACAAATTCTAGTCTTGGTCAAAGCAATAACTATGATTCTGGACATTAGGAGATATAATGCATTAAAATTGAAATTTATAACTAGGTAGGCTAATTTAATTTTTAAAAACATTATATAGGCACACAGCTATCTGAATGGAGTCAAGCTTATAACCTTGACTCAATTTGTGCAAAAAACAAAGAATGTAAACAAAACACCTGTGCCCGCTACTGTTCTGAAATTATAAAAATTATATAGTGTTCCTTAAGATCTATCAAGGAGAAACACCAGATTATTTCAAGCTTATAATACTGACTTTTATTTATATCTGGGTTTGGGTGCTGCTAAATAGAAAGATATATAGATAATAAGTAAGCATACTCCTTTTATAGGTTTTACATTTACAGGGAATGATTAAAAATAACCATCTGTCTGCTTCTAGCTGTTCAGGCTGCTTCTCATCCCCTGGGCCTCAGGTTTTCAGCCAAAGCAGTGAGCTGCTAGGTCCTGGGAAGGCTTCTTACAGGTGCTTTGTGGAATGCCTTGTTTGCCTACAGCTTCTCCTTTTCCTCCAAGTCCCTCCCACCCCTCTCCCTTCTCATTTAGCCTCCACTATTAGACTAAAGAAAACAAAACCATGAAAGGATCAAATGCCATCTATTTACATTTCCATAGAATTAAAATTCAATGTGTTTATTTCAATGTACATTCAAATTAAAGGTATACCTGAGACTTCATTTAGGTTTAAACTTCAGAATTCATTAATGCTTTACAGTTACACCTGTCAGTTTGAATAAAGGAAATAAAAGAATGCCATCAAGTACATATTAACATGCCGCTTTATTCTGGATCCCAATAGGTTACCACGTTCCTTCCTGCCTTGTTAGTCCTTATCTGAAGACATTAGCTCTTACAGCTTTTCAACACTGCACAGTTCGCAGAGGTACACAGTTTCAGCAGCTTTTTTCTGTCATTCCAGCCTCTCCTGGTATCGAGGCATTATGACTCCAATATTTCTCTCCCATAGTGTATTCTGATGTGCACGATCAACATGAATTACAACGCCAAGTAACTGCCAGATGTCATGAGTTATAAACTCAATAGTCTAAGGATTATTACACATTAGAGCACCCTACAGTGCAAGGGTGTCCTGGAATTTATGTGTTATTTATTACCTATTGGCAGGGTCTCAAAGTAATCTCACCCCTGCTGATGAAAGGAGGGTTGGAAGGAGAAGAAGGTCAAGGTCAGCCTTCCTTGTCAAGAATGCCAGTTACTCTGAAACTACTGATGCTTTAGAATTCTTTTTCCATTACCTGAAATTCAACAAAACTCTGAATAAAGGAGACATTCTAATTGCATCAATGGACTTTCAACCTGATTCTGCTAATTTTGCCTATATTAACAACACAATTTGTAACTACAACCTCTGGTGTTCCTCTATGAAGGATCCACACGAATGCAATCATAATGTATAAATTGTAAAAGGAAGTATACTGAGCTGTGCTGCTTATTTCCTTTTTTTTTTTTTTTTTTTTATTCAGAGTTTCACTCAGTGGCCCTGTGGTTGAGTGCTATAATGTCATAGATCACAGCAACCTCAAACTTTTTTTTTTTTTTTTTTTTTTGCACAGGAAAATAGATAGCAGCCTAACTATATTGGACGATATTTACATTTTGAAATTAAAATAAATTACAGCCAACATGCCTTTAGAATTGTTAGTCTTAGCTATCCAATATCAAAATTTGCATAAGCCCACATCACAAAATATGGGCATTACTCTACACTGTCATGAATTTTGCAAAAATAGGTCTAATTTGACATCTGATATTCTTCAAGAAATGTTCTATTTGATGAGTATATGACAAGAAGCTTGAAATGGTTCCTAATCCAGAATGTATAAGATTTATTTTTAAATTGACTGATTAAAAAAAAAAAAAGCTCTATTACTTTTCTACTCTATCGCAAAGACCCAGTTCTTTTCCTTGCTACCAAATGAATTCTGAATGCTGTAGTTAACATTCAGCCATCTCATTACCCATCTCCCATAAATCTTCAAAAGCATCACCATCTTTTGACAGTTAAGCAAGAGAAGAGGAAGCAAGAAGCATATCTAAGTGCTTTTTATACATGCAAATATCCTAAAGACCAAATTTAAATTGACAGTGATTGGAAAACAACGTGCTTCATAATTTTTGTTTACCTATTAAAAGCACAATCCCTTATAGTCCTGATGTTAAGTCCACCCCCAAGCTTTTCCATATACTCTTTGCAAACAAATTACTATCAAATTACAAATGTTGAATATATTTTAAGGTGCAATACTGAGTTCTTATAATAAAAATTAATTATATGTGATTTTATCAAAAGTAGTTAAAAATTTAAAAACTTATGTATGTTTCAAACAAACTTTCATATCTTATGTGAAGGCAAAAAGAAGTCCTCTTAAGTATGAAGGTTTAGTAAAAGTTCTTCTTTTTTTGATATATACCACAGCCAGCCTTAGCTATTCAAACAATAATACACATATGCTCAGCAATAAGGCAATAAATAAAATTGCTGTCTGAAACTTTGGCTATATTTTTATTCATTGGGTTACCCTGTGCTCTTGGACTGAGGACTTATTACACTTATCTCAAAGTATGTAGAGATAAATGAACAGACACAATCACTCTCTTCTTGCATGGATAGCAACCAACTCCTGACACTGGGATAACTACCTATTTGCATGTGACTGTTTTAATTTCTTTGTCTAGAATAGTAACAGATCTTGATTAGTAAGATTTACTAGAAATCTTTATCAAATCTCCTTTATTTTGACCTCATCAAGGCAATTCATAAAGCCCTATTATTATGTTCACAAATAATCTTAATTCCTAATTTGGGCAATTTTTATGCACCAAATATTAACCATTTCACCTTACTCTTCTATAACCTGTCTGCAAGTAGAACTTTGCCTTCTTGGTATTCCTGATGAAGTATGAAATTACAATTGTTCTGAATGTGTGACAAATTGCCTAAAATGTAGCAATGAAAAAAAATCTGAAATTGGCAGATGGGTTGATTTTCAAAACAAATTAGATTTCCAAATAATCAAATATTATATATATATATATACATACATATATATATATATATATATATATATAAAATGATGTCTAAAGCACATTTTTAATGCTACTCTTGACATTTTTTCTCCAATCTTTACCCAATAGAAAGACCTTTGCTTTAGGGACCCTTTCTGAGAAATGACTTCAATATATCCTTGGATAACCTGTCAGTTGATAAAAGTGCTGGGCATGAAGTTTGTATTTCCTTTCAAATATCCCCGATATCAACAAGGGAATTTTATTTAATTTTTTCTGAAATCAAAAATCTTCAACTCTTCCCATACACATTGGATCAATATATATTTTATCTTCCCTGTTAGACACATTGAAATCAAAAGGAAGTACTATTAGTAATTATGCCAGGACTGTTCTAGGATATCTAGGCTCAGTGTTGATCTTTTTCACACTGTAACTTTATGTGGTATATCGAAAAAAGTCTCTATAGTCTCATCTTTATACCCTCAATCATAACACTCAGCTCACACTTTTTCAGGCCTTTCTTCAAATCCTGAAACATGTTTTTTTTCTACCTTAGGGCTTCCACATAGTTTGTTCTCTATTTCTGGAATGTACCCTAAATCCTTTCCACCATGTGTAAAGTTCATTTCAGGGCTTAGCAATACCCCTTCAACACCTATCTATGGAGCTACTACTATTTAACAGGAAGACAACATAACGTTGAATGAAGATAGAGGGCTGAGTCAGATGGCCTGGGTTGAGTCTTAGTTCTGCTACCTTTGTTATCCAGATCTAGATGATTTTTTACAAACCTCTGAGTTATTTTGAGCCTCAGTATCTTCATCTGTCTTCACCTGGAAAATGGGGATTATAAAGCCTATGTCTCTGGATTGTTATGAAGAATAAGAAAGCGATCCTTCCAAAATTACTGACATTAGGAACTAGGAATATGTGGTAAACAAGAACAACCTTGCAGTTCTGTTTCTGCATCTGATCTTAAATTACTTTAACCAATACCAATTTTTAATTCCTTTGACTGTCCAATAGACAATACTCTTCATGAACCCTATCCTTCATATAAAACATTTCAAATTTTAACCTACTGAGAATTAGTCAATTACTAATGATAATAACTGTTATATATAAGTATTAGTAGAATTGGAATTTGTATTCAATAATTTAATCCTAAAATAAGATATATTTAGAGGTACTACATTATATTACAAAGTATTTACAGGTCAACAAAATATTCATGGTCTTTCCAAACAAAAAGTATGAGTTTTACCCAGTAAGTTTTATTGAGTTCATTTTTGGAAGATGATTCTAATATGACATTTGATTTTACTTTGTTTAATTGACACCAAATAACTTAGATATTGGTTTTTCACTATTCCTCCAGTTCTGGTTGGAACTACTTCTTGCATATTAACAAAGAGTTTCATTTTTCAATCGTTAACAACTTTTTTATTCAACAATTATATACTGTACATTTTGTTGGTTCCAGGTGTCATATAACTCACTTTGGGATACATGATATTTCAAGCAGAGATTTTTTCCTCAGGGTGCCAAAGAGATTTAAGGAATTTACCACAGCTAACTGAAAAACCACAATCTGAAAGATAAATATGTGAAGTGTCTAGGGACAAGTATACTGAACTTTCTATAAGGTACAAAGAAGGGAAACATTATTTTTATAAGGGAGGCTTTTTAGAGGAGCACGCTTCAAAGCAGGGTTTGAAATATGCACGGTATGCTTTCATTAATTACAAAAAGAAACCTATTGGAATGTGCTTGCATAGATATACAACAATCTCTGGAAAGATGCACAAGAAACTAACAGCACAAAATATCTTTGCAGGAAAAAAAAAAAAAAAAAGAACCCCTAAACTGGAAAGTGAAGAATGGGAAAGGAGACTTCCCTACATCTGCTCTAAACTTCTTGAGTTGCAAACCTTCTAAATGCATTAAACACTCATTAATGGGTATTGTTAACAACGTCTAAATCAACACAGAAAAAGTATCACCAAAATGGAAAATCAAGTACCCAATGTACTTAAAACTAGTATGAGACCGATAGATAAACATTTACATGACCACACGAGAAAAACAGTCACAGACACAATTAAATTCAAGTGGGGGAAGGGGAGAAGGGAAAAAAGTGTGGAGGATGAGACAGAGGGATTGATGAGCTCTGACCTAAGGGGCACAATGTGGGGGGATATAGCACAACCCCCAGGTGAAGGGCTCAACTGCAACTTGAGCTTTGCTAACAAATGTAAAGAATGCTACCTAACCATTTGTACCCTCATATTAATCTAAAATTAGAAAAAGAAGTAGAAATAACAAGTACATGGACTAGGAGTGTTTTCAAAGTATATTATCTGTCCCAACTGGATTCAACATGAAGAGTCATGAAGACAATATGAAAATGTAGTTTCTTACACGAGTCATTCAATTGCATAAACTTTAATTGTTATAAAACAATGGTGCTTAGAAATATAAATGTCATAAAATATTTGTAGGATGTTGCTAAGCCTGATTTCAAGACTATTATCAAAATATATAACTTAGTCAGTTCTTTTTCTTTAAGACACAGTGTTCCTAAATTCACCAGCTGGAGCAAGAGGAAGTTCCCGTCTCAACTAAAAATAGAAAAACTAGCTGGATGTGTGGCTGGTGCCTGTAATCCCAGCTACTCGGGAGGCTGAGACAAGAGCATAGCTAGAACTCATGACCTTGAGGTTGTTGTGAGACATGACCTCACAGCAGGGAAAATGGGAAAATGGGAAAGTATAGCTAAACAAAATATTATTTCCCTATTACATAGGGAAAATGGGAAAGTATAGCTAAACAAAATATTCATTACGAAATTTTAAAAAGAGGTGGCCAAAACCCAGAGAATAATTTGTAAATATTTTGTAAAATTTTTAAGAAATATTTTGTAAATAAAGGTAAATTTAGTTAAAATTTCCCATTTTCCCTGTGTATGGGGACTCAGGAAGGGGACTTTAGGGGAACCCCTGGAATAAAAATTCATAAACTTTAGTGCTGAGACAGTCTCCTCTTTCATCTAACATTAGCTGAAGGCCTCCTGTTAGTTAGGCCCGAGAGCAATAAAGGTGGAGAAAGTCACACCTTTTTGATTTAGACTATGTCTCAAGTGTCTTAGAATAAAGGAGGCTCTTAGGGAAGAAGTGAGCATGTATTGGTAACCACTTTAGTTGGGAGAGACTTATAGCTGTCAGCATATACTCTATAAAACCCAAATGTCATTTGTTTATAAGAATTTCTTTATCTCTCTCAAATTATAAGTTGCAAGTCTGTAATTCCACTTCAAATACATGCATCAAGAAAATTACAAATGATTTCTCCTTTCAAAAATAGAAACATGGCCATATGAAGTTTCTTCTTCCCTGAGTTTTCTTTAGGGGAAATATAAACTTTTTTAATGGAATAAAAATTTGGATTTATTTTCTTTGATATGCTTTTGCATGGTGTGAATTGTATAAAAATAAAAACATCTTTTTTTTTTTTCATTTTGAAAGGGAGGTAAATTCTGGCACTCTGGGAGACTGAAGGGGGTGGATCCTCTGAGCACAGGAGTGCAATACCAGCTGGAGCAAGAGGAAGTTCCTGTCTCTACTAAAAATAGAAAAACTAGCTGGATGTGTGGCTGGTGCCTGTAATCCCAGCTACTGGGAGGCTGAGACGAGAGCATAGCTAAAACTCATGACTTTGAGGTTGTTGTGAGACATGACCTCACAGCAGGGTGACTGAGTGAGACATTGTCTCAAAATAATTGAATAAATAAATAAAACATAAAAGTGAGGTAAAGTATACAAATATATATAAGTTAACCTATTAGTATAATTTTCCTATAAGATGATAGTTGATGATTTATCATAAAATGCATTACTTTCTATCTTAAACAACATAATTAACTCTTTTTTTTTTTTTTTTTTTTTGAGACAGAGCCTCAAGCTATCCCCCTGGGTAGGGTGCTGTGGCATCACAGCTCACAGCAACCTCTAACTCCTGGGCTCAAGCAAGTCTCCTGCTTCAGCCTCCCAAGTAGCTAGGACCACAGGCGCCCACCACAACACCCTGCTATTTTTTGTTTGCAGCCGTCATTGTTGTTTGGCGGGCCCAGGCTGGATTCAAACCTGCCACCTTAGGTGTATGTGGCTGGCACTTTAGCCACTTGAGCCATAGGCGCCGAGCCAACATAATTAACTCTTGATGAACCTTCCCCAATACCAATAAATTGAATTTTGCCTAATTTTTGGGCTTAGGATAATGTCAGTTCAGTAAAGCGTTAGGTAAAACTCATTAAAATGTATACAGAGAGGCAATAGCTTCATTACTGTAATATAATGTAAAGACAAAAGGAATGCTTCATTATCATTTAACTGTTTTTAAAACTGAATTCATTTGCATAACAAAAATGTTCACTGGATATATTTTCAATAGTTCTCTAAAAGTAAGCATCCCCAAAATTAAAAATATATTTTCTAAAAGTAATGTTGTTACTGTAGAATCCTAGTTATTTTTTTTCTTTCTGTTTTTCAATTAGAAATGTAGTCCATATCTTGTACCCTCTATAAATCCCCAACAGTGAAGTTTTCAGTAAAAAAAAAGAGAAAGAAAGAAAGAAAGAAATGTGGTCATGAGAGATAGGTGTTATTTGAGGTAGAAAATCATTTTAAATGATGGTAAAATGTACTAACATAGTCTATTTCTTTTTCAATATTTATAATATTTTGGTAGAACAGGATTGCCATACCGCAGTGGATGGCTTAATCAAATATGATAATTATTTGCCTCTACTAGCTAACATATCAATACCTTGTAAGACTGAAGAATTGGGTGGCAATGGATATTAAATTAGAAATTAGTGATTATCTCCAATGCAAATGTAATTATTCCATGTTTCTCTCCCCCACACCCTTGCTATAGTAAATGCTTGATAAATATTTGCTGAGGGTTAATAGGTAGAAAATTCCTAGTTATTTTTTTGTATTACCCCCCTAAGTCCTATATGATGAAATGATAACTATTGAAGGACTGTATAACTTTATGTAATTTACCCCTAATTTTCTTGCCACTACCCACTACTCATCCTTCTGTTTTGCAAAACCCTTCCTGTTCTTAAAAAATAGTTAGTACTCAAAATAGAGTGGCCCAGGCACATACTCTTCCTTGTTAATCTCTACCAGTTTTGCCTCCAGGTTGATGGACCCCCAAATGTATGTCTCAGCCCTGAGTCCACTAGAACTTAAATCGTACATTACAACTGCCACTTCAAAGTCTATAAGTAACTTGAACTCAAAATTGACTTCTTGACTTTTGTCACACAAGCCTTTATTTCCTCAATATATCATCGGCTATGGTATTATCATATATGAATTTTTCGAAGAATTATTAATTTTCCTCTATTTCATTCACACATAGACACACATACCATCTTGACTATTAAAAAGGGTCAATGCCTTGGAAAGTATCTAGAATTTGCCCAGTTTCCTTTACCTCCACTCCTGTCACTCTGGCTGAGTCCCCAACTCAATAATCTTACTTTTCCTCTTGCACTTCCTACCATCAATTCTTCCTGCAGAAGATAAGGTAACCTCTTCCATATCACATTTAGGAAAAAAAATCCAAATTTTTACCCTGGCTTACATGGCATTTTGAGATCTGGCCTCTCATCTCATGCTACTTACCCTTCCCACTCATTATCCCCCCACCTTCTGGCCCTGCCCTTTCTCTATCAAGCCCAGTTACTTCTTTGGGTCCTCTTTTTAAATACATTATTCAGTCAGCCTGTGAAATATCCTTCCCCCAACACATCCTATAGTTCTCTTGTCAGTTGAATCTCAGTTTTCATACTATTTCTTTAGTTTCTCTTCTTATGACCACCCTATCTAAAGACGCAGCAAGATTGGGTGGCGCCTGTGGTTCAAAGGAGTAGGGTGCTGGCCCCATGTGACAGAGGTAGTGGGTTCAAACCCAGCCCCAGCCAAAAAAAAGAAAAATCTGCAAAAGAAACAGCATGATCACATATATCACATTCCTCTGGCGTTCCCCCCCCACACACACATATCACTGTGTGAAATTACTCATATGTGTTTATTTGCGCATTATCTATCTGCCTTTAATGGAATGTAAGCTAACTCTGTGAAGGCACGGCCCAAGTTCATTTTGCTTACTGTTATATCCCTAGGGCCTAAGAGAGTATCTTTGGCACACAGTAGGTGTACAATAAATATTTATTGAATGAACAGATGAAGAATTTCACTTTTTGTCTTTATTAAATTATATATAGTTAATAATTTCATGTGCATCTTTAGTAGACAGTTCCTTATATTGGTCTAATACATGGTTTTACTTAATAAATATATAGGAAGATCCTTATCCTTTATTTTAGTAAGGAGCATAGTATTCTTTAAGAGATATCATTATGAAATGATCTGTCATAAAATGCCACTAGTTTCTTATTTTTTTCATTCAAAACTAACTCCTATATTTTGCATTGTCCAAGGGGTGAGGAAAAAAGTCAGAAGCTTGGATCACTGCTTACCACATTCACAACCTTTTAAAGATCATGTTCTGAATGTGAATTTTCAAATTTTCTGTAATAATATGATGGGGTGGGATAAACAATTGGGTAGGATAAACAATGTGTATTAAATGGTGAAGACTTCTTACCTGTTAGGTCAACGGAAATATTACAAAGACTCTATGAGGTAGGTAGGTTTATAAACGAAAAGACAGAGACTCCAGGATGGGTAAATTTATACATTATTGACTCCTACAGTTAATAAGAGGAGTCAGAATTTTAAATAGGTTATTTTTTGTTCTAGATCTTACACTTCAAAAAGATTGTGATGGAAACATGTATCATAGCATATTTCATAATTCCTTAACCTAATAATCAAAATATACTAAAAATAATTTAACTTGGTAACTAAGGTCTTCATTATAATCAGTTATTATATTATGCTGTGAGATGGTGATTTTGAACATTAGGATAAATCTATTTTTAATTCAAAATTCATGATGAAACTTGCTTCTTTGAATAAATCCCTAATATGAGCTTGATTCCATGCAATTGCCTTTTTCATAAAAAAAAAAAAAAAAAAAAAAGGAGAACAGAAACTAATGGTGAAGTGAATTGCTGATGAGTATTACATGCTGTCTTTCTGTATAATGAACAATGACAGCTTTCTCTAATGCTATGTTCCAGTTTCAGGATTGTACCCACCACTTTTCTTTAAATTTCAACCAATCTTTTCCTTCAGAAAAAAAAAAAAATACATGTTTTAGCTAACTTCATTCTTTTCTCTTTTCTCATTTGCTTTTAATACAACATTCCCAAATATATATTACCATCTTTGAGATGGTTTGCTTCTCAGAAATATATATTTATAAATTGATCATTATAGATTATATATAAAGATGTATTTAATTTCATAATTATATATAAATTAATATATAAATTAATCAGTATAGATTTTATTTTTTGAAATTAGAAGTAAAAATAGAACTTTGAATCTTTAGCTAGTCTTTGCCCCCTGGAGGTTTTGGTGCCCCACAGCCTTTGGTTTGAGTCCTAACATTATTGCTTGACAAGTATATGATTCAGGGAAAGTTATTTACCTTCACTAAGGTTTTGCTTCTTCATCTTTAAAATGGGAATAAAAGCATCTATTGTCTAAGGTGGCAATGAAGGAAAAATGTTTATGCTTTTAGTACATACCTGGCAAAGATTTATTCATTGTCATGGTTTTGCATATCAAAGAGATGTTTGAAGTTATATATTCTCACTTAAAAAGTATACATCTCTCCAGAAATGATAATTCTCCTCACTGAATGCATAAATATATCAGTTGTAGATCAAACACACTAAAATGAATGCCTATTACTGCATATATCTAATAATATAATCTTTAAAACTAATATTTAGGAATATTTTGAATAAGGCAAATAATATTGGATTTGAATGAACAGGGTTAGACTTTTATTAGTTTAGCTAAATGGTTGTGAAACTTCACTTTATACATCTTAATTTAGAAAAAAAATTAGTCACTTATGTTTAGGATAGTTTTTCTTAAGAAAAATATCAATGGTCAAGATTTTCAGCAAAAGAAAAGGGTCCCTGACATGTATCAAGTGCAAAGAATTACTTTAATATGTTATCAATCACTTTTTATGCCTAATTGTTAGTAGACAGTCATTTAACTTTTGTGTAAAGGTAGATATTTTAACAAAAAATTAGTTCCTTCTCAGTAAATATTTTTTTACCATTATCAAATTTATCAGACTTTTTCTCTCTTTATATTTTTCACTTTTTTTAAGCATATGTTGTCAACACGTACTATACTGAGCACCTGATCCTCAATATGACATGGCTATTGCTGGCTAAAAACAACTAAAAGAGAATAATTTATTTCAAGATCACCAAAAGTTGAAATCATGAGAAGAAAATACAAAAAAAAATCAGGGTCCTCATAGTTTTTAGACAACCAAAAATCACCTGTTTCTGATGGTTCCATCTTCCTCTCTGAATGCCTGTTAGTGGAAGAAAAGCAGTCGGGCCCACCCCCTGACATCTTTAATTGACTTCCTAGAGAGTGTTATCAAGAGCTACTCAAGCGGGGCTAATAGTGCCTGTAGATGGCTCACACATGGCAAAGCGGGGTGTGCTGGACTTTAAAGGGCTGAGAGGGGGGTGTATTCTCTACTCAGTGTGCAAGCAAGTACCAGGGTTTATCTGAAAAGCAACAAATAATCCCTCAGCACTCTTTAGATAGAAAGAAGATATGCAATGGGGAGCCAGGGAATTGGTGGCCATATGCAGCTCTCTAAATATTCCTCCCATCTCCATATGTAGATTATGTTTGATGGTGGGAACTACTACATGACACTGAAAGACACTGGGCATGCTAAGTGTACTTTTACAATCAATTTTCTTCTGCGAGCACATTCTACCAAGAAGAGCCATACTATGTTGAGATGAAGCAAAAGGGGGACGGCAGAACTCAAGCAAACCCAGCCATTTCAGTTAGATTTAAAATGCCATTCCCACAGGAACGACAGCAGGTACCTAAGACCTTCAACCACTCAGACAGCTGTCTTGTTCAGCACTCAGAAGTTTGGTTTTTTTGTTTTCTATTTCTTTTGCGATAGAATTTCTCACTTCTGTACATTAGAACTTGATATTTAGTTGGAACAGAAGGAAAGTTTTGCATACAAAACCTAGAACATTGTATTAAAATAGCCTAAGTGTGTTTTGATATGAATGTTTCCCTATCAGTTCCAAGATTATCCCCTACCTCCTTCCTAGCAAGCCAATATTCTTTCCTTTGAAGCAGGGCCAACTTTGGGGATTTCTTTATATCCCCAATAAAACATAAATAATTACAGGCAGCAACTCCTCTTCCCTCTTATTTATGGAGTTTCAATGACCATATTATTTGCTTAATGTGTCAAACTATGAAAAAGCTCACTTTACAAGTAAAAAATGTGATCTAGTTTCAACATTGATTTTTACTACTTGATATCCAGTTGTATTCTGTTTATTTTATAGTTTTATATAGAATGTGCTACAAATATTGTGTGTATTTTTACTCTAGGGTAATAGATAGGGTGCTCAGAATTCAAGGTGACATAGAAATACTGATAATTTCTGAATAATTCTTCTATCATTCTACTGCAAAAGACATGTACATCCTTGATAATATTGTTTTTTAACACAAGAGGAAAGGAAATAAAATTTCCCTTTACTTCACATTCATTCCACATTTAGGAATAATTCATTGGCAAAGTTCCTTAGATACTATCAATCCCCAATGAACCTTTCATATGAAGAGAAATGTTATGTGAAAATTGCTTTGAAAATGAGAGTATATATAATGACAGTAATATTTATTTATTAATGAATTAATAAAAAAAGCATATTGGTTATTGCCCCAAACATTTTTAAAAAATAAAGAGTAATTTTTGTTCTTTGTTAATTTCAGACTCATCTGTTTTGTCCTAACTAACTATATTCACAATGTTAGCTCTTACGGAATAATTTTTAGTGTCATAATTATTGAATATTTGTTTTATACATTGTTTTTGTTAGCATAACAAGAAACCTTTGCATTAATGATTGTACCTACCCAAACATCTTTTCAAGTTTTCCTTAATGATTGAGTATTGCCTCTCAAAGGTATGAAAAAGATACTGTCACTAAAAAGACCACATGCAAGCTGTGCAAATTACAATAGTAATTGTATTCACTGTGAAGGAACTAAATTTGTTATTTTGGGGTCAGCATTACAGTTTCATTTTTCTGTTTATTCTCCCACAATAATTTTACCTCTTGAAATTGCATTCCAGTGAATAAAAGCATCTAATTTTCCATCAGCAGCCCTAAACTACTCATCCAGTTTTTTCAACCATCTCCTTGTTTTGAGCTACTTTTACCCCTGCCCTCCATGGGGTAGTAGAATAAATGACAGGCATGGGTTGAATGTGGGTATGTATGTACTATAAAGAAAAGCTGACTTGTGCAAAGCACGATAAGTCATATGACCCTCTAAATAGTTGTCTTAGAAGGATGCCAACCTTTCCATTTATAAGTAGATATAAACAAATAACATAAGTAGTTAGGAAAGAAGAAAAAAATATGAGACAAATAAAATTAGGTATAATGAAAACTAATCATTCTAGAAATTTTTTAGATTGCAGGCATGATGTCTTCTCATGAATGTGGGTATGAAAGAAATATTCAAAGAAAACACTGTTCAACATGTCAAACTGTGAAATATTATAGGTCATAGGTCATATGCACTATGGATTAATAATAATTTTCTGTATGGATGCCCCCATTATAGAGTTAGAGTGCTGTTTACATCAAAAGGATTGGGATGTAGAAGATTAATATAAATATTTTTAGCTTTCTGCCTCAAGTTATATTAGCATAAGAGTAACAAAAGAAAAAGGTTTGCAAATACAAAACACGGTGTGCAATCAAGAGAGTTTTGATCACAGAGGGGTGTAAGGTTTAGCACAAGTACATGACTTATATGATTATGACACTGGAAATAGAAATTGATGAGGCCAACTAAAGAATCTGCTGCACCTGTAGCTCAAAGGAGTAGGGCGCTGGCCCCATATTCCAGAGGGTTCAAACCCAGTCCTGGTCAAAAACTGTAAAAAAAAAAAAAAGGGATGCACCTGTGGCTCAAAGGAGTGGGGCGCCAGCCCCATATGCCGGAGGTGGTGGGTTCAAACCCAGTCCCAGCCAAAAACTCAAAAAAAAAAAAGAATCTGCTACATTTGGAGAGGCAGTAATGCAAAACCTAAAAAATTAATAACTAAGAAAGTTACATGAAGGCTATGTTAACCAGTTTGATGGAAGTGTCTTGGATTGTGTATGAAAACACCACACTGTACCCCCAAAGTGCATCAATGTACACAGTTACCATTCAATAAAAAAAAAAAAAATAAAAAAATTAAACTGAGTACTTATCTTTTTTTCAAGCACATCATGTCTGTGTTGATACTCAACAGAGTAACAATCAAAATAAACATCAATGTCTTGCATGAGGTTAATTAAATAAAAAGAATATGCTAGCAACTATTTGTAACAGAAAGGGACAAGCATTTCAAAGAATAATTTAAAGAAACGTATAGAGTAAGATGAGATGATTCTGAGGGAGATGCCAATCTCTAAGAAGATTATACAGTTCTATTTTTTTTTTTAATTTCTAAAAAGGGTAGGCACCTGGTCAATCCAGGCCTAATCACTGATAAGAAATGAGGTTAGCTAACAAATGTAAACAGTGTAACCTGATCATATGTGCCCTCATATTAATCTGAAATAAACTAAAATAAGAGATAAGTATTGAAAATGAATATACTGATTGAACAGATAGAACAACAGGAAGAATACATACTTGACATAATTAAAATACATCAAAAATCTTTCAGTCTTTTAATAATTTGCCTTCACTTATTTTTCCTGGAAACTCACATTATATAAAGATCAATTTGTAATTTGACTTTGTTTGGGGCAGTTAATTGCTATACGGTAATCAAGTAATTGATAAATGACTCCTCCATTACATTTACTCAGATGGAATCTAGCAAATAACAATTAATAAAGATACAGTTTCTGTTCTCAAGGATCCAGAAGTCTAACAAAAACTATGGTTGAAAAAGCAAAATCAAAAACGCTTTTACAAATTTTTGAAGCAATCGGGAACACTGAGAATTGTACATAATTTTTTACTGTAGCTATTTTGTTTTATCTGCTTAACAATGAAAAAGTCTGAAATTGAAGCTCAGCATCTGTAAATCGAGACCAAATTATCTCTACTTCCTTTAGTTCTTACATCCTATAACATAAATAAAGCAATCACAGAAAGACGCTGGTATGGTAGATGAATGTGAAATTATTATACAAGTTCCAGTTAGTGGTTATGACTAGAATTTTAGATTAAAATAAAAAGAAAAAAAAAGTTAGCCTTTAGAATGTTAACTCAGAACCAACCCCAGAGCTCAGGCACTTGGGGAGACACCATGTTCCCTTCAACTCTGCACCCGCAACCCCTAATCCAGTGATGAGGAAGTTGTTCAACAAATCTTTACTGGAAAAAGATGACATGGATCATTCGTAGAGCAGATATGATATTTTTATTTTGTTCTCTGAGACTCGCTTCCAAAATTTTGAAGCAGTTTTATAGAAAGGGTAGCACAAACTTAGTTTTCCATGAATGAGAAAATAGAATAAGGTGTGTGTAAGGCTTCCAAACAGCAATATTGAGTAGGTCTGGGTATACAGATCTGTAATAGTGAGGTCAAAGGCAGACCTTGGGGAAATTTGGGTCCCCATGTAGTAACTGAAGACACATGATTAGTAGATATTATTAAAGGAGGTGGGAGAAGTCCTAAGAACCCTGAGAAATCCCAGCTTTAAGGATCAAACAGAAGAAATGAACCCTGCAGAGATCACTACGAGTTAATTTGAATCGGTTTATATGCGTGCCTTGAGATTCTAATCTATTTTTGAAAATGGTGTGGCTTTTTCTACTGATTTTTATAATTAAATTGTTTTCATAGCAATCATTTTGGTTCTCAGGCACAAAAACTTATTTATCAAATTAATCCTTTTGGGCAGCAACTGTGGCTCAAAGGAGTAGGGCGCTGGCCCCATATGCCAGAGGTGGTGGGTTCAAACCCCGCCCTGGGAAAAAAAAAAAAAAAAACTGCAAACCTCCCCCCAAACAAACAAACAAAAAACCTAACCAAAAAAAAAAAAAAATTGAATCCTTTTGAAACTAATCTTGCCACCTGTAAATTGGCTTTAGTGATAGTAAGAGATAGCATGTATTGACCATTTAATGCTAGCTACTATTTTAAATACTACGCAGGCAATGCCTTTTCTAATGTTAAAACATAACCCCAAAGGTATATATTGTTATATTGGCATTTTACAAACAAAGGCATTCAGCCACTTAAATGCATATACTTGGTCAATAATGGGCCTACCATTGCAATGATAGTAAAGGATAACTAAAGGAATGGAATTAATGTCTGCTTTATCCCAAAGTATGTTCTCTGTAAACACCCTAAGATGCTGAAACATAAACACGGTTAGTTTTTCTGAATTTAACTACACATACTCAGAAGAAGAGCGAGGAAGAAAGAGACATATTCCCACCATTTAGTTGGGTCCCATCAGTATTCCTCTCAGAGAAGGTTCAGAAACCTTGACAATTATATTTTCCGCATGGGAGTATTTCACTATTCTGATGGAGATAAATGACTAGGACATTTTGTGAATGATCTGAAGAATTTTCAGAGATTACATTACTTTTCCTCTGAAACAACTGTCAAAATTATTTTTTTAAATGTAATTCAGTGTGGTGTTTATTTCTGTCTAGGAGGAAAGATGGGAGGGAGGAAGAAGGAAGGGAAGAAAGAAAAGAGTGTGAGAGGAGAGGGAGCAGATGGGGGAAGCGTTAAGGAGTAAATTAAATAGACTGCACATACTGGCTGAGAGTGGAGGAGTAGTCAAATGTCAAGGATTGAAATTTTCTCATGTATTTATTTACTAAATATTAAATGAAGACTAATTTTGAGCAAATGCTGTGTTGTAAAGGAAACAATGCTGAATTCTGAGAACTTTCACTGAAATAGACTTACCCCCTTGTGAGGACGTAGAGCCAAAAGGGTGTGATGTGAACAACCGAGAAGTTCAACAGAAAGCATTATGAGATCATAATAATTTAAGAAAAAGGCAAGAATGGAGAGAAGAATCCTATTTCTTTTAGGCTTGGAAGCTACTCTAGAATAAATCAATTTAAATTTTGGTTTTATATAGATAGATAGGAAGGATTTTGAAAACGTTAAAGAAATGCAAAGAATTGGAAATTATAAAAGCTGCATAGTAAAACTTGATTATATTTAACTTAATCCTATTGAAGGAAATTTTGATATAACTGTAAATTAAAAATGGGTAGAAATTTACTTACATGTCATTTGTTCTGATCCTCTTTGAAAACCAGGACCATTCCCAAATCATATGGATTTTTGAAAAATTGTGCGTATGTAGGTGAAATAAATATTAGCTAACAAATCTCATCGATAAATGTAATAAAATACTAAATAAAATTATGGGCTTTGGGACATGTCTTTTGACTTTGTATTATATAAATTAAAATGTGCATTCAATTGTTTAATACATTTTGCTATACTTTGCATTTTAATTAATGAATGTCAAAATTTAATTCTCTAATTATATAACTTAAATGCCATTAATTACTATAAAATATGATTTTAATATGTAACATATAACAAAGACACTTTCTTCCTACTAATTCACATTTACCTTGTCAGAACTTAGAAATATTACAAGGAAATCTTAAGTCTTTCTGAAAAATTAAGTTAGATTTGTTCTACCATTTTGATATTGATGAATCAAAAATCACATTGTCAAGTATCCGCAAATATTTAAAACTTTTTCAAATTAACTGATTGGATCCAAGGAAGAAAAAGAAAATTTGTTAAATATGCTTGTTCTAATGATAGTAATTAGCATTCATGGGACATCTATTATTCCCTAGGTGCCATATTGGTCATATGATCTCCAAAATTCATGCTACATTTTGAAAGATTATTATCTCCAGTACCAAGATGTGCATTTCTTTTATAAAGTGATCTTTCCAAAAGTTATGAATCTTAGAGGTGGAAACTCAAGGCTCTTTGTCTCTGAAATATGCACTCTTTTCACTTCCAAGAAAGGCCTTCCTTTATTTTACATGGAATGATCAATATTCCATGTAAGGAATGAAGTGTTATTTACCAGTAGAGTGGGAAAAGCAAAATTTTCCATTTTAATGACTGGATGCTCAATTCTAAATAAAAAAAAAAAAAAGCTGATTCCAATATGCAATTATTGTAAAATATGCCCAGAAAAAAAATGCCTAAAGGGTATCTAAAGATTGCAACCTATAAGAAAACAAAAGGTTCTGGCTTTATAGTATAACCTTACAATTATTTTTTCTTTGTTTGCAAGAGACTTATAGATATTTAACAGAGCTGAAAGAGAAAATTACTTTATACAATAGTGAGATTTATTATTTTTATTTTGGGGTTAGTTAAAAATAAAAAGCCGACTTTGCTTAACAAGAGGTTTGTTCCTTTTTAACATAGCAGGGCTCACTTGGTAATAAAATCCTAGCCCCATGGCCCCTTTGAAGGTCTGCCTTTGCTCACTGTGAGAGACAACATTTTGTTCACTTGAATAATTCTGTATAAATAAACTCAGATTTTGCTAGCTAAGCATGTGGAAGTTACATAAAGCACACCTAATCACACAGTTTAAGCATTCGAAATGCATCATATCACAAAAACTGCAGTGCTGGGGCTGTCAAAACCTGTCACCTGATGCATAAAATTGTTGGTTTCACGAGTCATTTTTCAGTGAACTCTAATGGAAACATGGCTAGATGGAGATTTTAATGAAAGATGCAGATTTCTGTCTTCCCTTTTTTCACTGAAACTCAACCAAAAATATCCTCTCTGTGATTCAAATTAACACATTTTGTTAAATAGAGAAAATATCTTTTCTAATGTACTTCGAAGATATAAGGACTTGCGAACATACATTATCCCTCCTCATCTCTATAAATATATTTTCCAATCTAACTGCACATCTAACATCCTAAAATTCATCTACTTCCATCTGTATATCTTAGAATTCAAAAACAAAAATTAAAAGGATATACCTTTTCTTTCTTCTTACCGCTATTTTGTTTTTATAACTTTAAAAACCATTTTGTCTGTCACTAAAGTAAATATTTCATGCAATGAATTTCAAGCTCAAATTTTCTTCAGTAAACCCGAATTAATATTGAGTTATGAAATAATAAATGTTAATTAAAGGAAAAGTTAATCTAATTCAATGATTTATGATTATTCATACACCTTCACATGTAATCAATTGACATAGCTAAATGAATATTCAGTAGTCTTAGAAACATTTACTTTTCATTTAAAGATTCATAATTCTATAAAACTTAGAGAGTTAAGATATTTATAAACAGTTTATACATATCTATAAATCTCTGTAATATTCTACTTCAAATAAAGCCATACAATCTGGCCAGATGCAGTGGCTAATGCCTGTAATCCTAGCATTTTTGGAGGGTAAGACAGGTGGATTGCTTGAGCTCAGGAGTTCAGAGACCAGCCTGAGCAAGAGCGAGGAGACCGTCTCTACCAAAAACAGAAAAACTAGCTGGGTATTTTGGCAGAAACCTGTAGTCCGAGCTACACGGGAGGCTAAGGCAGGAGGATCTCCTGAGCCCAAAATTTTGAGGTTGCTGTGAGCTATGTTGACACCATGGTACTCTCCTGAGGGCAATGGAGTAAGACTCTGTCTCAACAACAACAAAGCAATACAATCACATTAAATTAAATAGATACAGACTAATGTTATTCACATTTTCTCATAAATATGTTTCAATGTAAATTTGCATCTAAACTTTCATACCTTGACTCTTATAAATGATTTTTTGAGGAAAAACCTTAATGCTGGTTTCAAGCCCAGAATTCAATGTGAGGAGAGAGGTGGCTTTTGCTGTCATTAGTTCAGTAAGTTATATGGTTACTCCACTCATTTCCCCACTGAAACTGTCTGTCTCTTGAAGCTAAGTTTTCTACTTACTTCCTTTCATTTTATTCAAAAATTTCCCCTTCATATTTACTCTGTGCCAAGCTGTGAAAGGTACCTAGACATCACAAATACCAGTTCTTTGCCTTAAAAGGTCTATGATTCAATTTACTATACTGCCTCACCACCCCAAAGCTTATTGACTTGAAAAGCCCAACTTGGCGGCTTACAACTATTTCACTGGTTCACATTAACCTAGATGAGAGATAAGGGCTAACTTAACTGAGCAGTTCTCCTGTTGATCTTGCTTGGGGACACTCATTCATTTATAGTAACATAAAAGTCCTACTGGGTTAGATAGCAAAAACGGACTCATCTACATTTCTAGGTAGTTGGTGCAGTTATGATCATTAAGACAGCTTGTACAGCTGTGCACTGTACAGAGTGCTAAGCCACTCTTCCCATGTAATTGCTCAGCTTCAAAGGTCCGAGGTCAGACAACTACCCCTGGCTGTATTAATGTTCCAAGAACACCAATGTGGAATCAGAAAGAAGGCCCCCCCCTCCATGAAATGCAGGCTTAGCATGTCAATTCCACAGCATTCTATTGGTCAAAGTAAGTCACAAGGCCAGCCAAGATACAAGCAGGAGAGAAATGGACTCCTTCTTGGAAAAAAAAAACAAAAACACTTTGTTAAGAGTGTAGGTACAAATAAATATGAAAGGAATCGTTGTAATCATCTTTGCAAATACATACCGTAGCTCAAAAAGTTATTTATCTATTTATTTATTTATTTATTATTGAGATAGAGTCTCACTTTCTTGCCCTCTGTAGAGTGCCATAGCATCACAGTCACAGTAACCTCAAACTCCTGGACTCAAGCAATCCTCTTGCCTCAGCCTCCCAAGTAGCTAGGACTACAGATGCGTGCCTGGCTATTTTGTAGAGATGGGTCTCCCTCTTGCTCAGGCTAGTCTTGAACTCAAGGTGATCACTCACTTTGGCCTCCCAGAGTTCTAGGATTACAGGTGTGAGCCACTGTGCCTGGCGGTTAAAAAATTATTGTGACACTTTATAATCTTTATGTACAATAAGAAAGAGTTTATGTACAATAGAGTATTCCTCACATACAGGATCATAAATAGCTCAATATTGCATGTATATTTCTCCACCTCTTACAATCTTTCAAGGATAAAAATACGTAATTTAAAACAAGACCACTAAATTATAAAGGTGTAACATATAGGGGGTGTCTCCATGTTTATTATGTTGTGTGCTGGAACTTCTCAGTCAACTTTGACTTTCAAACTAGAAGATAAAGACTCTGAATTTAAATAAAAATGCTTGTTAGTCCAGAAGGATAATCTATGATGCCCTGCAGAAACTGTATGAATATTAGAAATGAACTCCATCCTGAGCACAATGGGAGGCCAAGTTTTTTCTATAATTTAAACAGTCCACTTATTAATCTCTTTCCAGAGACATTTTAGGAGCACTTTTCATCGTATCATATGGCAAAAGAAACACTCATTAAAAGCCCTCTATAGTAAGCTTTAGTTTAGTGTTAAGAACTTTAATTGTTGATGGTTTCTTTTAATTTAATGTTCTCAGAATTGAACAGGCAGTACTAATAATCCAATAGCAATACTAAAGAAGAAACTTGTCGGTTTTCATGGATAGATCAAAGCCCCAGAAGGAATTATTCCAACACGTGGCATTCAGAACACCATGTTTCTTACTACAGCAAGCACTGACCAATAATATTAACGGTGCCTTATTCCAGTGTACAGCAAACAGATATGTGTATACTATTTAGCAACAGTGCTAGGGGACTTGTTGGTATCCACCTTTGCTACAAAACATTTCTGTAGGTAGTGTCAATTTCAATGTCAGTATACCTGAGAGAACTTCCCTCAGATAGCACCGGTCATTAGTAGGTTTTCCTTTGTCAAACTCTGATCTTACTCTTCCTTGAGAAAACTTCTGGCTCCCCAGGAAATTAAATACCATCTGATTGGCTTGTTTACATTTTCTCATTTCCCAAAACCATTTTGCTTCATTTACTGCATTCTGTCACAGTGAAAGTGATTTGGGGATTTAAAATGGATTCATTCTGCTCAAACAGATGTCAAAGACGAGGTACATTGGTTTTAACAACTATTTAGGGGCCACGAGAGGAACAGCTTTTCCCATGTAAAAACCTCTCGTGGGCATCCAGAGGATTTTTTTTCCTATTCTTTTCCACAGCTATTTTTCACTAAATTTAGTTAAATTTATTGAGCAATAGTTTTACGTATTAGTATAGAGAACCGACTTGTCTCTCTAATTTAAACACTCTGCTAATGAATTATAGAAATTATAGCACTTGGAATTAGTTTCCTTTTCTAGAAACCACATATAGACTTCAAGCAGCATAAAAAAAATGCAATACTTACTTTTCAATATAACATGATTTTACAAGAAAAGCAGAAGTTATGCTTCCCATATCCTCAAAGAATATGCAACATCATGAAAAACTATGAATATATTCTTTTTTTTTTTTTTGATTTGTGGTTGCAGACAGAACTAGAAAGAAAAATTAATACTTGTCCAGCAAATAAGTCAGCATGGCTAGAGAGGAGTAATAATTGTAATTTTAATTATGGGCTTCAAATTATGTAATGTACATTGCAAAACGTTACTATACGTGAAAGGGAAGAAAGAAAGAGAACGTCAGCAGCCTGCGTGATCATTTTCTTTGTTTATATGCAGGGGTAGAGGTGTGTGGTGGGGGGCTAAGGGCTTTGATGTCTACAATTTTGTCTTAGTAAGTGATTCTTCCACAGTTAGATACTGCTGAAAAGTATGTAGTGACCTGCAGTATGATGCTATTAACATCAGCTAGGGAGACAGAAAAAAAATCAATACAAATTTTGCTCACAATTAGCAAATAATTCAATGATTTCTTGCCGGTTCTCTAGAGAGGAGAGTTGTGGAATCCTTGAATTCTCAGGAAGAGACTCTGAATTTATTTCTACAGAAAAGCTTACCTTACAAACCTGATGAATAAAGGCATAAGTCTAAATGAGTCAATGCCTCAGGGTAATTGGAGTTATAGACCCAATTACTACATGTCATCCTCAGTAATTATTTTACCTATACAGTATATTAGGCACAGTTTCAAAATGGCATTCCAAGGGTTTATATTTCCCCTCAAATCTATTCTTTGTATCCTAAAATCAGAAAAAATACTTTGAAATTATTAAAAAACAAGTGCTACCTTTATATGCTAGCACAAGTAATTAGGCAAAAATATATACATCTTTCTTTTTACCATGAAAATTTCAATATTACCATGAAAATTCTAGCTTCCAAAGTTGCCAAGCTAAAGCTATGTCTGTATTTAAACTATACACATATTTTATTTACTTTTTGGGTAAAAAAATCCCTAATCTTGTTTTACAAAGTAACTTATAATTTCATGAGTCATCTTCTTTTCCTATGAGGGGTATTGATCAAAAGTCAGTGTCACATACATCACATATGATAATCTTTGTATGGATACTTAATGGTTAGAATATTACCTACAAAGAAGTATATACCATCATTGTGGGAGGGGACTTAAATACATTATACCAAACAAACTTCCTGTTTGTTTTAAATTCCATTGACTTGGAAATGTGTGACAATTATTGAATGTTACATTTTTGACTGATTGGAAGCAATCTGGAAATACTCTCAATTTTAATTTCAAATTTTTCTTGCAGTTAAGAAAATTAATTTTTAAAAATGATTCTTCCCACTGGTAGCACAGCGTAGCTAATGATGTGGGGAGCCAGGTGCCCATCCTTCCACTCTTATGTCAGTCATCTTCCTCAGACACTGAATTATTTGAGTCCTTGAAAAGGCTGTATCTGCTGAAGACACATAATATGTCAGCAATATGGCAGGAGATGTCACCAAACTGGTGTGGCACATCGCTCCCTTGCTGATTTTTATTTGCCAAAAAGGGGCAATATGCCAAGTCAAGAATGAGAACACCAAACCAGTTCAGGTTGTAGAAATAGAATGCATGGCAGACACATGTCCCATCCAGATTCAGTACAGCAATTAGTAAGGATGTCCCCTGACATTCCAAACACAGGTGACAACTCGGCAGGTCTGCTGACAGTTCCTGAAACTATACTCAGATATAAAATCTATACATTTCTCTAACACATTAGATATCTAAAAAAAAGGTCGTTCTTAATTCCCAAAGCCTGGGATGAACAGACCTGTCTTTCTAATACTTATTGCCTTTTTCCCATAGAGGATTTTATATTTGATTCCTTCAAACCCTTCACTATATAAGCAGCACTTGCTTTTTGGGGAAACATCAGTGCTGCTACATCAAGAATTCTAATGAATGCTTTAACCTTTTTTCTCTCCTTAAAACTTCTCAGGTTGCAAAGTTGTTTTTTTTTTTTTTTTAATTAACTGAACCTAGAAAAATGTGGTTTCTCTGTAAAAGGACAATCTACAACCCATTAACAGAAACCAGTATGAGATGTCATTGAGAAGAGTTCTTGAGAGTATTTACATGGGGTCATAAGTTGATGTACTCAGAGACATGAGTTAAAGTACGTAGAAGTTAATAGGTTCATTACAACTTGAAAGTTTTCTGTACACATATCTACCTAATTAGAGTATAATCATATACCCAAATATACCAAGCACCAGAAAAGGTTATATTTCCTTAAAATCTCATCTTCAGTATTTATTAGGAGACTGGCCTTCCTAATAAAATGTACAGAGATAGGAACCTATATATTTAAGTAAAGATATAGGGAGAAAGGAAGATCTTAATATTAAAATTTTACTTAGTGATATTCTTAAATTTAATCTGTATGGAATGTTAGAGAGAAATGCTGAATGACTGAAAAAAGAAGTTGCAGAATCAAAAATGAAGGCCTGGACAAAAATGAATGGGAAACAAATGAAGGGATAATTAGGAAGAGCAGCATACAAGTCGAGAAAAAACTGAGATTGAATATGAGGGAGCGGCTCTTGAATTTGTCACTGATAACAGTAGCTTCATCCCTCTTCAGTCCAAGTGGGCTGTATTCACCTTGTGTCTGCCTGCTAGGCTTACAGCTATAATGCAAAGGGGAAAAAGAGAACTCCCCAGACAATGTGAAAGGATCTAAATTTCATTATTAATACGACAAATGATTAAGATGTTAAATTAGAAGTTATATTACTTTCTGATAAGGACATAGTAAAATTGCTAAAGAAAAAAAGGAAGAGAATTATAATATTTTATCTCAGATTTCTCCATTTTTTTCTAAAATGCAATTTTAGTATAAATGTCCTATCCCTAAAACAAAGGCTCAGAAATATATACTTTTATTCTACAATATTTCTCTGACATTGTGTTTTATCATACTACTGACAATTATTTAATAGTTACACAATTAAGTAGTACTACCAGCGAGTCAGATTTAGATAATTTTTTGCCCACTGGATGTAAATGACATCACCTCATGAGGATATGAAAACCCGAAATCTCAAATCAGAAAAAAACCCACACAAAGTGGTATTTATTTTTCTCCTGTTTCCTCTTCTATAAAAAGTAGTATTAATAAGAACTATCCTATCCTATATATCTCACAAGCATAAATGAAAGTTTATTGAACACAACGTGTTAAATAGTTCTATAAACTGTTTGGAAGAATAGAAATATTACTAGAAGGAATTATTATAAGAAAATTAATATAAGACCTTTGATTTTACATTGAATTTTCTCCATTTGCATCTAGTCAAATCCTAGAATTCCACTGAAATATGTAAAGGTTGCAATACTATTGGATATGAATTTTATTCTAAATTGGTTTATAGAGAGTCAAATACTGCCTGTCTTATTTATAAGTGGAAGCTAAACAATAGATGCACACAGGCATACACAGTAGAATAATAGACATCAGAGACTACAAAGGGTGGAAGGGCTGGAGGGAGCAGGGGATGCCACTCACGTGTTAATCAGGTGGAGGGTGTGAAAAGCCCAATCTTACACTAGGCAATGTATCCTTGTAGCAAAACTGCACTTGTACCCCTAAGTCTATAAAAATAATGTTTAGAAAGGCCAGAAATGAATAAATTTGGTTTTGAACCATCTTTAAATATAACAAAAATTGCAACACATTCAGATGCATTATGTTCCGAGGCTACTTTGTGAAACCACCATATGTGCTGCCAATTTATCTGTCCTCATGCAGAGCTTCGACTCTCATTACTGCTAATATTTGCATCACACTCTAAGATTTGTAAAGTATTTTGGATACTTTGGATACTTCATATCAGATAATCACACACACACCCTCACCATGGATCTTGGGTCAGAAGGTTGTGATTTGGTGTTGGACTTTATGATATTTGCACTTGCTCACTTTTAAAACAGTACAAATGAGAGTGCTACACATATGAAGTCTGGTAGGGCCAGTCACGGCTTTGGAGCAACTGTGATATGGCATCCACACATGCCATAGCTACTCTAGTCATGACAAGACCAACTGGTGTAACATATCCCATCACCATGGGATTGTACCAAGTGCTGTAGACTCTTCTAATGTGCAGCAGCCTGGGATGCTTATCATCACACATTTACATCTTGATATCTTTTTAATACTATATAGTTATATTTAATATGTGGGAGATCAGTCAACGATAAAAATTTTTTGTTGGTTAAGGAAACGTAGAAATTACACAGTTATCTCCTGCCCAGTAAGATATACTCTATTTTAGAACTAGAAATAGAAGTATGCATGAACTTGTGGGTGTAAATTTTATATGATTCTTATGATTTTCTTAATGCAAAGAAAACAACTCTACAATCTGTTATGTTTAAACGTACAGTAATCCCCTCCATTAAAAATGTTTCAAATCTTTCATTGCCTCATAGACAAAATGTTGAGAGGCATGAACAGAAAGTCATCATTGTAAGTGTGTGTTTTCTTTGATTTGGTGAAGAGAAGAATAGCTCACAGAACCATTTATCTACTGGCTTTCAGGGGATTCACCAAAATTGAATTTTAAAGTTTAGAAACTAGAAGTTTGTTCTCTACAAGAGACAAAAAGTCACTTTGAAAATCTTAACTGAAATCATTTATAACTTTTAGTCTAGGAGATCATTTTTCTTCAGTTTGATCTTGGAGGCCTCTCTCACAGCTGTCCTCTAGAATACTGATTCCTTAGGTACTGCATCTCATTTTATAACGAAATTCTTTTCTTGTTGAAATTCAGACATGAAGATACATATTTGCTTAGTATTTCTTATTTTTAATTCTTCCAAAGTGCTTTTTAAAGTTCTATTTTACAAAAAAAATTAAACAAAAAATCTTGGCTTTTTAACATAACAAGTATTATAATATTTTTCATAAATGTTATGTCTTGCATACTAATATATAAAATATATGCATGCACACATACAGCTGGACACTTCTATGTTCAATGAAACAAATGTACCTCAACCCTTTCTAATCTAGTACCAGCACATACAAATTTTTATTACTCTTTTGAAAACACAGTATGGTTTACACAGCTAACTCCAAACATGTTTCTTGGGATAAATTAAAGAATACAATGCTAAAACTTACGAGAAGGAAAAGAAGCTTCTCTGCTGTAAAATGAGTTGAACAACAAAGGCCCAAAGGCAATCCCCAGAGTGATGGAGGCAACATCCACAAGGAGGATCATGTCTAAAACAGTATTCTTCCCACTCGTACCTCAATTCTCCTGTGATGTTATTTTTCCCAAATTAAGGCGAAGTCTTTGCAAGAAAGAACAGCAAAGAGTGGGAACTCTAAACAGAATTGGGATAAGAAAATGGAAAGGGGAAAAGAGTGATGCCAAGGAGGAAAAGGCAGAGAAGTAGAATGTTTTTTCTGGATCCTGGTCCTCTGTGACAGATCCTTTCCTGTAGCGACCACGTACACCACCCTCAAATACACCTAGAGATGGGACTTCCAGAACCAAGTCTGTTAACAAGGGTAAAAATGGGGAAAAAATACAGCAAAACAACTGAAATAGATTAACATCAACAGAAAGGCTGTGACTTTCCTTTTCTCAAAGTGAGAATCAATGAAGAGAAATAAAATTGAGCTTTCAAATAGGCCATGCGATTTAGGAGAATTGCAAAACATCTTCTTCAACTACCAAATATTTCCTACAAATACAGTGAATTTATCCTTTTATTCTTCATATTGCTTCTAATAGTGGAATAACAAAGACTTCCATTTACCATCTCATGACCCACACATATGGACTGAGATATTTAATTAGTAGACATTGTAACTACCAAAACCGTATGCACAGCTCCATACAAAAAGTTTTTTATTTCTATAAATGCAAAATTCTTACATTTATTTGAGTGATAGCCCATAGGTAATGCTGAGGATTTTACTTTTATTTAGATCAAAAGACTAAGACTCCCAAGTTCACAATGAATTTTTCATTCAATACTAAAGACAGATGTAAAATGGCATATGAAAGCAATTTCAGGGACAATGTCTGGATTCAATAAGTACTTTATAGCAAACAAGATGGACAACAAAGCTTTTTTATTGGCCAAAATGATATAAAAATGTATCACACATATTAGCAGTGGTCATTTATTCAACCATCTTTCATTTTATTTGAACATACAGTAAGCTGACATAAATTGAAGTCACTTCTGTGTTTAGTGACATTTATATACTGCTTCTCACACTGAACACATATATGATAACTATATTCCACTTTTAAAACTACATATTAAGTTAAAAAATATCCAATTCTATCTATGTGTTCTTTTGCTACATCAATCTTTCAATTAAAGTTCCCAGATGCCTCTCAGACCAGTACCAGACCAGTATATGTTTAACGTGAGTAAAAGTTTACCCCTGTTAGAAGAATATCCATTAAAAGTTTTGAAAATAATCGATGCTGGCATGGATGCAGAGAGAAAGGAATGGTTTTGTGCTGCTGGCAAAACCACAAATTCGTAAAACCTCTATGGAAAACAATATGGAGATACTTCAAGGAGCTAAAAGTAGATCTGCCATTAGATCCAGCAGTCTGACCTCTGGGACTTACCCAAGGAAAACAAAGTCATTTTATAAAACTATGTTTGAGCACAAATGTTTATTGTTGCATAAGTCACAACAGCAAAGATGTGGAACCAACCTAAGTGGCCATCAATTCATGAGTGGATTAACAAAATGCAGTATACTCTGGAATACTACACAGCCATGAAGAAGGATGAATTAAGCCCTTTTGCAACAATTTGCATGAAAACAGAGACCATTATGCTATGTAAAGCATCTAAAGAATGGAAAAACACACACCACATGTACTCACTATTAAATTGGAACTGAAGAGCATGTGTGTGCTTAGAGAGAAATAAAACTTAATGGGAATCAAACAGGGGAGGGCAGAGGAGAGAAGGGGCAAAAACCTATCTAACAAGTACAATGAACACTATTTAAGTGATGGGGATATTTATAAGCATGCTTTAAGCATCATAAAAGTAATCTATGTTACCAAGAATATTTGTACCCCTGTAATACTTTGAAATCTAAAGAAACGTCCCATATTTTTAATTCTCCAAGCACTAATGGCTGGTTTATAGTAGATGCTCAATAAATGTTGGGAAATGGGGGAATATCATGAGATATTGTTCTTTCTTCCCTCTATAGGGTCATCTAAAATAAAATTTACTCTGAGTTACTTTAATGCACTCAATATTAATATGAAGCCAGTAGATGAACTAATATATGCAAACACAAGTGAGGAACTCAATTCCATTAAAGTGGAGGGAGGAAGAAAGGGGAAGAAGGAAAAAGAATTGTTCCCAAGTAATGGATACGATGTAAGGGTATATGGCGCACCTCCTGGGTGAGAGACACAACTACAACAGAGATTTACCTACCAAATGCAAACACTGGAATCTAATTGGTTGTACCCTCAGATTGACCTCAATGAAGTCATTTCAGAGATGATATATGATATGTATGAGGTATTTGGAAGAAAGATAAAACATGGAGGAATATGAAACGTTAGATTTCTGTTAAAAATGCCTAGGAGTGGTCTCCCTAGTACAAGTTGGATCTATCAGGTGTGGAACACAAATGTCTTAACGCTGTAATTAGGTAAATGAGGTGAAGGCTATGTTGATAAGTAGAATGTAAGCACTCCAATTTGTACAAATAATCAACACATTGAATCCCATAATGGCATAAATGTATTCATGATCTATATAGATTTGAATGACATTCAAATGACTTAATAAAAAAAACTGTCTGGTAAAGAAGAGAAGAGAGAAGAGGAAGAGAGGAAGAAAATGAGAGAAACATAGGAGAGGTAAGGAAGGAACAGGAAATGTTGAAGGAAATGGAATTGTTGATGTTGAATGCATCTTGCATTAGAAGGCTGCCTGGCTTTCCTGCATGGTGATAAGGAAGACACTGTCTTCTCTTGAATTATTTCAGTGTAGGAACTCTTCATGCTTAATAAGATATTCTTTTTGTGCATCACGATCTATTTTATTCTGAACAACGTAAGGATTTATTTCAGCATAAACCACAGAATAGGTAAAGAAAACAAAAATACAGTCCATCTTTTCCTGAGACAATATGGATATCAAATACACCAATTCATATGATTAACAGGCCACAAATCAATGCAGTTTGCTAAAAGACTGACTTGATGAAATGGAAAAACCGTTACAGTTTTTCATTTTATAAATGACACAGTTCTCATATTTTAATACATTTCCTTGATGATCATGTTCAAATCCTGAGCAAAGCAGATAAAGTAGAGTGCAATTTTAATAAAGTGATGAGTCTGGATTCTGGAAATATTAAGATGTTAATTGCTTCTTAATGACTTACAAGATATTACTCATTTTTTGCTATTAATGTAATGGATAATATATAATGGTAAATAGAAGGTTCTATTCTATTTAATTAACATTCAGAAAATTAGCTGCCAAAGCTAATGGTAATTGTAAGAATTTTATATATATATAACTTCATGTTCTTCAGTATTTTGCATTTTTGTGCTTCCCAATTATAATGGTTATAATTTTGACTTTTCCTTGAACTAGTGAGGTTTTTAAAAATTATTTTGACAATATAGTACACTACAGATATGATATCTCTATAGGCAAAACTACCTCAAGAGCCATTTTACTTTTTCTTACAAAGCCAATAGCCATTAGCTATGACAGGTATATAGTCAAATATCCTCCACACACACACATACACAAAAATCTCTTCTTTTGTATGTACTAAAAAAACGTACAGTTTAGCACAGGATCTGCATGCAACATCCCTCCGATCAAATCATCTTGTGGCCTGTTTTTGTAGGGTGGGTAAGCGAAGGATGGTACTTACATTTTTAAATGATTACAATTTAAATGATTAATAAGTACATAAATCATATCCTTGATTTATATATTCTACACCTAATTATAACATAGTACACACAATATCTCATATATACATGAGATATGTGTATGTGTGTGTGTCCCCTTCCCTTTCCTATACACTATTTTCCATTTATTTTTTTTAACTTTACTCAAATTAATTTGAGGGTACAATTTTTTAGTTACATGGTTCTCACTTCTAGGGTAAAATTCCATTTGTAGGAGAGCCCGGGGGAACCCATACACTATTTTTAGATACACACTTTTCAGTCTAAACTGTCGAGTGTTCTAGCAAATCTTCTGATCCTCTGTTTCCTCCTGTATACATTATACATAGATTTATTATCTGATAAAACTCAGTTTCAGGTGTGAAATGCTCAGAAATCAGACTAGGTGAGTTCCAGTTTGGACAATCACTATTCCTTCTTGAACATATTGTCACTCTTGACATTTGCCCTGTCTCTACGCAAAGGCTCACTCAGTCTGTCTACCTACCTACCTATCATCTATCTATCCATCCATCTATCTATCCATCTAGAGGGAAACAAACAGACAAGATAAAGACAAAGGAAAAGAGAGAGATAGAGACAAGGTGACAAAGTGGCAAAGGGAAAAGAGAGACAAGGAAACCACACTTAGATTTTCCACACTAAGCAAAGCTGTGTAGCCTGAAAAGTCTGTTTCTGAAACTGAGTGGACAGCAAAGAGAAGGGGGTGTAGTGAAGACAGAGCTTGAAAATGGTTTATGTGGCTCTAAGGTATAGATTTTTCTTAACCATACTGCTACATTTTATTTATTATCCTGCTTCTGCATACTATAATGCTGGTCTGCCAATTTATATAAACTCTGACATTCAAATATTAAAAGGAGGAATTGACTGGACAGAAGGCAGGGTGTATTCACAAAAGTCTGTCATATTTTATTACAGACATTTTTCAAAGAAGGCTGGCTTTGATTTTCCAGGAGGAATTTTGAGTGAGGAGGTAATCACCAATTCAAAAAACTTAGCCACTTTTTCTTTTCTAGATGGTGAAAAGAATGTGAAATTCTCTTACTTACCTGTCAGGTTGTGTGCCTAACATAATAAATAAAGAAGTTTTCTAGCTCTATTTCTCTTAGAGAGGCTAGACATGTTATAGTTCTATGCAAATACTTTATAAGGTAGGTATAGGAAACAAAGAAACAAACTAAAATGAGATGCTTTACTAAGAAGTCCTTACAGTTTGCCAACTTATAAGAATAAGGTAAGAATTGATCTTTCATATTGTTTGCATATGATAACAATCACGACTTCCTTTTCAATGCAATGGTTTATCCCTTTGAATATTATTTACAATCTTAAATGTATGACCTCAGATCACATTATAATCTATAGTTTTATAAGAAGAAAAAAATACAGCGCAGTAACATTCTGAGCTTATTGAAATGGTACAGGGATAATAAATCCTCATATTATGAATGCCATTTTAGAAATTAATTAATCATTTCTCACATAGTCAAAGAATTTCAGTGCTGGTTTGCCCAGTAAATAGTGGGTTATGCTATTGCTATAGGGTGGTTCTACTATATCGGTTAAAAACAAAAGCTGTCATTGTGAATAACAGAACATTTAGATTATGCAAGGTGTTGAGAGGCACATTTCTTATCATGAATTTAATTTGCCATGTATTAATAGTTGTTTAGGCCTGAGTCATAAGAAATGCAAAAGTAGAAAATAATGCATATACACTTGTCCAAAGAGTACTATTATAGAATCCTCACACTACTTAATAACAAAATAAGTGTCATAAACAAAGGCTGAATATGTATGATGTTTCACTGCATAGCTACTGGCACTTTCAGGCTGACAGACACTTTCTCTGGATATATGCCATCATAATTTCTTTCCTTATTCCATAGATTCTGAATACAAATAGATTTGAAATTGATTTAAAAACAAAAATATCATGTAAATGAGATGATTCAAAAATATGTGTTATTTGAAACTAATGTTCTGATTTTTTAAGATTTTGAAGAATTATTATTTCATTCCAAAATCCAGTATTTCTAAATATTAATTAGTTTCTATGTTCTTTTTGTATCATCTTAGAAGGTCACATTTGACCATATTAGAATCCTCAAAAATCCCCACAGACATACTAAGTTGAATAATTCATAAATAGAGTATTTTTATTCTTAAAAAAGCAATGTTCATACAGGCTGTCACCTATTTTTGCTTTCAAAATGTAACAAATCCCCGAAAAGAAAATAGAGGGATAAATATGAAAACCTGTGTTGGACTATATTTTTCCATAGTTGTACTATATCACCATTACCTTTGTCTCGTTCTAGAGTATAGTTTTGGAAATTTTTTAGCATACGCATGTATTTCACTATAACATATTACATTTTATTCCACAGAGAGGAAAGGTTGGCAATCTGATGAATTGCTACTTTGTGATTATGCCAGAAAATATTTCTTCCATCTCTCAACCTCTCATCAGCCCAACATAATGTATTTGATTTTTTGAATCTGAAACTTTAAGAAATCTGCAGGTAATATATAAAACATGGCATACGGAACCCAGAAGCAAGTGTGTAACATATCAGACAACACACACACAGCTCTCTAAGACCAAACATAATTCAAGAATGAATCTTAACTGGAGAATTAAACCTAAACTCATAATACATGCATTAAGCTCAAAGTTACAAAGAAAATATATTTTAAAGGAATGAATCAAGATTTGAAAGCAAAATATCTTTTGAGAGCTAATTAAATTATGGGCTCAATAAATGGTTCTGCTTGGGCAGGGGTCAACCTGATAGTACCAAATTAACATGAAAGGCACTTGAGATGTATTGAGTAATATGCCATTACATGTTGCACAATTGAGCCTATTGCCAAGCTGAAAGAATAGATGCCGATTCTAATATAAATCTGAAGATAACCAAAAGATAAACAAGCCCCTCAGTTTCCAATGTATGTCAACCATTAGCTTCTAAAATAAGGCCCAGAAGGAGGTATCAGAGAATTTTTGGACTTGGGGTTATTTGAGTGTTACAAGAGTTTGATACAGAGATAGGAATAAGTTTTTAACAATAAAGATTTCACATCTGATGAAGGGAGAGGAAGAATGACATTGTATAGTGTCATTCATGATTAAGAAGTGAGTCTGAATTTCTTCAAAAGGGCTTCTATGACCAACAGATGATATTTTAGTCATGAAATAGTTATGTTCTGAATTTTTGTACAGAATATCTACAGATCTTTATAAACACCTATCAGATGAACTCACACTTGTGTTCATTTCATGGTTTCCAATAATCTTGGATATCCGATTTCTTTTATGACCTTTATCCTGTTTCATTCTTAACTGGTCAGTGCTGCATATACACATTGATTTGTAGACAAAGCATTGTCAGATAGAATCAATATATCATTCCTTTGGTATGGAAACTGGCTCTTGCCTAGTTTACTTTCATTTTTTTAGCAGATCAATGGGCTAAACTGATGCATTACAAATTGGGGGTACAATTAGTACCTGTCTTCAGGCTTGTTAACATGGGAATACAGCTTGATAGGTATAATTTAGATGAAAAATAGCTTCAAAACTGTTATATCTAGGTTCAGAAATTGCCTCCAGAATATAAATATTTTTAATGAAATTTAATTATTTTCTAAAAACAATAGCTACTTTTCATATTTTTAATATTTGCTTGGTTTAAAAAGATGTTTTCTCAATAGATTAGGTTCTTAATAAAATACAATATGAAATAAAATACCCTCTTTATTAACATTTCAGGAAAGGGAGTTTTTCTTAGTCTATAATTCTTGATATAGAAAGAAAATAAATAGAGTGGGGCATTAGAGTGTAAGATTCTTGAAATAAAGTATTAATTTTAAATAAAATTTGGGAGAAAATTAGCTTTGTGCTGTCAACAAGTCTATACTTAACTAACTTTTTAAAAGAAGCATGTTAAGAATGAGCTATTTACACTTATACAATTGCTTTAATGCCTTCTTCTTTGCCTACTTCTTACTTTGTACTGTAGGGTTCATCTCACTGATGACCAAAGACCAGAGTCCATTTTCCTTCAAACTCATCAATATATTCATTGACAGGACTTCATCAATCTCAACACACTATGAAAACGTTAAATCTTATTTCAAGATTAAAGCATATTAAAATTGATTTCATAATTTGGGGATCAAGCATTCATTATTCAGTCATTTCTTCCTTTTACATATGAGTGCATTAAAAATAATAATATGCAGAACAGGTGATTTTCAAATGAAAGAGTATACAGTGAAGCCATTAGCCAGGTAATGGTAATAAGGTACACAATTTATTCAATTTGACCCTTAACGCAAAAATACTGTTACGTATTGATTTGTTCTTCTTTACCTAGAATGCTGTAGCTGGACCTCATCAACTTTTCATTATGTGTGGTAATGAGGAGCCAGGAGGGAAAATAAACCCTAAACCTTTTTTTGCAGTACATTGCAGTGCGCGGTTCGAGGATCTGATGGTCTAGAGTTGAAACTTAGTTCTACTTAGTTATCATGAATGGTCATACCAATAAATATCTGATAAGCTTATGTGTGTATGTGTTAAATGAGCTCATTCATCCAAATACCAGCCAACATATTATTTTTTTCCTATTATTACAGAGTTATTATTTAAGGAGATGGAAATATAGCTGTAAAGACGAATATATAGCCCTTGCCCTCCAAGATGTTACTTTGGAATAAGACTGGCAGATTTTACACAATTACACACGAATTTACCTAATTACAGTTGCGATTACAGTAGCAAGTTTCATCACTTAATAGGATCATTCTTAAAGATTCATGTTAAAGATATTATGATTTAATTTGTGGTAAGAAAGATATTCCAGAATTGTCTTGGCTAAGCATTAGGAAGCAGAGACAACATATCAATTAGGAGGGGGAAGAATGCAATGTGGGGGGAAAAGGTAAAGGCCAGGGAGAGAGCTGTAAAAAGATCACACAGGGCCTTGTAGGATGTTTACCAAAAAAGGCAAAATAAGATTATGAAACAGTGTCAAGTAGAAGATTAACATGATTAGGGCTAAGGGTAGTTTAGGTGGGAGACGTCATAAATGGTCTCATATTCCTAGAGAGAAATGCTGCTGCTTTCATTAGGATGCCACATTATGAATGGAAAAAAGGACACAGATTTGCAATATCTAGGAGAGGAAATATACTGGATTTGGTGACTAGATCCAGGGATGAGGGAAAGGGAAGAGGTCAAATTGATATGTGTACAAGAATTACTGGAATCTAGCTGGGCATTGTGGCGGGCGCCTGTAGTCCCAGCTACTTGGGAGGCTGAGGCAGAAGAATTGCCTAAGCCCAGGAGTTGGAGGTTGCTGG